>NW_020449764.1:1013875-1021235 GCF_003343035.1 Apteryx rowi
GCGCTCGGCGCGCGATAAGGCGCGGGAAGCGCGCCCGAGCCCACGCTCAATTAGGGCAATTACGGCAGCTGCCGGGCTGCCAGGCGCTCTCGGCGCGCCGGCCGGCATCGTCAGCCCGTTCTTAATGATTTCTTCGAAGACTTAGAAAGTGGTTTGCAGAGCCTCGCGCGGGCCCGCCAGCCGGCGAAGGTGCAATTTAGCAAGTGGGGAATGGGGCCCCGGTGCCGTCACCGCCGCCCGGGGGCCCTGACGTCACCCTTGGCTCCCGCGGCTCCCGCTCCCTTTGATCCCGGCCGGGAACCAAACCTGTTCCTGCGCTTGGCTGCGCCGGGCGCTGCGCCTCCCCCCGCGCCCCGGCGCCCGCGCCGCCGCCGGAGCCCCCCGCGCCCGGCCGGCGTCCCCCCTCCCCGCGGCGGCCGAAAGCATCCCGGGATTTTTGCACCGCGGGGGAAAAGCTCCCGGTCCCGGCATCGCCGGCCCATGCCAGGCGGCTGCTCGCCGCGCGCCCACCGCGGTGACTGACAGCCCGGCCGGCCGGGCGCAGATAGGCAGGGAGATTACACGGGGCTAATTAAAAGCCGGGCTTCAATTATTCGGAGCTGTCGGCTCTGTCGGGAAAGGGCAGGGGAGGCCGTCGCCGTTGCAAAGGTCGAGTCCCGACAGCGGCGGTGAGAAATGCTGCCTGGGGGCACGTCGTGAACTGGCAGCGACCGCGGGCAGGCGAGGGCCGTCGCGATAATCCCAGCAGATATCTCTGCCAGGCGGCGAGCGCCCTTCCCGCAGGTGCCGGCAGCGCCGCGGCGGCAGCACGGGGGCCGCAGCCGTGCACACACACACACCCCCCCCGCTTTCACGGCCCCAGCCCCATCCCGCAGCTCCGTGCGCTGCTCCCGGGCGCGGGGATGGAGCGGGGACGCTGCAGGGCACCGCGTCTGCGCAGGGTCCCCGGCCCCGAATCACGTGTCCCGGCCCAGGGAGGGGGTCGGGCGGACCCCACGTCCCCAGGACGGGTCACCCCGGGGCGCACGGCGCCGCGTCCGGCCGGCTGGGCTCGGCTCGCGGAGGAGGATCCCTTCGGCTCTCGCCGTCTGCAGCCCCGTGGCCGCCGGAGCGAGCCCTGTCCCCCGCCAGCCCGCGCCCACCCGGATGGGTGCTCGCGGGCGCGGGTGGGTGCAGGAGCGTGCGCCGCGCTGTGCGTCGCCGAGTGCACACGCACACCGCCATGCATGCGGCTGCTGCCCCAGCCCTGGCCCCCCGTCACCCCCCATGGGCACAGGGTGACGTGCGCCCGGCGGCGACCCCCCCCCCCTGCACACGCACCTGCACACGCGCAGCCCCTGCGGCTCTGCGCACGCACACGTATGCCCGGCACAGGGGTGAGCGCACACACACACGTGCACACCCGCACGCACACCCTCGCGTGCACGCACACGTGCTCCCCCCCCCGCCACGCACGCGCTCCCAGCCGGCCCCGCTCCCCTCGCAGACACCAATTTGTTTTATGACGGCAAAGGAAATTGCCCTCCGCTCGCCGGAGCCAGGAGCCGTTTGAAGTGCTCTGCCCCGGGGCCGGGAGGGGCCCCTGCCCTCCCCCTCCATCCCTCCATCCCTCCATCCTTCCTCTCCTCCAACTGGGAGGCCTGGAGGGACATCTCTTCCCCCTCCATCCCTCCATCCCTCCATCCCTCCATGCCCCCAACATCCTGCTGGGGCCTGGACGGAGGTCTCTCCTGCTCCATCCCTCCATCCCTCCATCCCTCCGTCTGTCCACATCCCCATCCCTAGTTGCAGCCAGGACAGACCGGCTGCGGGGCAGGCCAGCAGCGCGGGGGCAGCGGGGTCCTCGGGGCAGTGGGTTCCCCCCTCCACGCGCCGTGGGTCCTCGCGGCCGTGCCCCACGTCCCTGCGCCAGCCCCGCACGGGGGTCCCGCCACCCCGTCTCACAGCACAGTGCGGCCCGAGCCCGTCCCGCCACCGGAGCACGCGGGAGGCGCTGGAGGCGTTTGCCTCTCGCCCTGTAATTCGTGCGAACGGGCTCTGTAATTAGCCGCGCTGCCGAGGCCCCGCGCAGGCTGCGGACGCGCCGCGGCGAGGGGCTGCCCCCGCGATCCCGCCGCCCTTCGCTGCACGCAGCGCTCCCGGAAGGGCCCCGCGCCGCTCGGGCAGCCCCGGCCCCCCCGGCCCCGTGCGGCTTCGCGGCCCCGTCCTGCCGGCCTCGTCCCTCGGACGCCCCGGCTGCCCCGGAGGACAAGACGGGCTCGGACGCCTGGGCCCTCTCCCCAGCCCCGGCTCCTTGCGTCCGTCTGGGCAGTGTCCCGCCGTCGCCCCGCCGCCTCTCAGGACCCGGCACCGAGGCAGCTGGCAGCCTCCCCCTTCCCGCGGGATTGCAGGGACGCGGCTGCCCCGGGCGCTTCCCAGCCCTTCCGGGATCAGACAACCCCCCGGCACAGGCAGCGCTTGGCAAGCCCCAGCCTTCCCCCGCCTCCTCCTCCTCCCTGAGCACCTGGGACCCCCCGGGCTGGGGACCCATCTGTCCCCCCGCGGCACCAGTCCCCGAAGCACTGGGGAGACTGGGACGAGCCCTGGAGCCAGCAGCCCCGGGAATCTGTGGGGCTGGGAAAGCCGGGCTGCAGCACACGCCACCGTCACGGGAAGCACACGGGAAACACGTCTCCGCCGTGTGCACGACGTGCAGCGAAAGGCTCTTCCCTCCTCGGGTGGCTGAGGGGGAGATGGGGACCGGAGCGAGGCGGGAAGCGGGAAGCGTCTGGGCCGGCGTTCCCCGCCGCAGGGACCCGGCTCCTGGGGCGGCCGGTGCCCGGAGCTGTACATGCAAAGCGCCCGAACTGCTCCCTGCCCCGGAGAGCTCCTGGCGGCCCAGATAAGCAGGCTGGAGAGGCAGCAGGGAGCTGTGAGTCACGGCGGCCCGGCCCCGAAAGGGCCCAGGCGTCCTAGAGCCGGAGCATCCCTGCTCCCCTCCGGCCACGGCAATCCCCCCCCCCGGCAGCCGGCGGCTCCCTGTCCGGGCCCTGTGCGCATTTGCGGCAGTGTGAGAAGGCCCAAACCCTTGCGGGCGGCTCGTCCGTGTGTCTGCCCTGCCTCTGTCCATCCGCGCAGCGCCCGGGTGCCCCGTCCCTGAGCCCGGCGGTGGCTGCGCCTCGTCCCCGCGCGCCCGGGACCCGCGCGATGATGAAAACCCGCAGACGTTCCCCCTGCCCCGGCGAAGCAGCTCCCGGTGCCGGGCGCTGGGAGAGCACCGGGGCCCCACAGGGCCGGGTTCCCGTGCGTGGGAACGCCGCGCTCGGCACCGCCGGCTGGGGTCCCCTGCTGCTGGCCGGGGTGTCCCGGGCTCCCGGGGGGTGCCGGGGGCCGGGGGGGGAGGCAGAACCCGGGCTTCACCGTGGGATGCGCTTTCTCCAGGGCCAGGAGGGTCCCTGCAGGGCTGCGATCTCCCGGCGCAAAGCTGTGTCTGGGGGAAGCCAGCCCTGCGCCGGCCCGGGAATTTCAGCTGTGGGAATGGGGAGACGTTTCCCAAGTGGCAAAACGGGTCGTTTGGCCGCAGCATTCCTGCATAGGGCAATTCCCCTCTCCCGGCTGCGCGGGCAAAGCTCCTCGGACACAGGCGGGCAGGAGCCAAGCGGAGCCGAGCTCAGCTGGGACCCCCCGGCTGCTTTAGGGCTGGGTCGCCGCGGGATCCCCCAGCGGCATCCYGCTCCCTCCCGCCCCGTCTCCAGCTCCGACCCCCGAGCCGGGCGCGTGCCCCCGGTGTGTGCCGCGGCACGGGGGAGCCGGGCGGCGCGGCGGGGCCGGCCGGGCGCGGGAGGGCGGGAGGAGGAGGGCGGCCGTGGGCGCAGGAGGGAGGTGGTGGCTTCTTTCTTCTTTAATTACCCCCCGCTCGCGGTGTCTGCTGCAAACTTCCCGTCCCCTCCCTGCGCTTTCATGCGCCGGATCCCGAGACGGGGACGAGACGCCTGTCAAGGGCGCGCGCGGGCTCTGCCTCCAAGGGTTAAAATCACCTGGGCCAGGTAGGCGTGGAGCTGGGAAGGTGGAGAGGGAGGGAAGAGCCCCGAGCGCGGCTGGGACCCAGCCATTCCTGCTCGCCCGGCCCAGTGGGTGCCCCGTCGCTGCGGAGCCGCGCGCCGGGTCCCGCGGGGTCCCTGGGGAGGCCAGCGCCGCCCGCCACGCCGATGAGGACGGAGCCGCGCGGAGCCCGCCGCCGCTAGACCCGTAGGTACCCCGCGGCGCTGCCCTCCGCCGCTCCGACGGGGAGCCCGGCCGGGACCGGGGCTGCGGCTATCCCGGGGCTCGTGGCCGGGAAGGCGCCGCTCGCCGGCTCCCCGGGCAAGTCTTTGCACGCCGCCGCCGCCGCGGCGGCATCCGCTGGCCACCGAGCCCCGGGGCGCCCCGTGGGGTGGTCCCGGATCGGGTCCGCATCCGCATCCCCCTCCTGGGCATCGCTGCTGCCGGGAGGCCGGGTCCCCTCCGCGAGGGACCCGTGCCGGCGCCGAGTCCTTGTGCGAGGACGCGAGCGGTGGGCGTGCGAGGTGCCGGCGTGCGAGGCCCCTGCGTGCCGCGGGGCGCCGGGCGTCCTCCCCATCCCGCGGCGCCCGCGCCGGCCCCGGTGGAGCCGGCAGAGCCGCGCTCCCTGCCCAGCCCTGCCGYCGAGCGAGTCACCGGCGGCGCTGGGAGCCGGGCAGAGCCGCCTCTCTGCCCAGCCTGGACCGTGACTCACGGGACACCTCACTCGCCGGGGCCTCAGTTTCCCTGCAGTGAAACGGCCGGCACGTCGCGCAGCCCAGCCAGGGAGGGGGCAGCTCCGGGCCCCCCCCCCCGGCATTTCGTCGGCATCTTGGGAACCTTCGGCACGGAAAAACGCCCCGGGAGCTGCCTCGCTCCTGGGACGGCTGGGCCGAAGGCGTCCTTGGCAGGGAAGGACCAACCAGAGCGTTTCCGTCCAGCACTCCGGCTGGATTTTTTGCCCTCTTTCCCCCTTTTCTGGCGGCTGCTCAGCAGCTGCCACCGGCTTTGATTGAATGTGCAAAGGGAGTAAAAACGGGAGTCGATGCTAAGCGGCCTGCGGCGTCGGGGAGGGCCGAGGTGCCCGGCGCAGCCGGGGCTCGGCGTTCGTGGGGCTGCGCTGGCCGGGGGGGTTCGGGCTCTCCACCCCAGTCCGAGCCGAGCGGGATGTTCGGGAGCACGGTGTGCCAGGAGAGCCGTCACCCACCGCAGGCACCGTGGTGGTGGCAGGGCCCTGCGGCGGGTCCCCTCTCCTCCCTGCTCCCCGCTTTGGGGGTGTCAAGAGGGGACGCACCTGCCCGGCCCCCTCTGTCCCCGGCTCCTGGGTGGCCCTCGTGCCGGGGTGCTGCAGTCGGGGTCCCGATCCGGCATCCTTGGGGAACAGGAGGGTTGGACGTGGGAGGTTCAGGGCCCTGCCGGAGCGGTGCTGGGGACCAGCGCTGGGTGGCTGGATGGGAGCGATTTGCCAGTGCTGACCCCGCTCCCTGCTCCGGACACGGCTGGGAAGCAGCCGGCCCCGACCCGGGAGCGGGGCCAGCCCTCGGCCACCCCGGCTGACATCCACTGGAGCCGGAACGGTCCCCGATTCCCGTGGGAAATGGGTGCCGAAATCCCTCGGGGGCTGGGGCTGAGCCCACCCCGGGGAGCAGCACCCCAAACCTTCTCCGGCCGCCGGCTCATCCTGCCCACGCCGGCCCGGCTGTCGGTGCAGCCCGCGGCTCCCCTCGAGGCCGAGGGCGCTTTGGTAGCGGAGACGGAGACGGGGTCCCACCGGCGGGATTGGGGCACCCCCGGCTCCCTGCTGCCCCTCTCCTCGGGGTCCCCCTGCCCTCCCCGCTGCCACAGACGCTCTCCCCATCCGACTGGGGGCCCTCGGTGTTGGGGACCCCCCTGGCCGCCCTGGGCCGGGGGCGCTGGGGGGCTCCAGGGATCCGGCCCCTTGGGGCAGGGGGCACCAGCCCCGGTGGCCCCCGCGGGCGGGCGGGTGCCGGGTACCGTCCGCGGAGCCGCGTGGGCCGACGTGGCTCCGTGCCCGGGCTGCTCCCAGCACCGTGGGCTGAGCAGGGCCGGCGGCAGCGGGAGGGGACGGGGACGGGGACGGGGGAGGCGGCGGGGACGGGGTCTCGGGGSCCCCCCGCCGCGGCGCCGGTGGGAAGTCGGGGGGCGGGAGCTGGTGCCGGCAGGTGGATTTCGACACCGGGGTGGGGCCCGGCCCCACTGGGGTTTTCGCCCAGCTCCCGGTGAGTCACGGCGGCGATGCCGGCGAGGCAGCGGGCGCCCGGCAGCCTGCGCGCGCGGGGCTGGCGCGGTGGCACGGCGGCTCCCCCATCCCGCTGCCAGCCGGCCCCCGGCATCGGCCCCCCCTCCCCAGCCATGTTTCATCCCCCGAAACGGGGGGGGCTGTGAGCAAGACCCCGGCAGCACCGGGTCTGCACCGGGGGCAGGCAGGGGGTGGCATCCGCAGGGACCGGTCCCTACGGGTCCGTGTTCCCCCCTGCCCGGCCGGCCCAGCGCCGCGGTGGGGACGGGGGCATCCCGCACACCCTGGGCGGTGGGGGCGATGATGGGCGAGCCGCGCCGGCGCTCACGGTGCCTCGGTTTCCCCGTGCGTGGCGCAGGGAGCTCGGCCTTGCGCGAGTCTTTGGGTCAGGAYGGGAATCGGACCCAGCTCCCCCCGGGACGCGTGCACCCCGCTCGTCTCACGGCTCTTCCTCTCCTTCCCTCCCCGCTTCCCTCCCTGCCCGTCCCTCCTCAGCCCTGCAGGTCCGCGTGAGCCACCGCCCCGCGCCGCCGTTCGGCAATGCTCACGGCCGTCTGCGGCTCTCTCGGGAACCAGCCCTCGGACGCGCCCCGCGCCTCCCCCAGCCACCTGGACCTGCAGCCGCTGCAGCCCTTCCAGCCGCCCGGCAGCGCCGCGCCGGGCGCCGACTTCGCCTCCCCGGAGCTGCCGCTGGCGGGGCCCGAAGCCGGCTTCCCGGCCCCCGGCGCCTACGAGCCGCATGGCGCCGCGCGCCTAGAGCCGCCCGCCGACGGCCCCGCCGCCCCCGGCCCCTACGCCAAGCTGCTGCAGGCGTCCCCGGACATGGCGCACCCCTACGAGCCCTGGTTTCGGCCGCCGGCCCCCGGCCCCGCCGGCGAGGACGGCGGCGTCGCCTGGTGGGACCTGCACGCCGGCGCCGGCTGGATGGAGCTGCCCCACGGGCAAGGGGGGCTGCAGGTTCCCGGGCACCCGGCGCTGCCGCCGGCGCTGGCGGGCTACRGCGCGGGCGACCCGCAGCTCTGCGGCCCCCCGGCCCATCTGCTGCCGCCCGCCCAGCACCTGCTGGCGCCCGACGGGGCCAAG
>NW_020449764.1:1021375-1024698 GCF_003343035.1 Apteryx rowi
GCCAGGAGGCGGAGAGGGGGGGTCCCTGCGCCGAGGGCGCCAAGCGGAAGCACCTGCACAACTGCCACATCCCCGGCTGCGGCAAGGCGTACGCCAAGACGTCCCACCTGAAGGCCCACCTGCGCTGGCACAGCGGCGACCGGCCCTTCGTCTGCAACTGGCTCTTCTGCGGCAAGCGCTTCACGCGCTCCGACGAGCTGCAGAGACACCTCCAGACCCACACGGGCACCAAGAAGTTCAGCTGCCCGGCGTGCGGCCGCGTCTTCATGCGCGGCGACCACCTCAGCAAGCACATGAAGACGCACGACGGCGCCAAGGACGGCGCCGAGCCCGAGGCCAAGGGCGCGGGGGACCCGGCGGCCGGCAAGGGAGGCCGGAGGGAGCCCGAGGGGGCCAACGCCGCCCCCACAAACTGAGCACCCCGCGGCCCGGCACCAGCACCTGCCGGGACGCCCCTCGCTGCCGCGCTGCCGCCGGAGCTGGAGGCTGGTGATGCCGGAGGTGGGGAGGTCGCCGTGCGAGAGGCACCGGGGGGGGGGATGCAGCCGGGACCCTTCTTTGGGGCTGGTCTCCAAAGGGGCCGAGGGGTACGTGCCGCGGCCGGGACACGGGAACAGCCGGCACCTCGGGGGTGGAAGGACGGGAGGGCGACGGGGATGGGGGGCGGCGGGGGGCCCCCCGTGCAGACCCCCTCCCCATCTGCACTCACCAGTTTGGCCCCAGTTGGTGACCCAGCAGGGACCGGGCTGGTCACGTAGCCCCCCCCCCCCACCCCGGCCGGTCCCCGCGCCCCAGCGAAACGCCCCGGTGCCGTAGGGCACCTGCGGCGGCCGGGCTGGGAGCGCCGGAGCCGGCGCTGCCCCGGGGCGGTTTCACTTGTCACCCTCCCTCTCTCGCTCTCCCGCGCGGGTTCCCCCCATCCTCCCCCGGCTTCCCAAATCTTTTTTTTCGGGAGGCTGCTGGCAGGCGGCGGGGCGGTTTGGGAGCAACATCAATCGCCTCCGAAGGTGCAGGCGCTGCCCGGGCACGTCCGGCCCGAAAGGGGAGGAAGGCGAGGGAGAAAGAAAGAGAAACCCCGTGAGCCCTCGCCGGGGAAAAGGGGGCTGCTGCCCCACAGCCCCCGTGGGGCGCAGCCGCCCCGGGCCCGGCGCCCCGGCCCCCTCCGCGAGCATCCCCGGGGGGTTACGGCCGGGCTCGGCCCCGCGTCCCAGCGCGGCTCTTTGGCCACCCGCGAGGTTTCGGGTGCTGGGGGGACTGCGGCACCRGTGGGGCCGACGGGCGGCTCCTTGCCCCACGGGGGCCCCGTGTTCAGCCCCCCCCGGGGTCCCGCTTTTGCTGGGCTGGGCGGCGTGATGCTCCCTCCCGTTTCTGGCCCAAATATAAGCCAGAAAAGTGCCGCCTGCTCGGCCGCGAGCCGGGGAGGGGGATGCTCTGTGGCGGGGTCCCGCGGGGGTAGGGGGGGGCGGCGGCGGGGCGCGTGGGGGCTGCGGGGCCGGGCGGGCCCCCGCGCGCCTCTCGGCGAGGTTGCCCAAGACGCACACCTGCTGCTTTCCCACACCCACCGCCCGCTCCGGCCCCCGGGCGGGAAGCGCGCGGCGCGCGGCGGCGGCGGCGGCAGCCCGCGGTCCCGGGAGAGCCAGCGCGGCCGCATTCCTCCGGCTGGCCTGGCACGGCCTCCCGCCGCCGCTGCCGCCAGCGTCCCCGCRGACCCCATAGCCAGCCCTCCCCGGGGACCCCGTCTCTCCAGGGGACCCCGGTCCCCGTCTCTTTGCTCCCCTGGGGACCCCTTGGCCATCATYGTCCCCTGCCCCAGGGGACCCCCACTTCTGCCCTTCTCCCGTGGCCGACGGTCCACAAAATGCTCCTTTTTTGGACCTTTTGGGTTTTATCCCCTCCAATTTTGGCAGAACCCCTTGGAAAAAGAAGGAGACGATGAACCTGGGACTTGGGGCAGGGTTAGAGCTGGCGGCAGTGGGGGGGGGGGCACGTCCCGCTCCCCGGCTCGCACGGGGCAGCTGCTCCACGCTCAGCGCTGCCCCACTGCCTGCCCCAGTTGACACCAGTTGGGAATCTGGGGAGGGGGGAGATTTGGGGGGAGCTGATTTCCCGGGGTGGGAGATGATTTCCCAGCGTGGCCCCAATCCTGGGGGCTTCGGGGAGCGCGTCCAGGTCTGCGCAGGCTGCCCASGTCGAATCGACCGACTGGGCTACAGGGGGGAAGGGTGGAGGCGGTGTCAAGGGGGGTCCGTGCCCAGGGGGGCGCCCCRAAGCCTTTGTTTTTGACTGTTTTAKTATTATTATTATTAWTAATTATTAATTATTATTATTATTATTTTATTGAGGTGAAGCCAGGCTTTGCCAMTCGGGCAGGGTGGATGTTTTGGGCTGAAGCTGTATCCGTGGGCCTCTTTGGTGGGGGGGCAGGACCCGTCGCAGGGYGCCATCCCCATCCCGCGTGGGGCCAATAGCCGTGGGGCTGAGCTGTAGGGAAACCAGGCGCAGGGAGAAGTCTCGCGGGGGGGACCGCAGAGCCGCGTCCCCGGCCCCGACACGGCTGCGGACGACCCTTCCCGGGGGATTCGGGTGACCTGGGCTGCCCGCAGCTCTCGAAGGAAGTCCCCGACTCCGGCATTTACCTTTTCCAGCACAAAATTCCCTACTTTGCGCACCCCAGTGAGACTTCGTCCCCGTGCCTGCGGTGTTTCCAACCCCCCCGAGCCCCGTGTCCCCGGCTCGAGGGTACGGTGCAGCCCAGCTTTGCGCCCAGCTCGTCCCAAGATGATTTATGCCACAAACCCGGGTCGGGAGCCTGGCGCTGGCCATGGGATGGGGGCTACGGGGGCTGCTCCGGCGTGGCGGGTTCCTCGCGGGGGGCTGGGACCGGCTGTCTCGCCCCGGTGGGGGGACACCACGTCGGGCCGCGGCCGGGGGCAGGTTTTAGCAGGGGGGTTGCTGCGCCGGGGACAGCGGCCGGGACGGTGAACGCGGATCCGGGGGGTCCCGGCGGCGATGCTGGGGCTCAGCAGGGCTCAGCTCCCCCCCCTCCAGGCTGGATGAGAGCCRGCGGGGGGGTGCTGCGTGCTGCGCCCCACACCTCCCCGGGGCCCTGCCTCCCGCCGATGGGGCAACGCAGGCTGTAAAACCGGGCGGGGAAGGACCGAGGCCGGCTCCCACCCGCCGAAACCAGTCCAGCCTGCTGCGGCACGGGGATCCCAGCCCGCTGCCCCGAACTGCCTCTGCACCGCGTCTCCCACCCCCGAGCCGCCTCCCCGGGGCAGGGAGAAACCAGCCCAGCCGGGCCGGGGCCGCGGGGCCGGGGCCGC
>NW_020449764.1:1025012-1026737 GCF_003343035.1 Apteryx rowi
GCGGCTCGCGGGCGCCCCGGCGAGGGGGCGGTTGTAGGAGCGTTTTCTGCTGTGAAGAGCATCGGGGCTATGGGTTTGTGGGGGGTTCTCGTGTTTTGTACTGTAATAAACGCCGTGTGTTTTCCACGCCCCGGCTCTCCGTCTCCGTCTCTGCCGGGGCGCCGGGGAGAGGCCGCGGAGCCAGCGCTGCGCCCTCTCCGCAGGCTGCCAAAGGGCCCAGGTGTCCTGGCACCCCGACCCCCCCCACCCAGCCCCGCAGCACAGCCTGGGGGCTCCCCACGTGGCGGGGTGCTGGGAGGGGTGGGGTGGGCGCCGCRGGCGACCCTGGAAAAGCAGCCGGGGCTCCACGGGTGCACGGTGCTGTACGTGCGCGCCGCCGTCCTGCCCAGGCGCTGGCGCCCRGCCCGCAGCAGGGAGTGTCCGGGCCGCAGGGAAACTGAGGCRGCCGCGTGTCTCACCGACACCAGCAGACTCGGGAACACGAGCCGGGGGCCTGGCAGCACCCTAGGGCGGGCCGGGCGCGCCGATGACCAGGGAAAGTCGGGTTCCTCCTCTCCCACCCCCCCAAACGTTTTCGCCAGCCGCGCAGTGACTCACTYGGCTCCCTGACCCGGGGATGGTTGCAACCACCAGGGCCTGCCTGGAAAACACATGCRGGACCTGGTGACTCCCCGGCTGAGCCCGGGTTTTGCCCCGGCGCTGCTCCACCAAGCTGGGGTCCCAGCAGGCCCCCAGCGTGGCGCTCCGAAACGCGGGGCTGCGGGGTGGAGCGCGCCTGGCGCCGGGTCGTGGCATCCCGCGCCAGCCGCCGCGGGCCTGCCCGTGAGCCGCGCGGCCCCGGGGGCAGCGGCGGGCGCCGTTGCACAACGGCTGTGGGGAACGGCCCCCCGCCCCGGCCGAATATTTCCAAACCCGAGCGAGGGAGGAGGGAGAGGTGTTTGCGCTGCAAACGTTGCAGCTCTGCTCCCTCCTGCCCACTCACCCGGCCCGGCCCTCCCCTCCGTCCCCCCCTCATCCAGGGACGTGCAGCACCGTGCACGGGGCCTGTGGGTGCCCTGTGCCCCCCCACGAGGCCTGTGGGTCCTGGGGCAGGGCAGGGGGGCTTCCACGGGGGGGTTATGGGGCTGCGGCAGCCCTTGGGTGGGAGGCTCTGCCCCATGGGATCCCCCCACGGCTCCTCAGGGCTGAGCCTCCTGCCCCCCGCACTGCCCCCCCAGGTCTGTGCTGGGGGACCTCTGGGACCCCCATCCCTGCCCCCCGGGGTACCCAGGACCCCGTCCCTGCCCGGCTGGGGGTATCCGGGACCCCCATCCATGGCCGGAGCAGGACCCCCACCCTCGCCCCGTTGGGGGTACCCGGGTGCCCTGCCTGGTTCGGAGGTACCCGTGTCCCCGTCTGTGCCCCATGGGGGTCCCCGGTTCCCCTCCCTGCCTGGAGGGGGGTATCTGGGKGGGGGGTCCYGGTCCCGGTCCCGGTCCCAGTCCCAGTCCCGGTCCCTGTCCATGCTTGGTGTCGGCCCCCGGTGGGGGTCCCGGTCCCCATCGCTGCCCCACGGGGGTCCCGGTGCCCTTTCCTGCTCGGTGCCGATCCCCTCCCCGCCCCACGGGCCCCACTCGCCCCGAGGCCGGTGCCGGTGCCGCCGCCGTGCGGCCTCCAGCCACGGGGCGCCGCCACCGCCGGGCCGGGCAGGGCCGGACGGGGCGGACGGGGCTACACCGCTGCGGG
>NW_020449764.1:1026963-1045094 GCF_003343035.1 Apteryx rowi
CGTGTCCGCCCCCCCCCCCCTCCGGGTCCCCGCCGTCCCCTCTGCCCAAATCGCAGCCCGACCCGACCCAGCTGCCCCGGGCGGGGGGGGGCGGACGGACACACGGACTTTCCCCCATCGCGGCCGAGCTCCCGGGGCTCCAGGCGCCCTTCGGGGGTCGGGACACGGGGACGAGGGGTTCCCGAGCGGGACCCCCCCCTCCTTTCCCACCCGCTTTAGGATGGCGGCGCCCGCGCCCTCGTCCTGCGACTGCTTCGTGGCCCTGCCGCCGGCCACCGCGGCGCCGGCCGTGGTCTTCGGCAAGAACGCCGACCGGCCGCGGGACGAGGTGCAGGAGGTCGTGTACGTCCCCGCCGCCCTCCACGGCCCCGGGGAGAAAGTCCAGGTGAGGCGACACGCCGGGCACGGAGACGCGGACGCAGCTCGTCCCGGTCCRGGTTGTTCCCTGGGGACGGTGCGCCGAGCGCGCCAGGTCTCAGCCCCGCGTCCGCCCCCTCCCCAGTGCACGTACATAGAGATCGAGCAGGCGGAGCGGACGCACGCCGTGGTGCTGAGCCGCCCGGCCTGGCTGTGGGGCGCCGAGATGGGCGCCAACGAGCACGGCGTCTGCGTGGGCAACGAAGGCGTGTGGACCCGCGAGCCCGTCGGCGAGGAAGAGGCGCTGCTGGGCATGGACCTGGTGAGGTGAGGTGAGGTGAGGGCGGCGGGGACGGCGCGGCAGCCCGCGCGGCGCCCCGCGGCCGACCGGGTGCCGTGTCTCCGTGCCAGGCTGGCTCTGGAGCGGGGCAGCTCGGCGCGCGAGGCCGTGGAGGTGATCGCGGCTCTGCTGGAGCGGCACGGCCAGGGCGGCAGCTGCAAGGAGGAGCCGGCGCCGTTCGCCTACCACAACACCTTCCTGCTGGCCGACCGCGCCGAGGCCTGGGTGCTGGAGACGGCCGGCCCCTACTGGGCAGCCCAGCGCGTCGGAGGTGAGCGGGCGCTGGTCGTACTGGGGGAAAAGTCCCGCGGAGCCGGACGGGCTCGGGAGCGCGCGGCGCCACTCTCCTCCCGGCGCCACGCCTGGCTCCGTCACGATGCTGCTCGGCGGGGCTGCGCGTCGAGCGTGCTGGGTCTCAGCCTGGCTCACGTCGCCCATCCRCCAGCCGATCCCTCCGGCAGGGATTTCCCCGAGCTCGATGCGCTCTGTCCGTTCCAGAGGGGAGCCGCAACATCTCCAACCAGCTCAGCATCGGCACGGACATCACGGCTGAGCACGCGGGGCTGCGGCAGCGCGCCCGGAGCCAGGGCTGGTGGAGCGGGGCCGGGGAGTTCAGCTTCGCCGAGGTCTTCTCCCTGGCGCAGCAACCCGTCCGCATGGAGGCCGCCAAGGCCCGCTACCGCGCCGGCCAGGAGCTGCTGCGGCAACACGCAGGTGGGCACGTGGACGGCCCCGGGGTCTCCCTGCTCCCGCGACGCTTCGTGCGGGAGGAGATTGGCGCTGCCGAGGTTGGGGTCGAGCTCCCGGGAACCCGGCCCGGCGGTGACGGTGGCTCTCCACCTTGCCTGCCAGGCCGTGTCACGGCGGAGACCTTCATGGCCATCCTCCGGGACAAGGCCAGCGGGATCTGCGTGGACTCGGAGGGCTTCCGCACGGCGGGCAGCATGGTGTCCGTGCTGCCCCAGGACCCTGCCTTGCCCTGCGTCCACTTCTTCACGGCCACCCCCGACCCCTCCAGGTGAGGACGCCGGGGACATGCCCATCCCGCGGGACACAGCGCCGCTCCCGGCACGACGGGGAGGTGGGGATGAGGCAGAGCCATGCCCCGGGTTGAGCATCATTGGGGAGCAGGATCCGTCCTCGCGCTGGTAGGTGCTGGGGTCCCGATGGTCTCTGCTTCTCTCCGCAGATCCGTGTTCAAACCCTTCGTCTTCGCGGCCGGCCTCAAGCCCGCGCCCCAGGTGAGATCTCCCAGCTTTGCCGATGACCCCGCCAAGAAGATCCCGCGGTTCCAGAGCAGAGTCGATCGGCGGCACGAGCTCTACCGCCGGCATCAGGCGGCGCTGGAGCTGATGGAGAGAGACCCGGTACCGGAGACCCCGCTCCCCCCGCCGAGCCCTTTCCCAGCCGCCACCGCCCCGCAGGCGGCCGTTCGGGGCTCTGGCCCTCACGCTATCCCTCTGATTTGGGAGGCAGCTGAATGTCCTGAAGACGCCAGGTCTCAGTTCTTCTCTCTCGCTGATCCTGCCAGGAGCAGGGCGAGAAGCTCCAGCAAACGCTGCGGGACCTGGAGAGGCAGGGCCTGGAGGCGGTGAACGCGCTGCTGGCGGGGACCGTGGCTCCGAGCCCCGAGGAGCTTGCCGAGCTCTTCTTCGACTGCGTGGACACAGAGATGAAGTTTTACAAATAAACTCCGTACAGGTGGGTCGGGAGGGGAGAAAGGGCCGAAGCTGGGCCCCGGCTCAGCCTCTGGGGAATCACTCCCATCCTTCCTTATTCCTTCTGTCTTTCAGCTGGGAATGTTGTATGGAGACGAGAAAATGTTCCTCCCTCTGCCATGTCCCCGTTCCTCGCCTCCCGCTGCACATCTGCTGCCCCATGCTGGCCACTGAACGGCACGGAAGCGGTTCAGCCGGCGTCTCCCAGCCCTGCCCAGGGACATGGAGTCCCAGCCCCGTTACTTGTCCCGTAGGAATCAGCACTTTCAGGGGTGGCTGTGACCCTCGAACGCAGGTGCAGGGGGAAGGAGAGGGACCCGCCACGTGGAGGAGCATGTGGTGGCCTCTCCCTGCCTGGCCTGTCTTTTCCCAGGGCTGTCCCATGCTGTCCTCCCCTTCCCAGCCCGGCTGTAGAGGGCCCCAGCTGCTGGCTGCAGGCTGGCTGCAGAGGCTGGGTACGAATCCGTGGCAGACAGACAGACAAACAGACTGATGTAGGAATAAAGGGGCTTTAATTCCACCTGCATGCGGTGCTGTGCTGGTGGGGGATTTGGGGTGTTGCCTATTTCTTCGCTTCCCTGGGCTGGGCTGTGGCACGAGTCTCCCCTTGCAGGGCCTTGATCCAGCCCTGGCTCCCGCTGGGAACTCGCTCTGGCTGCGGGCAGGCGTGCTGGCTGCCAGCTCCCGGCACTGGTGACTGCTGCGTCCCCGGCTTCGCTTGGGGACAGGGCTGGGGCCGCCCGGGGCCTGGGGCTGTGGTAAAAGCTGCTCCTTCCGCTCCTGGGCTCGGGGCTAGGCAGGTCTCTGCGTCCGCTGAGCCAAGCGGTGGGGGAGGCAGCAGCAGGCCCCAACGCTCCTCCAGCTCCTCCAGACGGGTTTCGTGTTCGTCCAGTGCCTCCCTCTGCCTCCTTTGCGAGCGCCTGGCCAGCTCCCGGTGCAGATCCATGAAGAAATCTGCCAGGGATGGAGGGAGAGAGAGAAGAGTTACAGCGAGTCCCTCTCGAGCAGGGGAGCCTGGCATGGCCACGCGAGCCCCAGTGTCAAACATGTCCTGTTTCAGTCTGGGCACCTTTGCCTGCAGTGAAAGGGCCGCTCGGCTCACAGAGGGACTCGTCCTCTTCGTCCTCACTGCTGGAAGAACTTCCTTCCTCCTCCTCCTCCTCCTCGTCTGGGGCAGGGCCTGGGCAGCCAGGGACAGGCTGGGCGTCCAGCTGCAGGAGTCGGGGCAGGGCTCCCAGCACCAGCTCTCTGCAGGCACCGAACAAACGGCGAATGTTCCCCTGCCCCCCGGCATCGCCTCGGGTCTCAGAGCAGGTGGGGCGACACCGTGTCCCTGCGGCACCGCTCAGTGCAGCTCTCTCCGGGCACAGGGCAGCACCCCACACGCCCTGAGAGCAGAGGTCTGGGCTGAGATTTTGGGGGTTTGGGTGAGGGACTCAGACTGCATTTGATACTGTGGAGAGGCGATGGGTGTAACCTTGCTGAGCTGCCTGCATGCCTTGGGGGCTTGCTCTCCCCCTCTGCTCGCCACCGGAGGTGCCTGCGACCCACCTGTATCCGTCTTGGTGGGTGCATTCGTTTCCTGTTAAGTCGAGGAGACGGAGGCTCCGGGGCAGCTCGTCTGCACAGATCAAAGGGAAGGAAGAAAGGTGCTGAGAAAGGGCCTAAGCCCCACCTGCTCCATTAAGCTGCAAGTGCAGCAAACCCCTGCGCTCTGCTCTCTCCTGGAGCTCTTCACACGCATTCCTGAGGCAATAGCCCTGCCGTGGGAAGGAGCCTCTCGTTTCACAGCTGGGGAAACTGAGGCAGGCAGGGAGGGAACGTGTATTCCACAGTCTGACGGTGAGAACAGAGGATTTTCCCAGGCCCTCACTGTTTCCTTCCTCATCTCCTTCTTCAAGCAGAGGGCTTGATGCTGCATTAGCAACGCTACAGAAGAGGAGAGTGGGATATTATCCCTCTGTCCCTTCCCCCCCCGGCAAAAATCACCCATGGGAGAAGCTGGCTGAAAGGCTGAGGCAGCGTGAACCCATCTGTCTCCTCTCTGCCTTGCAAGGGCAGGATGTGGCTCCTGAGACGAACACGGGGTTGTCAGGGCTGGAGCAGCTTTGCTGCGAGCAAACCCCTCTGCAGCACTCAGGCTGAAATGCCTGGGGCTGATATGAGGCACTTAAATGTTCTGCCGAAGCAGGACACAAGGTGGAAGCAGATACCTGGAGTTTGCTAGCGAAAGCAATTGCTCAAACAGGGCTCCTCTGGCAGGACGCTCACATACCTCCCTGGACAGAGGACGGCTCTGCTGGAGCGTCTGTTACCAAAGTACCAGAGGCCCTGGCAGACCCCAGTCATGGACCAAGGCTCTGCCAGGGCCTCTGATACCAGGGTAACCTCTCTTGGGCAGACCCAGGCCACGTCTGCATCTGTTCCTGCTTCCCTACCTGCGTCCAGCCTCTCTATCTGGTTCTGGGACAGATCCAGGAAGTGCAGGTGTTGCAGGGGCCGCAGGTTTTCCACTTTGCGGATGCGGTTTCCAGCCAGAGAGAGGAACCTGCAGAGCACAGAGAGGGGAGAGGCGGAGGCTGCGTCAGTGAATGAGCAAGCAACGCAGGCAGGGAGCGCCGCAGCCCCCAGGGTCCGGCGCAGCGCGGCACCGTGCTTGCAGGGGCTGATCGCCAAGGACCTCCTCTCACACCCGCAAGGGCCTCTTGTTTCCAGATGGGATGAGATGGGATCGGTCTGTCTTTGAGCCCATGTGGCCGGGGAGGAAATAGTGTTAGAGGGAGAAGTCGTGTGTGCAGGGCCAAAAGCGGATGGCAAGGTCTTAAAAACAAACTGCTGGGAAGACGTCATGTAACTCGAACGCCCAGCTCCAGCAAAGGAAGGAGGGAGCCCCGCTCGCCTCCGACCATGAGCCAGGGCCAGGGAGAGCCATGGGAAGCCTCTGCAGGGGCAGGAGCAGGAGCCGCACGTACCGCAGGTGGGGAAAGCAGCTCAGGTTTTCAATCTTCTCGATTCTGTTCTGAAAAGAACAACACAATTCTCTAGTGCGCGAAAAGACAGACTTCAAGAACAGCCCCAGGTCACTCCAAGCACACTTGGGCAACATGACACCCCCACCACCACCAAGGGAGCTCTGCAGAGAGGGTGCAGGGCTTGCTACTGCTTGGGGAGCCCAACAGAGTACAGAAAGACCCTAAAGCTCCCCGTGTGGGTTTAAAAACCACTAAATATCCCCCCTTTATTTTCAGAACTGCTGTCCTCTGGTTTGGTAGAGACAGACCCTGAGGGCAGCAGTGTCCAGCCAGGGTGGGGAGGAACCGCTGGCCCAGCTCGGCTGGGGGCTGAAGCCAGACTCGAATTACATCAGCGGCACCATCGTAGGAAGGGAGCTGGTGTTTTCAGCCTGGGTAATTTTGCTGATGGAATTGGTAATGATGACACAGTAACTGCCTCAAAACACAGGGATTAGAGTTAAATGCGCTTTTCCTCACTCCCAGCTCTCTCCCTCTTCTGTGTTCACCCAGAGCAAAGTGTCCTCAGGCCCTGGGAAAGGGAACGGTGCTGCCAGCCCCTCTGCAAAGCATCTGGCCATGTGGGGAGGCAAAAACACTGGAGCAGACCTGGGAGATTTCTTTGTACTCTCACTCAGGCAGCGTTTACCTGCAGGACCAGCACTTCTCCCTGCCACCCCGAGCCTGCTGTAGTGCCTTACCTGCTGCAGGTAGAGGCTGCGAACCTCCTGCAGGCTCTGGAGCCTCCCGATAGCACAGATGTTCTCCCGATCCAAGCGGACAGTCAAGAGGGCCATCAGCTCCTTAGATCTAGGCAGAGAGTCACTCCTGGGAGAGCTCTTAGCGCCTGGAAGCCTCCCCCTGCCGCCTGTGCGGCCACAGCCAGTCCCACATCCCTGGGCAGATCCTCACCGGCTCTCGGGGCTCTGGGTCTCCGCCGGCCGGGGCAGGTTCCTGCTGGCGACGAGGGTGTCGGTGAGGGTCACCCCCAGAGGTGTCTGCTCCAGGCCTGCAAGAAACCCAGAGTCCCTGTTCAGCCTGGAGAGCCGGGGCCGGGCCCAGCAGGGTCCAAACCCAACGGTCCCACCACAGCCCCGAGCCCCACGACCCCCCAGGCCCCGCAATGGCTCACTCACCCCCCAGCAGGGTCTCCCCCAGCCCAGCCATGGGGGGGGGAGGAGCTGGATCCCTGTCCCCCCTCCTTGGGTCCTTGGGGGTGGCCCCCCTGCCCGACGCCAGGGGCAGGGGCGCTGGGGCAACCGGGGCGGGAACAGGAGGGCAGAGCTGGGGGGCTGCGACCTCCAGGCTGGGGGGTGGATTGGGGCTGGGACCCCCGCTGGGGGGGTACGGGGGGGTGGACTGGGGGGGAGACGGGACTCCCGGGCAGAAGGGGGGATCAGGCTAGGACCCCCGGGCTGGGGGGGATTGGGGCTGGGTCCCCGGGCTGGGGGACACCGGAGAAGGGACCCCCGGGGCTGGGGGGCACCGGGACCCCCGGGCTGAGGGGGGGGTCAGGGCCGGGGCCGGGGGACAAGGCCGCAGGCGTGCCCGTTGCTAGGAGACCGGCAGCACCGGAAGGGGCGGGGCGGAGCGGGGCCGCGCGCCCCCTGCCGGCGACAGCCGGGGCGCGGGGGCGGGGCCAAGCCGCCGCCGGGCCCCTCGGCTCCCCCTCCTCCGCGCATGCGCACCCCGGGGCGGGTCTTCCTCCTCCCCACAATGCTTTGYGTCCGCTTCCGCGGCGAAGATGGCGGCGCTGAGTGGCGGCGGGCTGTGGCGGCGGGGTGAGGGGCGCCTTCCCCGGGGCGGGCGCCGCCGTCCGGGAGCTCCCCCGGGCCTGTCCGCTCCGCGGCGCTCGGGCAGTCCCGTAGCCGCCGGTAGTGGTCCAGGTCCAGGCCCGGGGGCGAGGAGGGGAGTCTGGGCCTGGCTCCGCTCCCCCGGTTCCATACCAGCCTCTCCTTGGGCCGCTGCCCCCGCCCCGGGCCCGGCCTCCCCTCAGCCAGTCCCCGCCTCTCCCGGCTCTTCTCCGGTCCCCACCGGGGGGCCTGAGGCCGGGATGCCGGCCCTGACCCCCGCCCCTGTGTCTTCTCTCCGCAGGCTGGCTGCCCGCCCTGCAGCTCGTCCGCCACGGCTCCAAGGCGGTCACTCGCCACTGGAAGGCCATGCACTTCCAGCGCCAGAAGCTGATGGCCATCACCGAGTACCTGGCCCCGAAGCCGCGCATCCCAGAGCGGTGCCTGCCCACCAAGAAGGAAGTGGTCGAGGAGGTAATTCTCTYACGTGGGGCTGTTGTGGTTGTGCAGCTGTAGGCCTGTCTGTTCATGGAGGTCTAGTAGCTTCGCAGGCCCTGTGTTGGCTGGGCTCTGGGGGTCGCTGATGCTGGGTTTGCAGCCCCTGACTGGGGGCTGTACATACCTTGGCTGGCACAGCCCTGCTAAGGTAATTAACCTGGCTGACAACCTGCACAAGAGCTTTCCTGGGTACTTACGGCCCTTCTCTGTCATGTTGTGGGTGGCTATGAGAGGCCCCAGGGCTTGCAACCAGGAGCAGATCAGGTGAGTCGCTTCCATGGCGGTATCCCCTGTCACCGGAGCAGAGGATCCGACTGCAGGGTTGGAGTGGGGGGAGGCCTTTGGCTCTTCTCTGCCCCTGTAGCTGATCAGGCTGGAGAGACCAGGCACTCTCACTCGTGATCCTGGCAGTCAAACCCTGGCCTTGCTGCTTGCTCCCTTCAGGATGACGGCTACGTCAGGCTGTTACGGCGGCAGGTAGTGGAGGCGTTCCGGGACAACAGGATGATTGTGGTGTGTCAGTACAACCCCATGTCCAACGAAGACATGCTGCTCACGAGACACTACCTCCGGAAGCACAACATCGAGGTCAAGTTCTTCCTGAACGAGGTACGGGCAGAGCTGCGGTGCGGCTGGGCACGTTGTGCTGCAGTGTGACCCTGCGTGATGCCTGCAGGGTGAAAATGAGCCTGTTTGCTTCCCCTCCGCCTTCTGAGAGCTTTCTCCCCTCAGATCGTCAGACCTGTGCTGTCCCAATCCAAGTACAAGAATCTCCTCCCTCTCTTTGTGGGAAGCAATATCGTGCTAGTGAGCCCAGAAGCCAAGGCGAAAGAGATGCTGCGGGTCTTGAAGGGTGTGCCGCAGATCAACCTCCTGGGTGAGAGCCGCCTCCTGTTCCCCGCCTCCGTCAGCAGCGCCGAGGTCGCGCCGCTGGTGCGCTGGTTGGGGGCAGTGGGAGACGGTCCCTGCTGCGAAGGTTTGGACTGAAATGGGGGCGGGGGGATGAATCGGAGGGCTGCAGCTGACTTGTGGCAGAAGGCAGTGGAGGATCGGGTGTCTTGCTCACGGGTTGGTGTCTGTTCCCCTGGTCCCGCTGTGGCAAGCGTCTAGTGAGATTTAAGTGCCTGGAGCTTTGACACTATCAAGCCTTTCTTGATGCACCTGCGAAAGGCGAAATGCCTCCAGCTTTGGTGCCTCTTAGGCAGTCGCTCATCCTCAGCGGAGTCTGCTCCTCTTTTCCAGGCGCCTGCATCGACGACACCATCCTGAGCAAGAAAGGGGTGGAGAACTTTGCCAAACTGCCTTCCCTGGAGGCTTCCCAAGGGCAGACAGTGGGTGCCCTGGCCCTCCTGCCCTCCCAGACGTGCTCCCTGCTTCAGCGTGGCTCCGTGCGCCTCGCGGCCCTGCTGGATGAGTACATCAGACAGCTGCAGGCTGGGGCTGAGGCGACGCCTGGGAGCCCGGGAGGGAGCCCAGCGAAGCCGGAGCCTTCCCAGAGCTCTGAAGCCCACTGACGCTGGCTCCCCAATCGGGTCCCGCACACATGGGGGCCAGGAGTCTGCTCCTTCACCGGGCTGCAGCTGGGCRGTTGGGAATTGGAGGTCTGGTCCTGTGTCACATCCAAGAGTGGGACCAAGGACGATAGTGTGGCACTGTGATGCCACCAGCCTSTCTGGGGAGCCCCATTTGCGCAGCCCTTCCCTCTGCTTCCCGCTACCCGCACTGCTGGTGCGAGGGAGTGACCTGGTGTGTTTTGGGTGCTGTGCTCTGGTGTGGGGACACGGTTGGAGGGAGGGAGGGAGCGTGGTGCTTGTATTGGAGAGTCCCAGGAATCGGCTGGAGTAGGCAGAGCATGGAAAGAGCCTGTGGCTGCTACTGGTGTGAAAGACATCCAGCCTRTATGCACAGAAATGCTCCGAGCGGTCCCAGCCGGGAGCTGGGGAGCCGCTGTGCCCCGGCATCAAGGAGGAGGTGTGCCGTGACGCTCCCCGGGAGCCGGGAGAGAGGGTCGGTGCTGATGGAGCTGTGTCTCTGTGGGAGCTGTCTCTCTTCCATTAAAGTGAACCATTTTGGTGTTAACAAGCRGTCCTGAAGGCTGGACTTACCTTAACGCTGGAGGGCTGGGAGGGGAGGGGGGCTCTTCCTGCCCTGTGTTGCCATCTCTGGGAGAGGCTGGGGGGGGGGGTCCTGCTGCAGGGGTTTCTAGCTCACCTGTGGTGGAGGGACAGAGCTGCTGAGTCAGGACAACTTCCACATGGGTGGTGTCCTACCACTGCCCTCAGTGCTGGGATCCGGGGCGGGAGGGAGAAATCCCAGAGGCCTAAAGCAGAGCTCTGAGCATCAGTGACCGCTGGAGACTGCAGCGTGCGCCCTGCGATCCCTGTGTGATGGTAGCTCACATCCATCCCCCGTGGGCTACCAGGCCTGGGCTTGCCAGCGAGCTCTGCTCTCAGAAATGTTGCAGGGGGTGAAGGAGCTTGCCCAGACCCAAGGGAGGTCTTGGGCCCTGACGCTGTGCGCCGGGCTCCAAGCAGAGGGCTATTTCAGAAGTTTGCTTTTCCAGCAGGCCTTTTCCTCGGGGCTGGACCACCTGGAGGAGGGGACTGGTGCAGGCTTGGCATAACAGAGCTCTGGGGCCAAGCGGCTGTTTCTGGTGCCCAAAATCTCYGGTGCGGAAAGGCAAAGCAGAAGAGAGGAAGGACGTTTTAAGGGACGGCCCGGGCCACGTCCCCTGCCCTGGGGCTGGTCCCTGGGCCAAACCCCCGTTGCTCAGGGCTGCTGTGTGCAAACGCCTGGCGGGGAATGAGCCTCCCCGGGGGCCGGGAGCTGCCGCGCGGTGCCCGGCGGCCTGCGCGGGGCCTCCCTGGAGCAGCAAGCGCCGGTGCAGCGTTTCTCCCCTGGGGCAGGTGGGCACAAGCTTGTTCAGTGCCGTGGGACGGGCGCCGGCCCCCTTCGCCGCCGCGGGCCGAGCTTTGGGGGCGCCCGGAGGGCTTCACCCGGGGGTGGTTTGCGGATCCCCCCCCCTCCGTGCAGAGCAAAGCCCCGAGGCCCCGGCGGAGGGTCCCGTCCCGCCGCCGGGGGCTCCGCCGCGGGCTGGAGCTGTCCCAGGTACCGGCGGCGCCGGGTGCGCGGCGGGGCCGCGGCCGGGAGCCCCTCGCCGGCGCGGGGGGTCCCGGTGTCCCCGCGGCACCGGGCGCTGCCGGCTCCGGTCCTCCACGGTGCAGGGGGCAGAGCCGAGCGGCTCCGGCCCGGCGCCTCCGCCTCCTTCCGTGTTCCGGTTCCTGCAGCCGCCGGGCAGGATGCGACCGGTCCCGGCGCGCCGCCCGCCGCCCGCACAGGTGAGGGCCGRGCACCGGGCACCGGGCACGGGGGGGTCCTCCAGCCCCGCGCCCCTTTGCAAGGGCTTCTCCTCTCCCGCCGCCCGCGGCAGCCGGATCCGGCCCCGCCTGCCCCCTGCCCCGGCGGAGGGGGGGGGATGGACGCCGGCATGGGGCAGACGGGGCGGCCGGGCTGCGCTTCGCCCCATGCGGGGGCGCGGAGGGGGGGGGATGGCGGTGCCTGGGGGGGCGCCGGGCTGGATTTGCCCCATGCGGGGTGCGCGGTGGTGGGAGCGCGGCGCTGTGCCCTGCCCGGGGCAGGTGGAGGCTGCGCCCCCGTGATGGGGGGCTGCGTGGGGACAGGGGGCGGCTCAGCCGGCGGATCCCCCCCCCCCAACCCCAGGCACCGGCCCCAAGCCGCCCCCTTGCAGGGGTCAGCCCTGCCCCTCTGCCCCCGGCACCCCCCAGGGCTGCGGTGGGGCTCCGTGCTCCCTGCCAAGCTAAGCAGGTTCAGGGGGGATCCAGGCTGGGATGGGAGACCCCCCTGGTTCTTCTCTATAACGGTGCGGGGAGAAATCCGGTCTGGTTCCAGCAGGGTCTCCCCACCTCGGAGAGCAGAGCCCTCGGGCTGTAATTATTCCCATCTCCAGGAAGAGATGTGTGGTGTCATTTTTATTTGTTCTGTGGCTTGGCCGCCGACCCAGCAAGGTTATGCTTGGACTGGTAGCTACAACAGAGGACAAGTGGCCAGGACACCTGGTTTTTCCATGCAGCCCCGAGAGGCAATGCTGAAGAGGGGCTCAGGAGCAGGGGAAAAGCTTCCCCGTGCCTCAGTTTCCCCCTTCGGTTAATGGGAGGAGCAAACGGGCCATAAGGAAATGCCCTCTCCCGGAGGCAGCCGCACTGGGGGGGAGCAGCTAGGTGTGGAGCGCTTGTGCATCCCATCGCTGCACTTCAAGCAGACCCCTCCACGCCAAGACAGGGGAAGAAATAAAAGGAAGCAGCTCTTCACAGCTGGGGTATATTTAGCAGCGGGGCTGTGACAGCTGAGTGGGTGTGCAGAGCTGCCAGGTACGGAGGTACCAGGCGGAAGGGATGAGCGTGACGGGGAGAGGGAATCCTGCCCGGCTCTCTGACCGGCCGTGGGTCACGCCATGGCTGAAGGAGCCTGTGTGGGAGACAGGAGCATTGCTGGGCCTGGGTTTTGGGGCAGGACACACGATGATTTCACCCCAGCCCAGCAAGGTTTTGCTGGGGGATGCGACCTCCACCGTGGCTGGGGTAAAAGTCCTGTGCAAACTCCCCCATGCAGGGCTAGTCGGGACCCCTGCATGGCACCGGACGCCGGGTGCCCCCTTGCGCGTGGGCACGTCTTTGCTCCCCGACCAGGGTGACGGGACGGACCGGGACTGAGCCAGGCGTACGGACCCCAGCCGTGCTGCACTGGCCGGGTGGCAGGGCCAGGGCTGTGCCCGCCGTGGGGCTGCCCCATGGCACCCAGTCCATGGGATGGCGGGAGCGGAGCTGCGGCGTGGCGGAGGCTGAACTCTGAACCCGCGTCTCCAGCACCGCCAGGCGGGCAAGGGCCAGATAGCAAAGGCGAGATAACGCTGGGTGGGTCCAAGTCTCCACCTCAGGGAGAAACTTCTGGCTCCTGGTGTCGGAGCCACGTGCATGTGCCCTGGGGAGGCAGGAGGATCTCTCAACCTTTCCAGGAGGGGAAACTGAGGCACGGGGCCAGGTGAGGCACCGCTCAGACGCTGGTGCCCAGATCTCTGGTCAGAGCAGGAAAAAGCGCTTTGTGCAAACAGGCGAGCTCGCTGCAGGGGGCCCAGCGGCCCGCTGACGTGACGTCCCCTCCTCGCAGCGGGTCCTGCCGCCCGGGCCGTGACGGCCCAGCTCTGACACACCAGGCGAGCACCCGCGTCCCGGCCCTGCAGACCCCCCGATCCCCTTCTCTCGCCGGCCATGGGCAGCCACGAGAAGGACCCGGCTTCTCCGAAAAGGGCCCCGTCGCGCTCCAACAGCACCGTGTCTTCCAAGCACAGCAGCGTGCAGCAGGTCGGGGGGGCTCCGGGCTGGGGGGGCACGGCAGGATCCCGGTGCTCCGGGAGGGTCTCTGGGCATTGCCCACGTTGTCCCCTGCATCCAAGCTGGCGTGGGGTGCCGTGGGGCCCCAGGGGGCTTCACCCCACCTTAGTAAGGGTGGAGGACCCCTCCGGTAGCGCGCTGCCTCCAGGGCCAAGGGCCACCCCGTGCTGACACCCCTTCCAGCAGGGCTCGGAGAGCTGGGAGCTGGTGGACGACCCGCGTGCCCGGGGCAGCCCCGGCCAGGAGCCGGAGCGGCACGAGGGATACCTGCTCAAGAAGAGGAAATGGCCTCTGAAGGGCTGGCACAAGGTAACAGGGCTGGTGGGCATCCGGGGACGGGCACGGGGCAACCAGCCAAAGCTCCCGGCACAAGTTGTCCGTGGGCACCGTGCCCTGGGCTATTTGGGTGCTTAGATGGTGCGTGGGGACCAATTTCGGTCTCCCTCTAATGATCTGCCCTCTCTGCCCCCAGAGGTACTTTGTGCTGGAAAAGGGCATCCTGAAGTACGCCACGACGCGCCAGGACGTGAGTATGGGACCGGGGCGCCCGTCCAGCCTCCCCGTGGGGCTCAGGGCAGGGGGACCCCATCTCCGCCACGAGGATGTCCTTCCCGTCCCCCTGCCCTGTCAGACGGGCTCTCCGGGCTCCCCCAGGTCCTCAAGGGCAAACTGCACGGCTCCATCGACGTCCGTCAGTCCGTCATGTCCGTCAACAAGAAGGCGCAGCGGGTAGACCTGGACACGGAGGAGAACATCTACCACCTCAAGGTACCTGCTCGGGATGCCGGCTCGGAGCCTGGAGCCGGGACTGGGGCCAGCAGTCGGATGGGGCAGCTGGATCATTCCTCCCCCAATTTTCCCTCTTTGCCGCAGATCAAGTCGCCGGAGCTCTTCAGCAGCTGGGTGAGCAGCCTCTGCTCCCATCACCAGGGCGAGAGGCCCGACCCCCTCGCCGGCCCCAGGGGGGGTCCCGCGGGGCGAACCCCCGCCGCCGCGCAGGTCAGTGTCAGCTCGAGGTCCCCGTCCCCCCGGGTGGGACACAGCGTCCGTGAGCGGCGTTTCCGACAGCAGCCGCAACAGCAGCCCCTCTCCTCCAGGGCTCCTGGACCCGGATCCTGCCCTCCGGCAGCGCCCCTGCCCTCTCCACCCTCGCCAGCTCCCGGGACAAGGTGAACGCGTGGCTGAAGGACAGCGAGGGGCTGGAGCGCTGCTCGGCAGGTGAGCGGGGCGGGCCGGGGCGCGCGGGTCCGGGGACACCCTCTCCCTGCTCCCTGACGCTGCCTCCGCTCCGTCTCCGCTCCCAGAGCTGTCCGAGTGCCAGGCGAAGCTGCAGGAGCTGAACGACATGTTGCAGAGCCTGGAGTCCCTGCACCGCATCCCCTCGGCCCCCCTCATCTCCAACAGCCAGGTGAGCGCGGCCACGCAGCCGGCAGCCCRGCCCTCTTCCCGGCGTGGGATGGACGGCTCCAACCCCCTCTTCTTCCTCGCAGCCTTCGGCCGCCACGGAGAGGCCCAAAAAGGGGAAGCGGACCACCAGGATCTGGTGCACCCAGAGCTTCGCCAAGGATGACACCATCGGCAGGGTGAGGCGGGCGCTCCGTGCGGGAAGGGGACCCGTGGCTTTAGCCAGCCCCCGTGGGCCGGGGCGGGGGAGCCCCTGGGGGCCGCGCTCACCCCCCCGGGGTCCCCTCCCAGGTGGGCCGCCTGCACGGCTCGGTGCCCAACCTCTCGCGCTACCTGGAGCCGTGTCAGAGCCAGCTGCCCTTCAGCCTCCCGCCCGAGTACAGCCAGCTGCAGAGGAGCTTCTGGATCCTGGCCCAGAAAGGTGGGATGTGCAGGCCGGGCCGAGCCGAGCCGGGGGCGCCCGCCGGGGCCGGGGTGCCGCGCCGGCCAAGCCCGACCTCCCGCCCGCCTCTCCCCGCAGTGCACGGCTCGCTCAGCAGCGTGGTGGCCGCGCTCACGGCCGAGAGGGCCCGCCTGGAGGAGATGCGGCGGGCGCTGGACCTCCAGCGTGCCGCTCCGTGCCCGGGCGGCGCCAGGAACGCCGGGGTGAGGCGCTGGGGCGCAGAGCTGGGGCCCAGGTTTCCTAGAGCCCGGGGTGGTGCTGTTGAGTTGCCGGTGGGTGAAGTGAGTTGGCACGGTCTCAGCCTGATGCTGAGCTAACAGCTGGGTTGAGCAGCCGGCAGTGGGTTTTCTCCTGGGTCCCCCCCAGCTGGGGGGACATGCTGGGGGYGGAGGGGATCTCTGCCCCCCAATTTATCCCAGCCTCTCCCTGTCTCTGCAGGCTGCTCTGCCGAGCCTGGAGCCCCGGGATGGCCTGCRCCGCTTCCACTCCCTCTCCGTCTCCTCCGATACCACCCTGGACTCCTTCGCCTCGCTGCACCCCGACGAGGTCAGGGGGGGCCGGGGCGGGGGYGAGGGGGGGACACAGGTCCACGGTCCCCGGGGATGACGCGTGTCCGTGTCCCCGCAGCCGGACGCGCTGCCGGCCAAGGGCCGCGAGCAGCAGCTCTCCAACCGCAGCATCGTCTCGCTGGCCGACTCGCACACCGAGTTCTTCGACGCCTGCGAGGTCTTCCTCTCCGCCAGCTCCTCCGAGAACGAGGTGGGGGGTGGGGCTAAAGCCAGGGGGTGGGGCTAAATCCAGGGGGTGGGGCTAAATCCAGGGGGCGGTGCTGCACAGAGCCCCTCCCCATGGTGCCCACTCCCCCCCCCCTTGCTGGGGCTGCTGCTGTTTCTATCGGTTCATCTCTCCGTTCTCTCTCTCTTCCCATCCCCCTCTCTGTTAGCTGGCCTGGGAGCCACCGTCCCCCCCAGTCCCCATGTCCCCCCCGGACCCTGTGTCCCCCCTGGACTCCCACAGCCCCCCGCTGCAGGGGGCTCGGGGGCTCCCGTGTCTCTGAGCCCAGCGGGTGGGGGCCGTGGGTGCTGCCCCTGCCCTCTCTCGCCATCCCTGCTCCCTCCGCTGTCCGTCCCCCCCCGGCCCCCTGCTCCGTATAGACCCCTGCTCCTCCGTCCTACCCGCGCTGGGCGCCCCGGCCCGGACGCCTGGGCCCCTGCTTGCCCTCCCTTGCAAGGTGACCCTTGCTTGGTAGCAGACCCTCCTGCAGGCCCCCGTGGGGGCTAACCCCCAGCCTGCCCCCCAGCACGGCCCCGCGCCCCCTCCTTGCCCCCCCCGTGCTGTCTCCCGCCCCGCCGTTGCCAACGGGCCCCTCTGTGCCGCCGTCCCCCAGGCCTCGGATGACGAGTCGTGCGTCAGCGAGGCCACCAACAGCATCTCCGAGGAGGCGGCCGAGGCTGCGGGAGCCTCCTGCTTCCAGAGAGGTACCRGGAAGGGGGGGGGGCTGGGAGCGGTGCATGGCGGTTGGGGCATCCCAGAGCCGGGGCCCCGACCCGCTGCCTCGTGTCCGGCAGGAGCAGGGGAGCAGCCGGAGCTGCCGCCCCTGCAGCTGCTGGGGCCGGGGGCCCCGCGCCGGAGCTGCCTGCCGGCGCCCCACGTGCACGCGGGCGACGTCAGCCTCTGGAACATCCTGCGCAACAACATCGGCAAGGACCTGTCCAAGGTGTCGATGCCGGTGCAGCTCAACGAGCCCCTCAACACGCTGCAGCGCCTCTGCGAGGAGCTCGAGTACAGCGCGCTGCTCGACCGCGCCAGCCGCTGCCCCGACCCCTGCCAGCGCCTGGTAGGGCCCCGGGGGAGGGGCCTGGGGTGCCCCGCCCCAGGGGGGAGGGGCCTGGGGTGCCACACCCCTTCAATGGGTGGGGTCTATAATGCCACACCCCCTGTGGGAGGGGCCAAGGGGGACCCACCCCCAGCAGAAGAGGTCAATGAATGCTCTGCACCCAATGGGTGGAGTCAGGGATGTCACACCCCCCAATGGGAGGAGCCAGGGATGCCACACCCCCAAAAGGGAGGGGTCATTTCATGCCACACCCCTCAGTGGGAGGAGCGAGGTGTTTCGCCCCACACGGGGTGACGGGGGTCTCCCCACGGCCAGGTCTACGTGGCGGCCTTCGCCGTGTCCGCCTACGCCTCCACCTACTACCGGGCGGGCAGCAAACCCTTCAACCCGGTGCTGGGCGAGACCTACGAGTGCGTGCGGCCCGACCGCGGCTTCCGCTTCATCAGCGAGCAGGTGCGGGGACAGGGATGGGGACGGGGACGCCGCGTGACCGCAGTGGCCCTGGGACYGTGGTGGCCATGGGACCCCGGCACTGCCTTGTCCCTCTCCAGGTGTGCCACCACCCGCCCATCTCTGCCTGCCACGCCGAGTCTGACAACTTCATCTTCTGGCAAGGTGAGCGACGCTGGGCGGGGGACGCGGAGCGGGGACGCGGGCAGGGGCCGTGGCGGTCTCACCTCCTCCCGTCCTCCAGACATGAAGTGGAAGAACAAGTTCTGGGGCAAATCCCTGGAGATCGTCCCCATGGGCACGGTGAACGTCCGGCTGCCCAGGTGAGCGGCCGTCCCCGTGCCCCCGTCCCCGTGTCCCCACGGCCGTCCCCGTGCCCACGGTGCCCCGGCTGCCGCCCAGGTCCGGCGACCACTTCGAGTGGAACAAGGTGACCACCTGCATCCACAACATCCTCAGCGGCCCGCGCTGGATCGAGCACTACGGCGAGGTGCTCATCCGCAACACCCGCGACGCCTCCTACCACTGCAAGATCACCTTCTGCAAGGTAGGCGGCTCCCGCCCCCGGCCACGCCCACCACACTGGCCACGCCCCTCTGCCTGGCACAGGCTCCGCCTCACACTGATTATGCCCCGCCCCCAGGGGCATCCTTTCATTCCCTAAGCTCCGCCCACCACCATAGCTCTGCCCTCAGTGCCCCTCCCCTTTACCCCCTCATATACCGTAGCCCCACCCACTCGCCTTGGCCCCGCCCCATCTGGCCCCGCCCCCTTCACCCACCCAGGACTCTGCCCATCCTTCCGACTGCCTCTTCCCCATCCTGGTGGCCCCGCCTCTTCCCAGCGGCCCCTCCCCTCCTTCCAGGCCACACCCCC
>NW_020449765.1:0-1346 GCF_003343035.1 Apteryx rowi
AGAAAGAAAATGTTCATTAGAATTGATAAAGAATGTTGGAAGATCTGAAAACAAATATTTTTTCATTTCTTGCATAGAGCTATTTTTTGCATAGATTTCASCCAATGACGAGATCTTTACATTCAGGCCCTTATAGACACATACAGAGGCCATTGCTGCCTGAGATGCCCTGTGTAGCTGTGTTCCCGTGTGGTGCCGGGAAATGTGAGCCAGGAACTATGGGAATGTTTCTGGAGCATTGGCTGGTCATCAGGAGAAGCATCTCAAGACCTCTCACTGGGACAACTTTTTTCTTTCCATAGACTAGAAAGGGAAGTCCAGACACCTGGGTTAGCCAGAGACATCTGCACTGCAGGGGTCTGGCATCGGGTGAGCTAATTCCCATCCCTGTTGTTGGATAAAATGGATTCGCACCTCATGACCATGCAGGGAATGAAAAGGGTTTGTGTCTAGATGTGTAGGGACTCCTTTAAGATGTCATTGTAACACAGGTACATTGAGATTTGTGCAATTTCCTCCATCAATAAATAGAACGTTTTCCCTGAAGCTGATCAGGCTGCTTCCCTCTGTCAGTAGTGAGAGCTTGACACCTCATGGTGTGACTCGCTCTGTGCAAAGACTGAGGAGCGGAAAGGAAGATCCTGTGCAGGGAGTGGTTTGAGGGGGGCTGGACTTGTGCGAGACACAGAAATATCATTTTTAATAGTGTAGGCCTTATTATAGAAGAAATCTTTAGAAAATGACAATGAAAAAGAAACAAGAAAGAAACTAAATATGTTATTTAAGCAAAAAAAAAAAAAGGTTTATTACACTTTTCAGCTTTTGCAACTCCTTTGTGTTCTTATTGCCCTTTTTTGTTTGGTTCTTTTTTGATACACTGATCTTTTGGGGAGAATTTTTTTTTTTTTTTTGAAAGGGAAAGACATTTGCAGAGCTGGGGTAGGATGCACTCACAGGGTCATGGACAGCTAGTGCCATTGCAGGTGACCTAGTCCCCTCTGCCCAGCCTCCCTCTGCAACTCCGAGGGACTCCAGTCTCCCACAGGTCCCCTGCGAGAGCTGCCAGGCCCAGGCAGGTCCCTCAGAGACACTGGGGCCTCTCCAAGTGCCCCTGGGTGCTCGTGGTTGGACAGCTGAGCTCTGCCTGGAAAGGGGAAGAGCTGTTTTCATCATTTCAAAACTAGGAACACACTTTCCTCAGCTCCAATGATTGGCTAATTTTAATGTCAATGTTTTCCTATGAGGAAATAGTGTAAATCTTCAGGAAGGGTATGAATCTGGGGAGAAGAAATCTTGATCGGCGCTTGACCTTGTGTTTCCACTGCTCTGTCTATTAGGCTGTGGAT
>NW_020449766.1:0-1372 GCF_003343035.1 Apteryx rowi
CCGGGTTTGTCCCTGTGCGTGCGAGTCAGGGGCCTGAGGGCACAGACAGGCCTTAACGGCCCTGAGCAGCTTCTCCCAGGGCCTCCCCCCACACCCCCTGCTCTGGGCCCAGGCCACCACTGAAGATCAGCCCTGGGCCTTCAGGCCCTGCCTCAGCTCTGCTCTAGGAGGGCTGGTCTCCAGCGCAGCCGCAGCCATGTCCGTGCCTGGCCACGGCGCCGGGCTGCCCCGAGGCCCCGGGACACCCGACGCCCCACACAGCCACCTCTAAGATGGCGCCATCCTGCTGGGTGGGGGAGGGGGGCTGATGGCCACCTCTCCTGGCTGAAAGGTTGCCATGGCACCTCCCCAGTGCGGCCCTCCTGTTGGCTGGCAAGAGGAGTAGGGTGGGGCTCCCTTGGACTGATGGCACTGTCAGCCAATCAGAGTCCAGCATGCAGGGCCCTCAGGGAGGGGAGGAAGCGATGGGGCCTGGGTGGGGGAGAGAAAAGAGGGAGAGGGAGCAAGGGGGAGAGAAGAGAGGCAGAAAACCACATGAAAGAGAGATGGGAGAGGGGAGAGGGAGAGAAGGGGATAGGAGAGCGGAGGAGCGGGAGAGATGGGCAGAGCCGCACAGCGGCGGCGCCCTGCGGCTCCACATGGACGGTCGCTCAGGGCAGGGTGTAAACAGCCCCCTCAGGCAGCGGCGTCAGGAGCAAGGCAGCTCCCCGCACCAGCAGCCGGCAGGGCAGCTTCCTCCACAGCCAGGCCTGCACCCCGAGCAGGGCACTGCGCTACTCTTGCAGCGACCCCCGGGAAGAGGGAGGCCATGCCCTGAACCGTGGTGGGTCCCTGGGGGGCTGTTGGGGAAGAAGAGAGGGAGGAAAGGACAGAAGAGAGCGGGAGAGAGAGAGAGGGTGCGAGTGGGTTTGGTGGGGCTGCGGGTGCATTAAAATCCCGGCGGGTGTCCTCATGGCGGAGTGGGGGCAGTGCTGCTGGCAACAGGGCTGCTTTCCTCCAGGAAGGTCAAAGCATAAAATAGGACAATGTTTTTTCTGCTTGATGTGTAGAGGATTTGCTGAGTTTGTTCATCATTTGGGAAGGAACCAGACTTGTGAGTTCTTTGAGGGCCGGCTTCTTGCTCTGACATGAGACATTAGACCCTGCTGTCCTCAGCTTCATGATTGCTGTTCCCATGCAATTGTCCTGTTAGAAAATGTCGCCAGTCATTACTTGCAGGTTGGTCTACAGTTCCTTCTGCCAGAGCAGCTGATAAGCAGGATTTGGCTCATGGCTGGGGAAGTTACAGTGAGGTAACTTCCATCTCAGATTCTTATAGGCCAGGAAGAAGCACATAGGTGTGAAGGTGACTGTGGGGCCAGCTCTTTCTGAG
>NW_020449767.1:0-1368 GCF_003343035.1 Apteryx rowi
CCCAGGCCCCCGTGCCCCCCCCGCAGAACCCCGACATCGTGCTGGTGCACTACCTGAACGTGCCGGCCATGGAGGAGTGCGGCAAAGCCTGCGGCCCCGTGCTCTGCTCCGGCGCCGCCGACCGCAAGGAATGGCTCAAGTGGTCCAAGGAGGAGCTGGTGAGCCAGCTCCGGCCCATGTGTAAGAGCCGGGGGGGCGGCCGGGGCGCGGGGGGGCAGCAGGGGGGCCGCGCTGACCTTCCTCCTCCTCCTCCTCCTCCTCCGCTCCCGCCGCAGTCCACGGCATCAAGTGGAGCTGCGGCAACGGCAGCGGCGCCGGCGGCTTCTCCCTGGAGCAGGTGGTGCAGCACGTGCTGGAGAGCCACCAGGCCCGGCCGGCGCCGCGCACCCACGCCTGCCTCTGCTCCGACGGCCTCGGTGAGCGCCGGCACGGGATGCGCGGGATGCGCGGGACACGCGGGACACGCGGCACGACGCCGCCGACGCCGCGCTGACCCCCCCCTCCCTCCTCCTCCCCGCAGGCGCCCCCGGGCACAAGTGCAGCAGCACCAAACACCGCATCATCTCGCCCAAAATGGAGCCGGGCGCCCGCGAGGCCGAAGCCGCCGCCGCCGCCGCCAAACCGGAGCCGCCCAGAGCGCCCTCGTCGCCCGACACCACGCAGCCCTCGCCGGGGCTGGCGCTGCCCACCGACGTCCCCGCCGCCGTCACCTTCGCCTCGGGGCTGCCCGTGCTGGTCATGGCCAGCCTGGGGGGCTCCGGCGCCGCGCCGGCACCGCCGCCGGCACCGGCACCGGCGCCGCCGGAAAAGCCGCTGGGCTTGACGCCGAGCCAGCACCTGGTGGCGGGGGACGGCGGCGGCGGTGGCGGTGGCGGGGGGGGACCCGAAATGGCCCCCGCGGCTCCCGGCGCCGTGGGCCTGGCCCTGGTGCTGTCGCCCGGCTTGGAAGCGGGCTTGGAGCCGGGTCCGGCCGCTTCCGCCTTCGATCCCGACTGCTTCCTCAACAGCCCCGAGCAGGGCCAGACCTACGGCTGCGAGGCCGAAGGCTCCGGCGCCGCCTCGCCACCGCCGCCATATCCCCTTTACTCTGCCCCTCCGGGCCGCTTCCCGCTGCCGGAGGCCGGCGAGCCGGGCCGGGCCAAGGACAAGGAGGAGACGCCCATGGAGACGGTGGGCGGCGGGAGCCGGGGGGCGGCGGAGCCGGCGGCGCCCCGGGGGCAGCCCGACCTGCCCGAGGAGCTGTATTCCCTTATCCAGGCGGCCGGCGGCGCCGGAGCCGCCGAGCTGCCCTTCGGCCTCTCCTTCGACAGCCTCATCTCGGAGCTGCTGACGGACGAGGGCGGCTACGAGCGCCCGGGGGCTCCCAGC
>NW_020449768.1:0-1382 GCF_003343035.1 Apteryx rowi
AAGGAGCCATGCCTCTCCCCATAATTTTCTTCAGCTCTTCAATTCTTGTGCTGTGGCTAATTGGAGAGGTTTCAGCAGTCTATTTACAAGAGGAAGATTTCAATGAGCATCAAAAAAAAAAAAAAAAGGATTTCTGCTTTTAAAGGTTTCCTTATCTTTCAGCTTACAACCTAGAGTGATATCCACCTTCTCCAACTGATATTGATCCAGAGTGTCTCCTAATGAAGGCGGGAGAGGTAGGAAAAGCACCATCCTGGAGGTCAGACATCTATGGAAAACATTCCTCCCCACCTCCCCAGCCCTGCCACTTCTCTCATCAGCCACTGGGGACTTAGATCCCTCTTGTTCAAATCTAACCTTTTTCCACTCAAGGCTGCAGCTGAATGTTACAGCTCATGTGCACCAATTACCACCTGCTTTCCTCCAAGAACTAGCTGCAAACAGGCCCAGAAGAAATTTGCCTTAATTGTGATCAAACCAAAATAAACATGATCCAGTGTCATAAGAAATAAAACACACTCCTCAACTGTATGTCAAGTCCAAGTCGCCTCCAGTGAGGTGCACAGTCTACAAGGAATAACCTTCCTTGAAATGTTCTTCACAAATAGATAGGAAAGGCTGAATAGACACATAGTGCAGGAGTTGGTTGAAGAGATATTTAGGCTGCTAAAAGACAATACAAGCTTTAGCCTCCCAGAAGCTTAAAGCAGCAAGTGGAGAGTTGAGAAGTATCTGACTGATAAAGAGTAAGGGGAGGAGGAAGACTGGAAAACTATGGAAAGTGCATATGTCCACACCGTCTGCTGCAAAGTTGACTGTAGAAATGATGAGTGTAATCCAGGAATGTGGAAATAGGTGAATGATTAGTGAAGTCAAAACCACAGCATAACAGACAGAGCAGTGGTAACGCAAGTTAAGGGGCAGATCAACATTTCTTCTCCTGAGGTTCAGGCCCTTCCTCAAAATTTCCATTACGTCATCATGGGCAACACTGACATTTTATTATTCAGTCCTTTCAGCTAATGAAAATGTTCTCATATATATATATATTTTAATGTTGAAAACATTTCTTCACCTTTCCAGGTAGAGCTCATGTGTCCAACCACAAGCACCCAGTGGCACTTGGAGAGGCCCCAGTGTCTCTGAGGCAGCTGCCTGGGCCTGGCAGCTTTCACAGGGGACCTGCGGGAGACCAGAGCCCCTTGGAGCTGCAGATGGAGGCTGGACAGAGGGGACCAGGGCACCTGCAATGACACCAGCCACCCATGACCCTGTGACTGCATCCCACCCCAGTTCTGAAAATCTCTTTCCTTTTCAGACAAAAAGATAATGCATAATCACTCTGGAAGACTAGTAGACTGAAACAGAACAAACCAAGAAAG
>NW_020449769.1:0-1333 GCF_003343035.1 Apteryx rowi
CAAGACCATCAGGCCAGACCGCAGTTCCTTGTTCCCAGCACTCCTGGGGCTCTCCACCAAGGGTAAGGGCTTCAGGAGCTTCTTCCCGAGGTGTCGCACAGAGACAGTTAACTGCAAAAACATCTGTGGGTCCCGGGCTGTGGGGGTGGCAGGATCGGGTAGGGGCTGCCACAAAAGCCCTGCCTGAGGGTCCCATCTGGCTCAGGGGACAGTGTGGCAGCCAGGACTCCTGGGTCCTGGGGCTGSGGATGCCCTGACCCCAAACACTTTTGTGGGGCCGGCTCTGTCCCCTTGTGGAGAGTGGGAGGCAATCCATGGCCAGGTTGCCCTGGGAGTGGGTCCCCCTTTGGCATCTGGCTCTGGCAGTAAACAGGTCCTGCATCCTGCAGCTGGGGTGTCCTGCAGCTCCCATGGGGCTCTCAAGAGCCTGCTGGAAATGCCCATATGGGAAATGGATCCTTCACCTTGTGATAACCCCAAGGTGTCTGCTCCTTTGGGAGAACCTCTGCTCCTTCCCCCGGATCCTTTTATGCGTCCAGCTTCGCAGAGCATGGTTTGGGYTCAGAGATCTTGTCCTCAGATGGCCTCAGCTCCTGTCCTCCTGCAAATGGGGGTCAGACCTCTGCACCCAAAAGACAGCCTGTTGGGGAGAGCAGCTTGGGAACAGGTGGGGGTGCCATCGCCACCCTCCAAGGCCCTCCTGACCCCAAGCATTGTTCTCTGAGCCATGGGGGGCAGTGCTGGGGGSAGTCCAGCACGGACATCTCCYCCAGCCCCCTCCCGGACCCACACCTCYGCTGCCCAGCACTGGCAGGCCCAGAGCTGCTCTGCCCCTGGCTGCCCCGTGCCCCCGGGGCTCCTCAGCCCTGTGGAGCAACACGCAGGGGCCCAGCCCGGCCCTGCAGAGAGCAGCCCCTGCCTTGCCACGGACCAGCCCTGCCGGGCTCAGCGCGAGGGTTGCYGAGCCCCRGGGCTGCTACAGGCAGGGGGCTGGGGCCCTTGGGGTGATGGGGCCCCAGGGGCGACAGGGCCCTGCCCTGCCCTGCCCTGGGGGCAGCAGGACACTGCCGTGGGCTCTGGCATCCCGACCATGCCCAGGGCCCCTGTGCTGGCGCCAGGGCCGGCACCAGCACAGGCCCCGCGATGCCCCACAATGCCTGGCGCTGCTGCCCACAACATGGCACCCACCGCGGGGGCGGGTGGGGAGGAGGCAGAGCTGACCACCAGGGCAGGAGACCACAACGTTTCCATGGCAACGCCCCCAGTGCTGCACTCCTATTGGCTGGGAAGAGGAGRGCAGGGATGTGTTTGAATGACAGCTCTCTCAGTCAAT
>NW_020449770.1:0-1336 GCF_003343035.1 Apteryx rowi
CTGTGCTTCCCACGGGGCCCTGAACTGGTGGTGCTGCTCTGCGGAGTGAGCAGGCTGTGGGGCCCCGGGGCCCTGAGGTGACTCCACACTGGCCATAGTGGTCGGGGTGGGGAGCAGACCCAGCTGGATGCACATCATTGCCCCGAGCAAGGGGGTTGTGGCTGTGGACGATGCTCTGAGCAATCACAGGGCATTTCAAATGGCTCAGGCTCTGTTCAGGTGTGTCGCCAGATCCAGACCATGGTTTTCCATTGAAGTGACATGAATCACTCTCCAGGCTCCCTTCCCTGTGCCTGCAGGGTCCACACTGCAGGCACCTGTCACCAGCCCTGTCATACATGAGATGGTCCCAGGCAGATACTGATTGACCATTCACCATCTCCAGGAGTACTGGGCACCCACAAGTGAGAGCTGAATCCAGCCCTCATTCCCTAACACATCACCCCATGAACTCATTGCCTTGAGCCCATAGAGAACTCTGGAAAAGGCCCTTTCAGGGTGAAAGTCCTTGAGTGCAATCTTGGCTCCAGCTTCAGAAGGAAAAAACAACTTTCAAGCACAGCATTGAGGAAATCTCCTTTTATTAGAGAGATGCCAGCTCTGACACAGTGATAGAAACATTTACAGAAGGCGTGTGGGTCAGAAAGACAGGGTTAACACCTCTGGAGAAGTGGTATGAAATCAAATGCTTCTGACAAGCATTATTATGACAGAGAGAATGTCCAAAGCACAGGAGTTATCTGTGATAAATTAAAAATTGCTTGTGAAGAGGGATGGGCAGCTTACTGATGCTGAACTTTTACCAAATGAATCAGTTCCTTCAGTGCATCCTTGAGCTCCGTGTTCCTCATGCTGTAGATGAGAGGGTTCACTGTTGGAGGCACCACCGAGTACAGAACTGCCACCACCAGATCCAGAGCTGGGGAGGAGAGGGAGGGGGGCTTCAAGTAGGCAAACACTATAGTGCTGACAAGCAAGGAGATGACAGTCAGGTGAGGGAGGCACATGGAAAAGGCTTTGTGCCTGCCCTGCTCAGAGGGGATCCTCAGCACAACTGCGAAGATCTGCACATAGGACAGCACAATGAAAATGAAACACCCAAAAGCTAAACAAATACTAACCAAAAAACCCCCAGCTACCCTGAGGTAGGAGTCTGAGCAGGAGAGCCTGAGGATCTGGGGAATTTCACAGAAGAACTGCTCCACGACATTGCCTTGGCAGAGTGGTATTGAAAATGTGTTTCCAGTATGCAGAACAGCATTGAGAAAACCACTGGCCCAGGCAGCTGCTGCCATTTTGACACAAGCTCTGCCACCCATGAGGGTCCCGTAGTGCA
>NW_020449771.1:0-1308 GCF_003343035.1 Apteryx rowi
AACAGGGCCTTTTCGGGTGCAATTCCCTGAGTGCATTCTTGGCTCCAGCTGTGGAAGAAGAGCCCAGCCTTCTGGCACAGTACTGAGAAAATCCCCTTTTATTACAGAAATGCTACTTGGGAGGCGAGCTTTGACACAGTGAGGGGCAGATTTACAGAAGGCCTCTGCGTCAGACAGACAGGGTTCATGCCTCTGGAGAAGTGGGATGAATTCAACCATTTGTGCACCAACATGAGTATCACAGAGAGAACACCCAAATCAAAAGAGTTGCCTGAGATAAATTGGAAATCACTTGTGAAGAGGGATGGGCAGCTTATTGCTGCTGAACTAGGACCACTTGAATCAGTTTCTTCAGTGCCTCCTTGAGCTCCCTGTTCCGCATGCTGTAGATGAGGGGGTTCACTACTGGAGGCACCACAGCATACAGAACAGCCACCAGCAGGTCCAGAGCTGCGGAGGAGATGGAGGGGGGCTTATGGTAGGCAAACATGCCAGTGATAACAAACAGGGAGACAACGGTCAGGTGAGGGAGGCATGTGGAAAAGGCTTTGTGCCGGCCCTGCTCAGAGGGGATCCTCAGCACAACTGTGAAGATCTGCACGTAGGACAGCACGATGAAAATGAAGCAGCCAAAGAATAAACAGTCATTAAGCACAAGAACCCCAACTTCCCTGAGGTAGTTGTCTGCGCAGGAGAGCCTGAGGATCTGGGGAATCTCACAGAAAAACTGCTCCACAACATTGCCTTGGCAGAGGGGTATTGAAAATGTATTAGCAGTGTGCAGGAGACCATTGAGAAAACCACTGGCCCAGGCAGCTGCTGCCATTTTGACACAAGCTCTGAGGCCCATGAGAGTCTCATAGTGCAGGGGTTTGCAGATGGCAATATAGCGGTCATATGCCATGACAGTGAGAAGATAAAACTCTGCTGTGATAAAGAAGACAAAGAAAAAGACCTGGGCAGCACATCCCAAGTAGGAAATGGCTCTTGTGTCCCGCAGGGAATTGGCCATGGATTTGGGGACAGTGGTGGAGATGGAGCCAAGGTTGAGGAGGGAGAGGTTGAGGAGGAAGTAGTACATGGGGGTATGGAGGTGGTGGTCACAGGCTATGGCTGTGATGATGAGGCCATTGCCCAGGAGGGCAGCCAGGTAGATGCCCAGGAAGAGTGAGAAGTGCAAGAACTGCAGCTCCTGTCTGTCTGCAAACACCAGGAGGAGGAATTCATTGATGGAGCTGCTGTTGGACATGTTCTCCCTCTGGGCAGAGGGGACTGTCCAAGGAGGAAAAAGAGTGACAAGTCAGGAGA
>NW_020449772.1:0-1336 GCF_003343035.1 Apteryx rowi
CCCGGCGGCGCTGGTGCCGCACTACTGCGAGCTGGTGGCGGCCGAGCCCGGCGCCCGGCCCGGCCCTGCCCAGCTGCTGCAGCGCTGCCGCCGCCCCGGCGCCTTCCTCGACTCCGACTTCGTCGCCACCAACCTCTTCCTCGAGGAGATCCAGGTGACGCGGCCCGCGCCGCTCCCCCGCCCTCGGCCCCGGCCCCGGCCTTGTCCCCTGTCCCCATCCCTGTCCCCATGTGACTCCTCCAGCCTCATCTCCGTCTCCGTCCTTGTCCCCTGTCCCCCATCACCATGTGGCTCCTCCAGCCTCATCCCTGTCTCCGTCCCCATCCTTGTCCCCTGTCCCCATCCCTGTCCCCATGTGGCTTCTCCAGCCTCGTCCCTGTCCCCATCCTTGTCCTTGTCCCCTGTCCACATCCCCGTGTGGCTCCTCCAGCCTCGTCCCTGTCCCCATGCCTGTCCTTGTCCTGTCCCCATCCCTGTCCCCATGTGGCGCCTCCAGCCTCATCCCTGTCCCCATGCCTGTCCTTGTTCCCTGTCCCCATCCCTGTCTCCATGTGGCTCCTCCAGCCTCATCCCTGTCCCCATCCCCGTCCTTGTCCCCTGTCCCCATCCCTGTCCCCATGTGGCTCCTCCAGCCTCATCTCCGTCCCCGTCCTTGTCCCCTGTCCCCCATCGCCATGTGGCTCCTCCAGCCTCATCCCTGTCCCCATCCCCGTCCTTGTCCCCTGTCTCCATCCTTGTCCCCTGTCCCCATCCCTGTCCCAATGTGGCTCCTCTGTCCCTGTCGTTGTCCCCTGTCCCCCATTGCCATGTGGCTCCTCCAGCCTCGTCCCCGTCCCCATCCTTGTCCCCATCCCCGTCCCCGTGAGGCTTCTCCACCCTCGTCCCTGTCCCCATCCTCGCCTGGCTCCTCCACCCCCGTCCCCGCACGTCCCCGCGCGTCACCCCGCCGCGTCCCCGCAGATCAAGGATGCGGCCGAGCGCCACGAGTTCCTGCAGGGCCTCGGCCGCCGCCTCGACGCCTTCCCGGCCGCCTTCTGCCGCCACAAGGTGCTGCCGCAGCTGCTGACGGCCGTGGAGTTCGGCAGCGCCGGCGCCGCCGTCCTCCCGCCCCTCTTCAAGGTGAGGCCGAAGGCTCCCGCCAACGTCCCCCCCGCAGGCGGGGAGGCTGCTGGAGCCGCCCGAGTACCAGGAGCGCATCGTCCCCGTCATCGTCAAGCTCTTCTCGTCCCCCGACCGGGCCCTGCGCATCCGCCTCCTGCAGCAGGTAGGCGCCGGGGCGGCGCGCGCCCGGACGCCTGGGCCCTGCCCGCAGCGGGGAGCCCGGACGCCTGGGCCC
>NW_020449773.1:0-1396 GCF_003343035.1 Apteryx rowi
GGCCTTTTCGAGTGCAAATCCCTGAGCACATTCTTGGCTCCAGCTTGGGAAGAAGAGCCCAAACTTCAGGCACTGTGCTGAGGAGATCCCCTTTTATTACAGAGATGCTGCAAGGGAGGCCAGCTCTGACACAGTGGTCAGCAGATTTACACAAAGCCTCAAAGTCAGACAGATGGGGTTTGTGCCTCTGGAGAAGAGAGATGAATTCAGACACTTGTGTACAAACACACTTATCACGGATAGAATGCCCCAACTGGAAATGTTCCCTGAAATGGCTTGGAAATCACTTGTGAGAAGAGATAGGCAGCTTATTGCTGCTGAAACAGCACCAACTGAACCAGTTTCTTCAGTGCCTCCTTGAGCTCCTTGTTCCTCATGCTGTAGATGAGAGGGTTTGCTGCTGGAGGCACCACCGCATACAAAACAGCCAGCACCAGATCCAGAGCTGGGGAGGAGATGGAGGGGGGCTTCAGGTAGGCAAACAGGCCAGTGCTAATAAACAGGGAGACCACAGCCAGGTGAGGGAGGCACATGGAAAAGGCTTTGTGCCGGCCCTGCTCAGAGGGGATTCTCAGCACAGCAGTGAAGATCTGCACATAGGACAGCGCAATGAAGATGAAACACCCCAAAGCTAAACAGGCACCAACCACAAGAAGCCCAACTTCGCTGAGGTAGGAGTCTGAGCAGGAGAGCTTGAGGAGTGGGGGAATCTCACAGAAGAACTGGTCCACTGTTTTGCCTTGGCAGAGTGGTATTGAAAATGTGTTAGCAGTGTGCAGGAGAGCATGGAGAAAACCACTGGCCCAGGCAGCTGCTGCCATTTTGACACAGGCTCTGCTGTCCATGAGGGTCCCGTAGTGCAGGGGTCTGCAGATGGCAACGTAGCGGTCATAGGCCATGACTGTGAGGAGATAAAACTCTGCTGTAAACAAAAAAAAGGAGAAAAAGACCTGGGCAGCACATCCTGAGTAGGAAATGGCCCTGGTGTCCCACAGGGAATTGGCCATGGATTTGGGGACAGTGGTGGAGATGTTTCCAAGGTCAAGGAGGGAGAGGTTGAGGAGGAAGAAGTACATGGGGGTGTGGAGGCGGTGGTCACAGGCTGCAGCTGTGATGATGAGGCCGTTGCCCAGGAGTGCAGCCAGGTAGATACCCAGGAAGAGTGCAAAGTGCAAGAGCTGCAGCTCCCGCGTGTCTGCAAATGCCAGGAGGAGGAACTCGTTGAAGGAGCTGCTGTTGGACATTTGCTTCCTCAGGGCTTTGTGGACTGTCCAAGGAGGAAAAGACAGGGGCAAGTTAGAGCAGGCTTCTCTGAGCCAAACCCACTCTGTTTCTCACAGAAACCCCCACCTTTCCTCTGCCCTTTACCTTCGCTCAGCTCCCTTTCTGCAGCTCT
>NW_020449774.1:0-1423 GCF_003343035.1 Apteryx rowi
GGCCTCTGGCTTCAGCAAGTCCTACTTCCAATTTTGCAAACACACACTGCTTTCTGATACACCAAATTCACTCTTCTGTCACTCCTGGCTGAGGAACATGTCTTATGCAGACCATGCAGTCATAAGGACTCGCAGGTGGCTTTCTCGGCACAGCCATAGACACACGTGACTCCATTCTCATCTCTTCCACACCTCAGCCTCTCCATTCTCCTCAGTGCAGTGACCGCAAATGGCATTTCTCGCAATGCTTTGCAGCCGTTGAGTTTAGGCACAGGCCCCACTGTACTTGTTCCTGTTTCCCACCCCATCGCTACATTATTGTGGTCATGAGCACGTGGACCTAGCGATAAAGCACACTGGTGATCTCAGTTTCTGGCAACGCCAGCCCTGACCATTCCCCAAGGATGTATGAAGACTCACACTTTGCAGCCTCAGAGCCCTGCACCCACCTGAGAAACTCAACCTTCTGCCATATTTACCCATCAAGAAACCTCACATTCCCTGGAATCCATTTGTCGCCTTCTTTTTTCACGACACACCATAATGTGCATACCACCGTCCCTGTCATCTGATAGGATCACCTCTTGAAGTGTGCAAGCTATGTATCTAAGGAGTATAACACTCCTCTGAGGACCTACAGTATTTGGGATACAGGGTATTCCATTAGGGAAGTACCTCTTCTAAATAATTACCAGTTATGGGAAAAGCTGGACTGGAAGCTAAAGATCATCTGAAGAATAGCAAGATGTCACGCACTACTAACATGGCCTTTGCACTCCTGCTCCCAATATCTGTATTAAACATGCCAGTAAAAGTAATTGCCCTAATGATTCATACACTTTTTGTCACATCAGCACTGTAAAGCTGGAGGCATGCAAAGGATGCCAGCAGACTTCACTCACATGGGACCTTCAACCAAAAAGAATAACCAAAAAACAAACAGAAAAAAAAAGCAAAAGCACCACAAGCCACATCTGCTGGAGTCCTGAGGAAAATGGAGTCCTGAGGAAAATGGGAGAGACATGAATGGCAGTTCTTCAGGGCTTTCTCAGAGTTGGCAACCTCTGGGAAGGGGGAGAGCCATCACTTGAGTCCTACCTACAAAGGCTTGTAGAGATGCAAAAGAAGAATAAACATCTTCCATAAACAAGAGTTTGGGTTTTTTAGAGCACAGTTCTAGGCTGGGGCAGCGTTCACTGAACTGCATGGCCTCCGACCTCACACTACAAGGCCTAGCTTTAGATCATGACAACAAACAAGGCTAGAATTTGAAGCCTACTGAAATGAAGGAATCATAGCATGATTTTTAGTTTATGTCACTTGCAGGAGGTATATAATAAAGGTATCTAGTAAGTAACAGCTACTGAGGAGGCTCCTCACAAAGCTCACAGCATAGACCATAGCCACATTTCCTCAGTCACAC
>NW_020449775.1:0-29921 GCF_003343035.1 Apteryx rowi
TAAAGCCTTGTAATCTTAATCACAAATCTTTCAATTAAAAAAAAAAAAGGATGATACTGTACCAGAATTACTTTGTATAAGAGAAATAAAGTCATTTCTTTTTTGCTAATACTACTGTACATCCAATCTCAGCTCAACCCATTACCTCTACTTTGGTCAAAAAGTCACCAAATGTTTCAGAAGGACTATTTTTTGTTGGAAGGTCCATGCTGACAAAGGAATTCACTGAACACTTTTGCATCTCAAACAAATTTGTATTTTACTCTGTATGTGACCATCTCTGAGATTTCTCTGCATTTCTCCATGTCTGAACTTGCATGTGTTTTAGCTAACTCAAGCTCAACCACATTCACATTGGCCATGTGACCCAGTAATTACATATGAACAAATTTTACAAAAATGTAACTTTTTTTCTATTCAAAATAAATTTGGCTTGATGAAATCACCTATCAGAAACAGAGACACCCAGCTTTAAGAATGTCTGGCACTGTGGAGCTGCTTGCAGCAATATATGTTAAGTACATATCTCCCAAACTGTGTTTATTCACTTCGGTAGGACCCTCAAAATGGAGGTTTCTTCATGGCTTTTGAGATCCACAGTTTTTCCACTGACTTGCCTAGTTCATTGTTCAGATAAAATGTCTCCCATAGTCTTTCCATAAAAATTCCTTTCTCACTGAGAGGCATGTGTAGGAGTACGCATACATCTAGTTCCACTTTCACATTTTTTATTCACTGAGCTGCTTCTTGCCCCATGACAAATCGTATTATGCCTGTGCCTTTTCTCAATACCCATGGTACTACCATTCTCCTAACTACTGTGTCTTTTATCATCAGTTACTCTAAAAGATGTGTGAGTGGAAAGCACAAATTCAATTGTGACTATTGCATTTTTTATAGAGTGTCTTCTGGAAGAAGAAAAAGTTTCTTATCCTTTTTAGACCCACAGTGATGTTCCACTTCTCATTTCTTTATGTAACTGAGAAAACATCTATTTTGCCAGATTGTGTAGCACTGTTTTAAAGAGTAGCATATTGTTGTTCAACATAGGAAAACTGGAGTAATTTTGGGCCCAAAATTAGGATCTGCCTATCTGCTGCGATGGATCCCAATGGTCAGCATTAAAGGTTTACTGCTGTTTCTTACTGTTTCTCCTTGCTTCTTCAGTCATTAACAGCACTTTCCACCAATTAAACCTTGCTGGAATTCTTGACTCCATCTTTGGGTGTGCCCAACTCTTATATTTGCAGCAGCTGTGAAAGAAGAAAGAGCAGAGATTACACAAGATGCCTTTCTCGTTCCCTTCCCTCCAATCCTGTATATAATATAGTTCTCACAGCTACTATCTGGAAAAGTTCCCTCAAGGTGATGTCTGTAGTGTGGCCATGACAACCCTACCCTAATCCTCAGTGGTTTTGCTGAGCTGTAATTTTACCAGGCAGTAACGCCCTCAGATATTCTTTCAGGAAGCTGGTACCTCCTATCTTCATGTTGAAACTCAACACTAGCCAGAAGTTACATAATTTCCCAGGCCAGGTTCAGCTAAATGTTTTTATGGGGCTGCAGCTCGGTACACTACTGACTTTGTGATTCTGTTTTATTTTCCCTGTATTCTTTTCCCACAATTTATAGTAACAGTTCCTGGGAAGCTGGTGCTCCTCAGAGTTGCTCTGGTGCTTCTTCCTCATTTGCTCTCATTCTGCAGGTGCACTTTCTCCTTTGTTAAATATATTTTCTCCTTTTATTTCTGCTTTTGCTGGGAACAGTATTCAGAGCTTCAAGCTTTTCTTTTTTTTCCCCTCAGGTTTATACAGTAAAGTGATTCTTACCCTTTGCTCTTCCAAAATCTGTGCTTTTTCTGTCTCTTATCTAACAGCTCTCTTTCCCCCTTCTCAGATTCTGCTTTTCTGTTCTCTTCCTGCACCTCTCCTCTCACTCCCAAGGGTTCTGTAGTGAAGTCCAGAGGCGGCTGCTATATACTTCCTGCAATCAGATATGAGACAGCAATGCTCTGACTTCTCCAAACCTGTGCATTTTAGTTGATGCAAATTTTAGGAGAGAAAGGCGGAGAGATAATCCCTAATAAGTGATCTTAAAACAAGTTGTGATTCATTCTTCCTGACTAAGTGCTGAATGACATCACTCTTCTGCAACCTACGGTGAGAGAACAGGAAGCATGCTCAGTGACTCAAACTCCTGTGATTCTGGTTGCACATCTTACCTCACAACAAAGCCTGCATGAGCAAAGGAAGATTAGAAGAATGATAGACAAGGCCCTGAGCAACCTAACTGAACTTTGAAGTTGACCCTGCTTTGACTGGTTGGTCAGACCAGCTGATCTCCAGAGGTCCTTTACAACCTAAATTATTCTATCATTTTATGATTCCCATGAATAGCTCACATTTTTAAGCATTGTGGTGGGATTCACTGTGTATGCCTCCAGTGCAGATATCTACAGCTGAGCTAGTCTTTCAGTGCACCAATTTCAGTTATCTGGGAGAAATTGGCATTTTTAGGATGTAACTTATCTCACCTGATTTAAAAAAGACAACTTCAGAATAAGGATCACTAGTGCTCTAAAGCACGTCCATTTCTCAGGATTGATTCCATGTTGTTTTGTTAATATAAGCGTGAGCACAAATCAGTACAAAGTTTGTCAGTAAAATAGGGAGTTTGAGCCTTAATCCACACACCACTATACCCATTGCAAAGAAGTATAATTACATGCCAAAAAAGACACCAGCAAAGATTTACAACATATTTGGAAAACAAAAACAAAAACAAAAAAAAAGGGAAAATCAGACAGGTCTGATGTGATTGGAAAATAATTCAGAAGTATGGACAGAGATACTGTCCAGAGATCCAGGTTATCTTCTTTTCAGTTCTTCAGGCTGTGATTAACTAGCAGAGATACTGAACACGTGATACTGTACAGGCAGGCAATATGTTTGTGTTTTGGTTCAATTTCCCAGATTTCATAAGGCCAGTTGTAAGCCCCTAATATTTCTTCTTAGCTTTCAGGTAGAAGTCCAGAGAGTTTACCAGCATACTGAGGTCCCCACTTGGTGGTTTCAGAGCTCAGAGGGTATATGATCTGCACGTCAGCCAATTCCTGAGGTGTGTAAGGGCAATCTCCTCCTTTAACTTCCGTTGCTGATAAAGGTTAGCTAGACTAGCCACTGAAAATAATCTGTGTCCTCTGTGACAGTGATGACAGGGATTTYCTTCTTTATTGTTTCCCTCAGGACAATGTGCATTGTGGGAGGGCCAATAAAGTTTTTCTCTCATTCTCTCTCTTCATTTTTCTGTTCCTATGAGTGAAATGAAAGATTTCTCCTCTCTCTCTAAAGGGAGTGTTTCTTGCAAAGGCAATATGACAATGGGGAGAAATCATGGAGAATAACAGAACAAAACAGAACTTTGCTCAAGAGTTTTAGATGTGAGGTATGCAGAGTTTAATGCTCTTACAAGAGCGTTGCCAGCAGGTCAAGAGAGGTGATCCTTCCCCTCTACTCAGCACTGCTGAGGCCACACCYGCAGTACTGGGTCCAGCTCTGGATTCTCCAGTAGAAGAAAGACAYGRCCATACTGGAACAAGYCCAGCGAAGGGCTATGAAAAAGATTAAGGGACCAGAGCACCCCTCATAGGAGGAAAGGCTGAGAGAGCTGGGACTGTTCAGCCTGGAGAAGAGAAGACCGAGGGGGAATCTCATCAATGTTTATAAATATCTGAAGGGAGGGTGTAAAGAAGACAGAGCCAGACTCTTTTCAGTGATGCCCAGTGACAGGACAAGGGGCAACAGGCACAAACTGAAACACAGGAAGTTCCATCTGAACATAAGGGAAAAGCTTTTTTACTGTCAGGATGACTGAGCACTGGAACAGGTTGCCAGAGATGTTGTGGAATTTCCATCCTTGTAGATACTCAAAAGCTGTCTGGACATGGTCCTGGGCAACCTGCTGTAGGTGACCCTGCTTGAGCAGGGGGAGTGGACTAGATRATCTTTAAAGGTTACTTACAACCACAACCTTTTTGTGATTCTGTGATTCTGCTTTGTTTTGGAGTTAGTTGGTCAGTGATGCATATTGCTCTCTGCTTTSTTAGAGAACACCTGGTTAAAGAAATACCTCTTGCATTCACAACAGAAGAGGTAGCAATATTTTCAAAGGTTATTTGCTCTGGTGGGGCATTATTCCACAGCTTGGCAGAGTCACCAAGAATGCCTGGCACCTAGGTTTATGAGCATGCTTCACGGCAAAGGAATGAAGCTGACAGTTGAACAGAGATGAACACCAGGACTCCACAGATGATTCAGACTGCTTCGTTCTCATTCTCTCAAAGYCACTTTCTCCACCCCAGAAAGGATCTCACTGGCAGCAGCAGAAAACTGTCATTATTCTTTGGACTAAGCACTGTGCCTAGACCCTAAAGCTGTTCCTAGTGCTCTCTTAGGGCTGAACAAAACCTTTTCTCCTCCCCCCACCAAGGGTATCTTTATATCTGYGGATGTATACAGACTCTTGATGCTATCCTGCACTAGTCATTTCCACCAGTTGTAAGGGAATAGAAAACATTTTCAGCTCAAAATCTTTCATACCATTCTGCACTAACTTTGACCAGACTGTTGCTGTTCCATTTACAGAGGAGTAAGCTGTAATTGTGGTACAGACCTTCCCTTTTATCAACTCTGTGATTTATAATTAAACCATTTAATGAAGCATTTATCAAAACAGACTTCAGAGCTCATATTTCCAAATGAGATTTTCACAGATACAGAAAATACYGTACATATTGCTCTAAGGATTCAAAGAAGCCTGAGAATGAAGTTCATATGACATACACCATCCACTCACCCTCTTCCTCCCTCCAAGCCTGAATTCACTGATCTTGTATTTTTTAAGGATGGATTTGGGTACAGATTTAGAATATATTTTACACCGATATCACGGACTTTGCGCAAAACATAGTGKTCTTGAGGTCCTTCCAGTCTGAATTATCCTATGATCCTATAATTGTGCAAAAACTYTTACCATCATCAAGCAAAATACTACCCTTGGTAAGATTAACTTCATGTGTACATGCAACCTAGGGTATTTATATGGAACAAATCACTTAACTAGTGATGCACAGCTGCCTCCAAGATGAGTGCATCTCCCTGATCTAGCTGAATTGAGTCATGACACTAGTACAATTTCAAATGTGTTGTACTCTCCCTTTTTGCAGGGTTGCAAATATAAGTGGCTTGGAAAGCCCAAACTTAGTCATCTTTCTAGATGTATCCTTCCAGCAACTCTACAGAATGGCCAGATATTACCTTGTCAAAAATGGCAGTGCCATTATCCATATTAAGTAGAGAAATAGCAAGGGGAATGTTCAGAGTGCCTGATATTGAGCAGAATCTTGTCTAAACAATCCAGGCCTCTCTCAATCTGTTCCATCACTAAATCCATTTTTTTAGCCACTAAAATGTGGCTCAATTAAGTTATTTAACAAATAACCAATGCACTTTGTTTAAATTTCCTTAAGCAACCGAGCAAAATAATGCATCTCTCCCATAGTGATTCATTTTTCAGTTATAGTAAGTAGCTGAGATGAGATTATTTTGAATACATGCCTTTATTTAAGCATAACAAAATGATAWGAACTTTTAGATGAGCCAGAATCTATAAACATTTTTTTTACACAGTTTTCACCATTTAGGTTAGCACTGTTTACCAGGAAAGCTTGTAAACTGTAATACATTTAACTGTATGTGAAAATTTCCTTCTTTTTAGCAAAGCCTGTCATTAGAACTACAGGATAAAATTTGAAGAATTCTCTGGATAAAAGATCCTGGCTCTTATGCAATGATACAAGCTGGGGACTGAGTGGCTGCATGGGTAGCAGCTCTGTGGAAAAGGAGCTGGGGGTCTTGGTGGACAGCAAGCTGAGCATGAGCTATCAGTGTGCGTTGGCACCAAAGGCAGCCAATATCATCCTGGGCTGTATGAACAGAAGCAGAGCCAGCAGAGCAAGAGAAGTGATTATTCCCTTTTACTCATCCCTTGTTAGAGCACATCTTGAATACTGCATCCATCTTTTAGTGCCCTAGTGCAAGAAAAACATAGATAAATGGTAGCAAGTTCAGCAAAGAACTAGCAAGATGGTTGGGGGCTGGAGCATTTGCCCTGTGAGGAAAGACTCAGGAAGCTGGGCAGGCCTAGCTTGGAGCAGGCTTAGCTTTGGGGGGACCTAACAGCAGCCTGTTGGTACCTATGAGTGGGTTTTTGAGAAGATGGGGCTAGGGTCCTTGCAGTGGTACATGGCAGGAGGGCGAAAGATAATGAAATGAAACAGGAGAGGTTCCAACTAGATATAAGAAAAACTTTGTCAATGTCTAGACAGTCAAGCAGTGGAACAGGTTGTCCAGAGAGGTTGTGGAATCTCTATCCTTGAAGGTTTTCAAGACCTGATAAAATAAAATCCTGAATAACTTGGTCTGACCACATAGCTGACCCTGCTTTGAGCGGAGGTTTGGACTACAGACCTCCTGAGGTCCCTTCCAACCTGAAATATTCTATGATTCTGTGATTTTATAAAATTATGGATATGGAAAGTGAAAGATGTTACCATTTGCCACATGATAACAATGAACTTTTTTTTTTCCTTGGACAATTTTGTTTTCTCTTTTCCTTTCTTCCCTCTACTTTCTTCTTTCAGCAATAATGTGGCCTTCACGCTAGGAAATGAGCCATCAACACTACCATCAGTATTGTTCTGGATTACAAAAAGTAAGTTGCATTTGATATGATAGTTTTATATCATGGAGTTAGAGCTTGAATGTTATACAGACTTGAAGTTTTATAGCTATCATCTTGTTAAAAACTGGCTTATGCAAAAGAATATCCTGCCAAGCCAACTTTAGCCAACTAGCAATCAATTAATATAAAMTGCTTCATAGTGTATTTCACAGAAAAGCTGTATTTATACAGTCCTGCAGTTAAGATCTTTAGAGTCTTGACTCACTGGTTTGTGTTGAAGTATTGTGCAGTACTTGCTTTTCTTCTTTGAGGAATAAATTACTGTAGAATTTATCCTACTTAAAACCATATGCAGATATGCATATGCAGATATCTGAGATATGTGCAGTCTTAACTCTTTCCTAGGGTTTTCTTCTCAAGTATTATGAAGACCAGGCAGAAGAGGAGAGGCAAAAGTCACAAGCCTCTTGAAAAGGGCCTAAATATTGGAAAGAAGTCAGTGTTAAAAAGCTGCAGGAAAGTAGATAAATGTGCTTTCTTCTATTGCAAGAAAAAAAGGTAAGCAAAATACAACCTAACTGATGGAGTGGGGTGATGTACCAGGTACAAGAGAGAGATACAAGGAGGTGACCTGCCAAAGATGTGAAATGTCTGCCTGCAAACGCTAGGAATGTGGGGAAAGACATGTCCCAGAACATGGAAAAAACACAATATAACTGACATCATAGATGCTTGGCAGGATAGTTCATAACTATTGGCAGTCAAGGAAGTAAGTTGTCCAAGAGGGAGAGGGCTGGAAAAAAAATCAAGGATAATGTTTCTCATTGTTAGTTAAGCAGTGAAATAAGTTGTCTAGGAATGCTGTGAAATCTCCATCACCAGAGTTTTTTAAGAATATGTTACCTATATACCAACTGGGAGCAGTTTAGATATTGTCATCCCTGGGACAAGGGGGTGAATCAGCTGATCCTCTGAAACCTTGCTTTAGAGATCAGAAATATAAAAGTTTGAAAATCACTGAATAAAAGATGAAAAAGAAAAGAATGGAAGTGACACCATCAAAATGATTTATTATATCAGACAAGTAGTGGGACAGGAGGGCTGAGGGTTTTTTGAGAAGCTATGAAAAGCATGGAGAGTCAAGCATTTTGTGCAAAGGGAGGACTTCTAATTACCCACAAAATTTAAGAAGAATAATATGACAGAGTCCATCAGATTATTGGAAATCATCTTTGCTTGAGGAAGTGGAAAAAGGATGATGGAGTAGCTGTTTAAGATTTGTTTTTGATGAAAAAAGAGGATTAAGAATCAAAAAGGGGTAAAATGAGTAAAAATAATCATGAAAGAGAACATCTTTCTTTTGACATGTTTTTCAGCATCTTCACAGAGCATTCTTGTATCCCTGTTGGGATGTCATGGTCTAGATGGGTAGACTACTAAATAGGTGAAAAACTGGCTGGATTGTTGGCTCAGTGGTAGTGGCTAATGATTTGTACTCCACCAGTAGGCAATTTAGCAGTCTATTATGAGACCTGTCTTGTTTAATATCTCTATCAATGACCTGGCAGAGGAGATAACGCACTSTCATCAAGTTTGCAGATGAAACCAAAGTGGAGGCTGCAGCTGACATGCTTAGAGCCACGGATGCCATTCAGAAGGACCTAGACAGGCTAGAGGAATGAGCTTACAGGAACATCATGAACTTTAACAAGGATAGATGCAAAGTTCTGCACCTGGGACTGACCCTGCAACAGGGGTTAGACTGGGAATTGATTGCATGGGGAGTAGCTCTGGGGAAAAGAATCTGGGGGCTCCTGGTGGACAGCAGGGTAAGCATGATTGAACAGTTCCCCTGGGTATTGATGAAGGCTAACAGCCTGTTGATCAAGAAGGCGATTATTCCCTTTTTCTCACCACTTGTTAGAGTATGTCTGAAATACTGCATGCACTTCTGGGGGCCGCAGTGCAAGAAAGACACTGATCAACTGGAGTGAGTTCAGTGGATGGCCACCAAGATGCTTGGAGCCTGGAGCACTTGCCTTGTGAGGATAAGCTGAAGGAGCTGGGCTTATTCAGCCTGGAGAAGAGATGGTTTCAGGGGGACCTAATAAGAATAGGTCATTCAATAATACTCCTATCTTGAGGCCTGATCAAAAGCAACCAATGGGAAAAGAAATCTCAATGAGTTTGATTCTTTTATAAGCCTTCAAACGCCAATTTCTTTTGTATTTAATTTGAAATACAGTTTATAAAAAAATGTTAATTTTTCAATTATGAGAGCTGGTTAATACAAATTTCTATGGACCAGCAGGCTCAAAAAGAGGCWACAGATATACTTCAATTTAAAGAAGAGTGAACTGAAACCAAACCTCCATATCTTAATATCCCTCAGGTTTAGAAAAGTTCTGATCCAGGTACATTTTTTCCAAAGCTCAAATCAACATCTATTTTAAACTTTACCACGAATGCATTGCTAATCTTTACAAAATCACAGAATAGCTGAGGTTGGAAGGGACCTCTGGAGATTATCTAGTCAAACCTCTGCTCTCAAAGTGGAGTCAACTACAGCAGGTTTCTGAGAACTTTAATCTTCTGCCATGGAACCTGAGGTAAAGAATTTCTCATTTTTTATGCATCCTACTCCCAGCTGTTTCTGTGTAATCCAACATAGAAATTTTTTGAGATGTGTTAATCTAATCATAACATAACTGATTACATGGTAGGACTAAATGGCGTCCTGCAGCTCCCCTTAATATAGTTCAGCGCACATGACACTTGGATACCTTTTGGTGTTTGGGTATGCCAGCAATGCTAGTGAGCCCCCCCATTCCATTCACACATTCAGCTACCTCAGCAAACTCTTTAGTTCAATGAAAGATTTTGGCACAACCTAGTATAGAAAAGAGACCTAAAATGCAGATCTGCTCTCTTAAAGATAAAGGGTTGAATCTTGAAATTTTTATTTCAGTTGAACCTTAATTTCATTCCAGGCTTGACCCTGCCAAGTCCAAGAGCTAAGTCCTTTCTTCAGCTCTTAGAAAAATCTGTAGAGATTGTAAGGGTAAAAGACATGACTTTGGTTCATTCAAGTTCTTCAGGACTGAGTGACGAATACTCAGATGCTAAGCAAAGCCACTGTAAGTCAAAAATATTGTGTAAATCATCAGCTGGTATAATTTATAAGTCAATGGAGTTGCAATGGCTTATGTCAGCAGAGGATCCAGCCTTCCTCCTGAGATAATAATAAATAAATGAGCAGGATCATCTCATAATTCTGAGTCTTATACCCAGCTTACAGCAGTTCCTGCTGCTTTGAATGTTAAACACTAAATACCTTTAAAATCCTTACAGCACTGTAGATTCTCATAACTCTGAAGAGTCTAGAGCAGTACACTGAGTAACTAAGAACCAAGACATAGTTTATCATATAAGTGGTATTCACCTGTTAGATAGCAATTGCTCTTTTAGGTTACTGATGGTAGATTAAATGCTAAAAGTAAGTCTCCTCTCRCATCCCTTTGACAAATGGTTTCCAACACTCCATATTAGAAAAAATTCTTATTGTCTTTTATTATAATTTAAACATTATGGATAAATCACTTATGTATTGCTAAAAATTAACAAGGTGATTTTCAAATTAAGATTAAAATACGTGCCAATCTATAACGATTTTATATAGCTTATTGCAATTTTAGTTTCTGGAGACAGAATCATTTTTTCTTTCAGAAAATAATAACAAAAATATGCCATTTTCTAATGATCTCTAAGAGCTTACAAAGACTAATTAAAGAAACATTAAAAATTATTTCAGTGACTAGTTTTGGTTAATATCAAGTAAATCTCATTGATTTTAACTGACTTTAGAATATTTTAAAAGTTAGGAGTGACCTAAGCAAATATTTTTAACTCATTTGTCTTACTGGTCTTAGAGCAGTGTATTACTAGACATACTAGGCTACTATGCACAATGGAGAAAAAGTGCCAAACACTGTACTGAAAAAGTTAAAACTTTGTTTTATTTTCCTAGTATGACCTGACTTAGTGGTATAACAAATGTCTAGCACCACTCCCTAGGAACAGGGAAGACAGAATGGGTGTTAGATCTGATGAAGCTGATGAATGACATTGCTGTACACTACACATTTGGAGCTGAATTCCCAGTGAAAATGACAGAAAGCAGAGAGTATTCAAAAAAGGTATGCAATGGTCATAGCTGTAGTAGCCCTTAGGTAAGTGCCCAGAGCCATAGGAAGACATTTCTACACTCAGGGGCGGAGGATTCCTCTCTCCTTGGTAATTTCCACCAAAACCTGCACTGTCTAGTTCTTTTCTTACAAAGGAAAGAGTGCTTCAAGAAGTCATTCCCTCCCTTGAGCTGACTACAAACTAGAACTGCCAAAGGTGGTGCAGAGGCCAAACACATTGTTCCTTCTGCCTGCTAGCTCTGGGAGCAGGACAGAATAGAACCAGTGGAGCAGTGAGGAGTTTGGGACACAGATAGTCCATAGGTCCTGGTGCCCTCTCCTTCTCAATACCACACCTTGCCTGCCTTGGCCAGCCTTGCCACAGCTCTGCAAGCAGACCATACAGTGCTAGGGTAACTCAAGAATTAGGTCTTTGATATTCATCAAATATAAACTAGTCTGTAGGGAATGCTCAAGTCAGCTGAACGCCTGTTCTCTGTGTCAAGCAATCAGCTAGCTGTTAGCAGGCTCCTGCAGTGAGGAACTGAGGCAGTCAGCCCTTTTTCCTCACAAACCACTCCAGTGTTTTCAGCACTGGCTTGAGAGACAGGAGACACATTTCCAACTTGCATTCTGCATGGGCCGGTCTCTCCATTGTACACTTAGGGGTGCCCACAAGGACCACCCTTGGCAAAGTGTCCTGGATAACAACAGCTGATAAGATAGGAATGTGAGTGTAAAAAGTGTGTGTGTGAATGCAATATCTGAAACTATCTGAAAAGATGTTTGCCCAAAAAATGGTGTAATACTAAAAGGGAAGGCAACCATAAACTGAATTAAATGGAAACCAGGGAAATACAAWGAAATTTTTGAAAAAAGGAAAGAATCAGCAAGAAAAGAAGTATAAAAGGAGCATGATCGTTTGTAACAGTGGGGAACAAGGAAAATCTAGAACTGGAACTTGGGGGACTTTAACCACCCTGATATCTGCTGGAGGGACAACACAGCTAGGCACAAACAATCCAGGAGGTTCCTGYGGAGCACTGATGATCGCTTTTTGACACAGGTGGTGGAGGAGCCAACAAGGAGAGGTGTGCTGCTGGACCTTGTACTAACAAACAAAGAAAGACTGGTTGGAGATGTGAAGGTTGGAGGCAGCCTTGGCTGCAGTGACCATGAGATGGTGCAGTTCAGGATCCCAAGAGGAGGAAGCAGGGCAAGAAGCAGGATCACAACCCTGGACTTSAGGAGAGCAAACATTGGCCTCTTCAGGGATCTACTTGGAGGAATCCCATGGGATAAGGCCCTAGAAGGAAGGGGGGTCCAAGAAATCTGGTTGATATTCAAGGATCGCCTCCTCCAAGCTCAAGAACAGTGTATCCCAATGAGCAGGAAGTYGAGCAAAGGGGGCAGGAGACYTGCATGGATGAACAAGGAGCTCCTAGAAAAACTCAGACACAGAAAGGAAGTACACAGAAGGTGGAAGTGGGGACAGGAATATTACTGGAAGGAATATAGGGACATTGTCTGAGTATGCAGGGATGAGGCTGGGAAGGTCAAGGCCCATCTAGAGTTTAATCTGGTGAAGGATGTCAAGGACAGCAAGAAGGGCTTTTGCTGCTTCACCAGCAGCAAAAGAAAAACTAGGGGAAAAGTGGGCCCACTGCTGAATGGCGCAGGAGTCCTGGTGACAAAGGATACACAAAAGGCTGAAGCACTGAATGCCTTCTTCACCTGACTGCTTCTGGAGCAGAGTTTTTGAGGATGAGTTAGAACCTGGATAAACATAAGCATCTAGTGCCACTTGAGATTTCCAAATGTATCCTACCTGGCCTCCAGTTGTCATATCTGCCACCCCATACTGATATCTCATACATCTAGGGCCTCTCAAATGGCTCTAGATACTTATATTCACAGAGTCCCAAAATGCTGAATTTTGTTTCTAAATAGGAAGCTTAGTATTTGAGGATTTAGTCGGATGTGAGCAATTACAAGTTCACTCCCAAACTTAGAAACTTTTGTACATATGTCTGTATGTGAAGTAAGCTCCCTTTACAGTCTTCAGACACCCATGACTGAAATTGTTTGCCTAAATGTGCTGTTGCAGATGCTCCATGGTATCTAAGACACCTGTGTGGGATTAGCTATCATAACACAGAACCTATGGAAATGCTATAGCCTTCTCGACTGGTAGCTGGTGTCCAGGCAGGATACTTTTGGTACTCAGAACAGGTCCTAGACACCTATCTTCCAGCAACTGAATTGAAGTCCTAGTCAATGCAGTCTGTGGAGCCTACTGAATGTCTAGCCACTAGGTGCCTGCTTCAGAATAAAATGAATCACTCTATCCAGGCTCCCCTGACTGTAATGAAAACAGGCTCAATTCATCTGCCCAAGGAGATGTTTCTAGTGTCATTAGAGTTACAAGAGGTATATCCCCTTGGCCTTCAGCTGCCATTCCAAAGGGGTGCAGGTTTGCTGTAGGTCCATTGTCACATCTGCTAGCCCTGAACAGAGGTTTTGGATATCCATATTATCTCAAATGGCACTATGYACTTAAGTTTAAGCAACTGAATGGAGCCCCCTCTACCAATTATAACTGGAGCCTAGGCACATACATACAGACATCTCACATACAGACACCCTAATTTAAAGGTATTACTTTGAAACTGAATCCTTCCCAGTTTTGTCTCAGCTCTAGTGTGTACTTTACCGAGCTCCGTGTACTCAAATGCCATAGATGAGATCAGCCCACTTCAGAAAACTGTAGAATGACCTAAAATAGTCAATAATGCTTAAAGCAAGAGAAAGCAAAACTAATAACTGTCCTGGGAAAACAATGAGGTTACACTCATGCCCGTTATATGGTATGATGAGAAGCAATGACATTCAGTGTAATGAGCAGTGGTGACTGTGGTACATGGTCACACTCCCACTGCCAGTCTGAAGAAGAGAGTGTGAAATAAATGAACCCAGTGACCTACTGATCTTCAGGTAAGACGTATGTCTCACTCATCACTAACACCTAGTATGAGTCATTAGAGCTTGGCAAAAACATTACATGAACTTTTGTTCGTTATTTGCTGCAAACTGCACTGTTTAGCTGTTGTTCTGACTACAAAATCATTTCTACCTAAAGATATAAAAAATGAAAAGAAATCAAAAGGGAGAGTGAGAACCATTTTTGCTTGCCAAGGATAAATTGCCAGTTAGACACCCTCTTCACTGTGGTACATATCTGTCAACTTAGTTAATTAGTAAGACATGAAAGAAAATAACTTTTCAGCCTCCACATAGCTTCAATTATAATTAGACAGGATGGACTTCAGTTCAGTCATATTTATGACAAACCAAGTTATGTTATGTAAGAGATTTTTCTCATCATCATGTCAAGGATTAAATGTTATTGGAGTTCTAACTATCAAAATCACATGGACTGTGGTGAAAATGCTTACTGATTTGTTTCAGGTGTATATTGATATACCATTCTTGCTCTGGTGAATCATCCTGGACACATTGCAGTTTTTCTGGGCATTTGATCTACTAGAGGATTTGTGCAGTGYTGGAGAGGAATGCTATGGAGATGACCAAACAGATTTTGTGGAACTGTCTACGTTTAACATGTGTTACACAGTTACCTTCAGTTACAAAGGATGGAATATGATGACCCAGGTTCTGTGTTCCTACACAGTGGTAGAGCCTGTGAATATCTGTTGACCAGGATGTGCTTAGGCACTGGCCATAACCTTTTTTAAAACTTCTTTTCTAAGTCTATATGGTACACCAGCAAAAACCTAATAACCTACGGAAAGACTTTAGAAGTACAAACCTCCCCTGAGTGAACATGTTTGAAAGCAAGAGCACATCCTTCAGTCTAGCTATGATACTTTAGGGTTGAGAATTATCCACCTCCAGATTGTGGCAGTGGTCTTTAAAAAGGGAAAGAGCTGAAGTATGGAGACCTCTGTAGCTGTTTTCTTTACATTCCCTCCCCCTCCCCCACAAAAAAAAAACAATGTGGACACTGATATTTGTTGCATGCTATATTATGTGAAAAAGTGCTGTTTATCCAGAAACAAGCTATGTTTGGGGAAATATGTTTCCAGAAAGAATCAGCATTAAGAAAGAAGYGAAGAAAAAGCCTCCTTGGTGGTTGCTGTTGTGTCTTCAGATTACATGAGAAGGGCCACATCTAGAGCACTGGACTGAGCTCAGCAAGCAAAGGCAGATGCATTTTTTGTACTCAGTAGAGCAGATTTGCTTCCCTTCTCAGCTTGTCCAGATGCTTTCTCACCTCTTCCACCTCAGCCCTTCCTTATCTAGCTTGAATTTAATTTTCACAGTTGCACAGGTTTTACAAATCTGCAGTAATCTCTTAGAAGTCTGAGCAGAGTCATCTTGTCTAACTTTAGATGTCTGCCTCTGAACTATTGAAACTAGGCTTCCTTTAAAGAGAGAAACTGACTTCTCAATGGTAGATGCCAATCTAGAAAAAATGTTCTTCACACTGGGTTGCTGCCCTATCAGAGATTTGACTTCTTTGGGGGCTTCTCATATAGTATCTGGATAAAAGAGTTTGAAAGCATTTAAATGCATATCACTGATTTTAGCAACATTTGGTATGTAATAATTGTTAAAAAGCCAGCCTATTTCCCACTTTTTCCATTTAACTGTTTCTCTGAAGGACTGTGCTGTGGCTAGAATATCTCTTCCCTTCCCAGCCTGAGCAAGCCATCAGTCATGCTGAGCAAGCCATCAAGGATCAAATTCAACTCAGCTGTAGAAATCTGCAGTGGAGGCACTCTTGAGATGTGGTTCACTTCAGCTATTTTAAATATCTACTTCAGCAAGAAAGGAATTTCACCCAAGAAATGCCTACTTCAGTAATTTACAGTTAATGGGATTGTGAACAAATAGTTCAACTGTAGGCATCTACAGTGCAAATATCCAACTCAGATGAATCCTTCCCTAAGTTTCTCTGCCATGCTGTTTTTAATGTTGAAGACACTTTTCCGTCATCCTAAAGACTGAGTTTATAAAAATGTTGATAACTGGAATTACACGGATCCCTTAAGGTTTATCCCAACTTTGTTATATCTCTTATTGCCCTCATGACAGGGGCCAATAAAAGCAATAACAAAACRTAATTTAAAATTGTGATCATTTCTATTTTGGGGCTGCATATTGAGATTGCACATTGCATGCCAGATTCCAGCAGGAACTGTTTGTGTTTTGTGTCTTGATGCCAAAGACTSTCAATGCTCAACAGACACTGTATAATATTGATAGCCTTGGCAAGGTAATGGGAAAGCARAAAAAATGCAGAGTCTCCACTGGAATAACAGTTGAGTGATTGTCATTAGCACAGTGATGATCCTGCAAGCTAATCTACTTATCTCAGCTGTTTAGCTTGAGAACAGTTACAATGAGCAAGATAGCCTCTGGAAACATTCACAAATACTCAGCATCACCTTGAATATATTCCAGAAGAACAGCCACTCAAGCACAAGTTTGATGCATCAAAGAAACAGCATGAGCAAGACTGCTGAATTAGCACAAATACCCACTGGCTTGTTTTCTGTAGTTATGTATGGTATGCTACCAGTTGCCTGTGCTTGGGTCAAAGCAGATGAAAAAAAAAAAAAGAAGAAGAGAGAAGGTTCGTCCACCTCCACTGTAATAGAGGGATCATTTTGCTCCTCAGCTTAGCTCCAAGTTCATAATTTTAAAGTTCCTTTACAGAGAAATTACTCATACTAACATCAGATTATTGGTTTTCTGGGCATTCTGGATGCCCAAAGGATCTTTTTCAGCTTCAGATAATCAGTCTCTAATTTCTACTTTGTCTATATGATAGTTTATTTCCTTTCAGCCCTCTTCTCTGAGTGGATTTCCTAATCATACCACTGCACAGTGGAATAAGTCTTATCCAGCACCCCTGACTCCAACTTCTCAACCATTAGGTGATTAGAAGCTGGACCACCTTTCTTCTCCAATCATCTCTCTTCTTCCTTCTCTTTTTCAGGCAGGATGCTAGGGGATTTTATGCCCTAGCTCTCTTACCTTCTGTGGCTGGATCTGATATTACCTTTTTCTGGTCTGTTYTGGGGCTAACTTCTTCAGAACTATGTGAAGTTTACAAACCCCAACATCTGCTGCTTTGCGATTTCATAATAGTTCCTAGCCATTTTTTATGAGTATAAATAACAACACAATGTGTAATAATACTTGGGATTGTGACTTTAGAAAGTGTATTTCAAGGGGTAAACCACTGAACTGTGATATCAGTATAATTTCTAAGAACTGTATAAATGATATGCTATATCACAGAATATGACTTGTATACTCTGAGTCGTAAATATATATGTAGAATATAGATGATGTGGTGATGAAATGGGGATGAAATGCACTCTGCTTTGCACAACATTGGAACTAGGGCTTTGTAGCTGACTCCTTTCATTTTTATGAGGATGTAAAATTTCAGAAACATTCTTCTCTTCCTGCTTAGAGGCAAATAGGTGATAACTCACAAACACAGCAAAACAAAAAGCCAGAAACAGTTCAGATCAGTTCATTTTAGATATTGTGKTTACAACTTTTTTTTTTCTTTAACTATTAAGTAGCATGGCAGAGGTACATGGTAGAACTTCCTGCTTTTGAAAATACCTGGATGGGACATGCAGAAACTTTTAAAACCTTTTTCTAATTTTTTTAATGGGAAATCTGTCATAACTGACTTTTTGCTCTGAGCAGCTCAGTTTCAAAAATTGTCATTTTCCAATGCAAAAAACACACTGTCCAAAAATAATTTTTTGGACTCTGCTGTCCTGGAATTCTGTAGACAAATTTTCTATTGTCTATTTATATTTCTTTCTTTAAACATTAAAGGTATTCTACTGAACTCAGCAATTTTCCCAGTGCAAAACTGTAATACTAAAGTAGAAACCTTGATGAACATGAACCAGTTTTTCTATTATTCAGCATTTCCATTTGGGATCAGATTTTCAGAATAGATCTGTCACACCTTCACATTTAAACAGGGCCAGGTTTTCAAATGTGTTCAACAGTTGCCAGGTGATTCTCCTGGTCAGACTTTCTACAAATCCCAGTGTCCACACACTGGGAAGTTTTGAGAGACTCATTGCTCATTTGAATGCCAAAATGAGAGCTGTGCTCTTCAGAATTCTAGCTCAATGTAGCATAAAATTATGTCTAGAATACTGGATCATTTTAGTGTGCCCAACAGCTATATTTTGTTTACTGTGAAAAGATGAAGAAGAGCAGTTACTGTAATAGCAGATTCTGCAATAGTTTCTTTTTTTCTTCCTTCAGAATCAGAAGAGGAGAAAATGATAATGTTTAGAAGTGTTTATGACTTTAACAGACTACTGTATGTAATTTATACAGAAGATCCTCAACACTTGGAGACTGTCCATAGCCACTTTTGTCAATGAATAGGTTTCTGTCCAATGSACCTTTGCTACTATTTCTCTGAAAATGCATTGAATTAATCTAATTATCTTTAAAATAGTAAATGGCAGAGCTTTATTCAAACAGCACTCAAACTTTGACAAGAACCCGATGGCCAAAAGCTAGYAGAGGATTCATATCAGTTTATCACCTCACAACAAAATGAAACTAAATACACCAACTAGAGGAATCAGAAAGCTAAACTTACAGTTTACAACAGTTCTCTGAAATGTGTTTGGGTGGGCTACTGTAGGAAATGTATGTACCTCAGAGAGGCTTTTAGTTTTATTTCCTGGGAACTCAGGTGGCTGGAAGTCAGATATAAGAAGCTGTTGGCACACTGAAGGGATGATAATAGTCAGTCTAGTGTTTTTGGAAGGCTGGAAGAACATGGAGAATCAGTAAGAGGTGGTTTCCTTAGATCAGACCTGAGAGATATTCATATTTAGTTGCCAGTGCTGAACTTTTCTGCAGTGCAGTATCTCAAAACTTTCACTTGGCGAACTCCCACCTCTCCTTGCTCCCATTCAGTTGCAATATTTTCCATGGTTTCATTTTGTTTATTATAAACAAAAGTTTGGATCCTAATTTCTCAATAGAATACTGCCACACCTACCAAATGCATTTTTGTACATTTCCCAACAATGCTTACCCTCTTCACTTTCCTCATCATGCTGGATTCTGGATAACAGTCTGTCATGCTTTGTTAACAATACTAGGCAAACCTATTTCTGACACTGCTTAGTGGTAAAAACAACAGCCACCATTCAATTAAATGAATACAGGTATTATTATTAATTAGTGGACAATTAAATTCATATCATTGGCCCATAGCTACCTTTCACATGATCAAAACAGAGCAAGAACAGTATTAAAGAAATAATTTTTCCTTTATCAGTCTCTTTCTTGGGCCTTTGAAGAACCAGAAATGTTCAACAATATTTCTGTTGAGTTTTATATGCTGTAGACCAGAACATACTAGAAACATTAGTCTGAGACTTTTCCTTTCCATTCACAAACATAGCTAAAATTTCACAACTCCCCTATGGCAGTTAAAGAGATTACAGCTACAGTGATTCCCTTACTAGAAAAGGGATTAAGGTGGGGATTCATCTATTCTGGTTTCTTAAATGTGATTTTAGAGCTGCAAATAAGCAAAAAGACTTTATGACAAGTGTCCTGTAAACTCTTTGTTTTCTCAGTGSTAAGTGCCCAGAAGCCAGGGATTGATAACTACTTCAACACATAGTTACAAGTCATTTTTGAAGCGTCTGCTGAGTAAACCTATTGTTTATTTCCACATGTTTTGAAGGTTCTTTATAACTGCTGCAGAGGCTAAAGKGGTATGACCCCAGTCTGAATTCAGTACTTTCATTACACCAATAAGTATAGGGCTTTTATGCAAATAGAAGAGAGTTAGCATGACTGTACTAACACTTCCTGAAATTAAAAAGATTTGGGATCAAGCATGGAAAATGTAACCTGAATGTGTTTAGGTGTCATCATTCAACCAATGGAAAATATCACATTTTAAATGGTAACTGCAATAACCTGGTTCAGGTCTATAATTCAAAATAGACCCAATCACTGCAAATTAGCAGGCTGTTGAAGTTCCATGAACACATATGCTTATATGAAACTGACAAACAACAAATATTTCAGTAAAACAGATACTGAGTCATTCTTCTCCAAAACCAAGAGCTCCTACAACTTGAACTATGGGAAGAGGCATTTTGTTGGAMAATGTTACAGCTTCTGTGTGTCTCAGTGACATTAAACAAAGAACGGAGCTGAACTACGCAGACTGCTAAATTACAACATACAGCAGGTTATATAAATGATACATATACCATTTCTTATCTTTTCAGTGCATGCACACTGCTTTATTTTGATGCCCTCAGTTCATGCCAAATGCAAAATTAGCTGTAAAAATAATGAAGGAATTTTTAGCAACAACATTTCAGTAGAAGTGGATTGAAAATGTCTGCAAGGTAATCTATAGTAAGACAATTTTTACTACCTTGGAAGTATTATTCCTAGAGGATATGATGTTTGCCAGGAATTGCATGCTTATCTGTCAGCTTGGTTCTTGCCATTTCCTTCTGTTAATTTGTATGGGCATTCAAGCAGATAGATATTGGTAGACAGGCTTTGGGATATGGAGACTCACCAGCTTATTACAAACTTTCACTGAGATCACAAGGCGTCTTCTTCAGAGCATAATAAAAAAATCTTCTTAGAGTTTCTCACCCTATTTACAGAAAAATAATTCATGAACTATGGTCCTTTGGATAAATATGTTGAAACATCTATTTCAAGAGCAAAATAATAATAATAAAAATCTTCCTTTCAAACACATGAATGATTTCTTTCAGCAATATAAATTATTTCATGAATTCACTGAGAAAATTATTTGTTTGACGGAGCAACTGAATTCTGTAGTCCATCAAAATATACTAAATCCATTTTTCTTTAAAAAAGCCATTTGAACATTTCATTATTTTGGAAAATGTAAGAGTTGTTAAGTAACATACTTTCTATCTCCTGCTATTTACAACAGCTCTTAAGGTAGTCTAATGATCACACAAAATGTACCCATACACATTACACACATGTATACACACACACTCCTGCTCTAATTCAGGTAGAAATTTTATGTTGAACATATTAGAGGCAAGAATCCATGAAGCTTGGCAGTTTTGCAGTCAATACATATATCCTATCTGCACATGAGATCAGAATACCTGACTCTCAGAGGATGTCAGTTTTCCTCATGTAAATCAAAGTTTGAGCTAATTGGTATTTTATCCATTTGATTTACTTTTACATCATATTCCATACTTCTAACGGCTCTTCAGGCATGGAGTTGTTCCCCACTGAACATCAGAGGTGATTTTCCTAATACAATTATCCATCCTTACAGAATATTTCACAATACTGTAAACTTCACACCTTAATTATCTCTTTCTCAATATCTGCTGTTCTYGTGTTACCAAAACCAGCTGACTTGGCAGACAAACAGCCTATCCCTTCCTTCTTTGCTCATACATCCCTCCTTTGCTCAATAAAACAAAGCATCTTTTGTCAAACAAATCTCCTGGAGAGTAATAGTTCCTCTCTACTAGCATGCATAGGCAGACACAGAAGAAACGGGTGAGGGGTGGGGATGAATCTGACAGCAGTCCTGTTAGTATCACTTAGTATCACAATTAAAGGCCCCTGTACCGGCTTTGCAGTCCTTCTTTCCTTCCCAGGCACACACATGGCCGTTGAAAGTAGTCCTAAACACAATGTCAGCTTCTCCAGTAGTCTTCTTTTCTGCTCCTCTGTCCTTTTCACCTTCCTACTATAAGGCTGACTCCTGATGCAAACTGCAAATGCAACAAAATGGGAATATAATCATAATGCAAAAGTGAGTAGCAGTGACGGTAGAACACTTTCAATTTCTTTCAGAAGTGATGTGCCATCTTACATTCTGTTTTTCCATTGATTATTTAATATACATTCTGCTCCATATCAAAGATACTATATTTCAAACATATTGTTTCATTTCTTATATAGTCACTCTCTTTAACATCAGCATTGCCTGGCACATGAATAATTAATTATATATTTTGCAGATCTGTCCATGGGAGGACATAAATGTGTTATGGCTTTTATTCAATTCACAATCAAGCGACCCCACAAATTTTGCATTAGTGTCCAAATTCACCTTGTTCCCAGGACCTATTTCTCTGTTAACAAACCTTAAGCCTCCTCTCTGAGTTTGGTTTGACTCTTTTAGTCTAGACTTTCCATTATCTCCCCACAGAGAGTTGTCTCCAAGCCCCAGTTAAAAACTATTGTTAAAGAAAAATGAGCTTTCATTTTAATGTAATTAATCATCTGGTTTATTTTTGTTCTGTCCACCAAACACAGTGAATGTGGAGAACAGTTGATCATTGTCTGTTTTAAAACAACTCGTTACATATCAGCACGCTGTTTTCATACCTTCTCTCATGTTTTCTTTTCTTGACCAAACAAACTCAACAAATTCCTTTAGGCTTTCCTCAAAGGTCATGTTATCTAATTCTTTTATTATTCTTGAAGAGAGTCCTGACAGTAATAACAATTTATCTACATCTCAGTAAAAATATGATGCTTAGACTGGACACAGTATTTCAGTAAGGATTAGCCAAGTGCTTAATAGACTGAAACAATTATCCCTTTATATTTTCTGCTTATGTTAATACATCACAGAATAAAACTTGCTTTTCTGGAAATAGCATTGCACTGTGCCTCAGTTCCTTCAACATGTTAACTTGTTGGGTTTGTGTCTGATTTACTACACCCCTAAATCCTTTTTCTGCAGTTCTTCAGCCTAGTTATTCACCATTTTTAACTTATGCAGTTGATTTTCCCTTCCTAATGGTCATACTCCACATTTGTTTCTAATGAATATCATCCTGTTGATTTCAGATTTTGCTCTCTGCAGTCCTCTGGGATCTCTTCTCCTATGGAAATCTTTGCAGGTAATATTTAATGATTAAGTTCTCTAATGACTTCAGAGTGAATTTCACTAGATCTGACCAAATCGAATCCATCTAACATATCTAAATGGTCATTAATGCCTCCCCTCTCTATCTTAGTCTGCATCTCTATCTTGTCATTAAAACTAATTTAAGTATCTGGTCACAATTAGCATTCCCTTTTTTTATTCTCACTCAAATAAAGCACTGCATACCTCAGCCTTTTCTGCATTATCAATCATATGTGACACTTCGGTTCATTCTTTTCACTGCTACTATGTTGAAAATATACAAGTCGCAAGCAAACACTGAAAACTTCTCAGATTTTTTTTTAAATTCCAACTTTGTGATCACAGTGAGACACCAGCCAGCTAAAACATATAATTTGCATCTCTAACATGCTTAAAATGTAACAAAGGCCACACAAACAGATACATAATGTCACACCCTTACCCAGCAGAGTTGTTTCCCCTTGTTTTTGAAACAGCTGCATACATACTGTCCAAAACAACCCATTAAGCTGCATTGGTTCTGGTGTGCTAAGGAAGGGGGAGCTGCATTCTCATATCTCTCCTGGATTGTATGCAAAATTTTAATGAAACAACCTTTTTTTAGTGAAGAGAATGAAACAGGCAAAAAGAACACAGCCTCATTTTTCTTTTTGTAGATTCTGAGTTTGTTGCTGGCCATCAGACAAATCTTTTGATATCTTGAAAATGTAGAAGAAATATGGAACTGCATGAAAATAACATTTTATAAATTTGGGCTTTTATCCTCATTGTTGTCCTGGTTCTGTGACAAACTTACTGTGGGTGCGTTTTTGTACTTGAAAAATTCTCATCAGAGGGTAGAGTAGCTATGGGCGAGAACAGCAAACTGAAGAATAATTTCTGTGAGGTTCAAAGATATACCTATGAGAGCTTTATAGAATTACAGAATCACAGAATAATTCAGGTCGGAAGGGACCTCAAGAGGTGTCTAGTCCAATCCTCTGCACAAAGCAGGGTTTGATAAGGCCACTCAGGGCTTTATCCCATTGTGATTTGAAAACTTCCAAGGACAGAGACTGCACAATGTCTCTGGGCAACCTGTTCCAATGCTTGACTGTTCTCACAGGGAAAACGTTTTTCCTTATATCCAGTCAGAACCTCTCCTGTTTCAATTGATGCTCATTTTGTCCTCCCACCATATGCAATTGTGAAGAGTCTGGCATCATCACCTTGAAGACTTTCACACAGGTATTGAAAGGCTGCTATTAGGCCCCCTCAAGGTCATCTCTTCTCCAGGTTGAACAACCCCAGCCCCCTCATAGGGCCCTCTCATGCCCTTCTCATAGGGCAGTGCTCCAGCCCATCTTGATGGTCCTCTGCTGAACTCACTCCAGTTTCTCAATGTCTTTCTCATAGTTAGGCACCCAAAACTGGATGCAGTATTCTTAATGGTGTCAAACAAGTTGTCTAGCTGAAGAAGAGAAGGCACAACAGAAGAAAAAATTATATTCAGCCTCATCTACTTATATTTCAGTAAAGCATTTTATATGTCACAAGGTGGGGTATTATTAGTGAATAGATCTTTAATAAATAAAATTACAAGACACTTTCCTCTCTGCTTAATGATAGACTATTCTGTCCTCAGTTCATGTTGTCATTGGTCCGTCTCCCACTGTACAAAAAACGCAGCCATTTGCTGTGGGCCAGTACCTAGATATCTGCTGTTAAGAGCATCACCTGGTACATGTATCTAAACTGGATGTCCAGGGCAACGTAAGCTGCAACATTCCCAGGATGCTAGATCTCACTGAAGCCTGGGTTCCCATGAGCCTGGGAACCATGCCTTCAGGATGACACATAGGTCTCCGTACTCTGGTAGTATGGTAGACTTTCTTGCTTTGCCTCATAAATTATGCCAATTTATTATATTCCCTTACAGCAATTTCCTGGCATGTAAAAAAGCTCACTATCTTGAATAACATCTCTGAATCTAGCTCTAAGTGAAAAGACAAAGTCACAGGCACACTGTACGTGGTGTAGACAACAAAAATGTATGGCTATAACTGTGTGGCATACTGCATGGTGATAAAGAGGAGCTAACAGCTAACACCTTGAGCCCATCCCAAAGAAAGGATGACTATAACCTCACAAATTTTCAGCTGCTCTGGAGGGGTAGTTTTACAATCCATAATCTATAATCCTATACAGGAAAATTTTATCAATCTGGTTCCCACAGTCTTCAGAAAACCTTGAAGCTGTAATGAGTAGTCTAAGCAAGCCTGCAAAACTGTATTAAACAGTAAAGTTTATAAACTTCCTGAATGTTGCTATACTGGGGCTCACAAGAAAGTCTGAAGTGTTCACTGAGCTGACAGCTCAGCAACCAAAACTGTAGGATATTCTCACAGTCACTCTAATGAAATCTGTACACCYTCTTCAACAAGCATAAGAGGTCTCGTAACTTTGGTAATAATGCACCTAAACTTATGGCTGATTAAAAGCATTTTTCCTTTTTCTTTTTTTTTAAATTAGATGAGGAAGAATTTATAAAAACTTGAAAAGTGCTGCTGATGGCTCTTACTAGCTTGACTGCTGTATGGAAATAATTACCAGAAAAAGCAAAAGGTTTTAACAAGGTGATAAGGCTGCACACAATAAAAATGTCTCCACATTTTGAGAATGTCCCACTGGAACAATTCCTTTTGAATCATGACTACATGAAGATTAACAGCTTACAATAACACAGCTCAGAGCAGAGAGTTATTTGCCTTCTCACTAGGAGAATTCAGCATAAGGCCAACAAGACCCTTGTGATCTCTGCCCTGTATGTTCAAGAAATAAAAGTTGTAGAAGTATCCACAAGTAGTAGCAAACTCTACTACCCTGTAGTGGTCTTTCCATTTTTTTAAAAATAATTGCCTTTCAGACTCCAGCCTCCCAAGCATTTTGTTGATGGAAAGAGAAGCTTCTGCAGAAACAGGAACTGAAAAATGCTTTTCCTCTGATCCAGCTATCACCCAGGTGCTTCCTGATTTCTGCAGCTTATAGATAGGGAACATATCTTATTAAACAGGTGCATCTTTGCATGAACTTGTGTGTGATTATGTAGTTAATTACAAGAATTCTACTGCTAACAATACTGATCCCTTGCTTAAAGCTGTCTAATTAGGTTATTTAAAACAAATCATCCTTTTAGCTCATTAAAATGTAGATGAGAGACCAATGCAGGATATGTGATTTGGAGCTTAGCATGAAACAGCCTTATGAAGTGAAAGCTCACTGAGGTTGTCTCTCTACTATATGGGTTTCTGATCACTACCTAGGTTACACTTGCTTCTTGTTGAAGTAGTCAGTTACATAGTCAAACTAAAGCACATTTAAACTTTAATTCTTCTTTTCTGGATCAGAATCAGAGCTAAAACAACTACAGTATTCTTGTAATCTGAGGGTGATTGGGATTCTCTATTCTTTCATTGATTACAGTATCAAATTTCCTTAGTTCCAGATTAAAAAAAAAAAAAAACACTGAAAATCCTGTTTATTCTACAGAGTTCCTGAAAATAAAGGTGAGGTCTGTTGCTGCTCATCACAGTCTCACAGTCAATTCAGAAATATCTCCACGAGGAAGACAGGAGGCTGACAGAGCAGTTTCATCGGTGACAAAAAAAATGAAAAAAAAAAGACACACAGCCTGATGGTGTTCAGAACGGTATCTCTGATTACTTCATTAGAATTTTTTTTATTAAGGATGGCGATACTTGGGAAGTCAAGAACCCTACTTTAACTGTCAGAGTCTAAATTGATTTTGCAGGATTAAAAATCAGATTTATTTTATTTTTTTGTAAACTCAGCAGATCTGCTGCTGAGTCACTGAGACACAGAAATATGTAGGCCCCTCTATTTTTTCCTGAAACTCATTTCTCCAGCCCATTCCCTGTAAGCACTTAAGGGATTTGATGTAATGTTATCTGAAAAAGGAATACAGAAAGAAACTGTATTGCAACCTTTATATATCCCACCATTATGTTACCAAAATAAGTTTTGCTGGTTCTAGAGTGATCAGAAAATAAAACATTAGAATAAATGTATCATGCAACAAGACAGGTTAGACTATTATTAGCATGGTCAAAAAGGGAGCTGGTGATGGAACTGTGGTTCAGCAGCCCATTGTGGATAATACAGTCCCATTTAATAATTAATAACACAATATCCAGTCTAACTAAACTCTGTCTGCAGTAGGCTGTGAAACTGATGAAGGACCTCATGTATCTTCAGCCATTCATGAAAGCTTATAGATTCAAAGTGATAAAATTCCCTTGTCTGCTGATTGGACAAACAATTTTTTACATCTGTTGTGCTACTGAAATCACACAACACCTCTTCAGATTTGCATTCTGCTGAAATGTGACTTAAAGTCATCCAAAATTAACCTACCTCTGCCATTTGTGGGCACACTGCATAAATAATAATGTGTGAAAGCATTTCCATTTATAATCAGTTGCACTTCCAAAGCTTAGCGAGGATGGGGGTGGGGGGGAAGAGAGATTGCCGACAGCCCACTGCTGACCTCATTGACAGGAAAAGAAGCAGGTCAGAAACCTGCCGAAAACAGAAACAGCACTTTGCTCACATTTACATCATTTCTCTGAGAACAAATGCAAGCTCCTCTTTGCACACTTTCTGCCACTCAGTCTGGTTATTTCTGTTGGGGTGTCTTTTGCATAGAAGCAACTCCAAAGTCTAAATGTTTGAGAGGGCAAAAGTGCAAGCAAGCAGCATTGGTTTGYTCCTTTTGTGAGACAAATTGCAAGAAGGACTGAGAGGCTGCCTGAAGCTAATATACATTTCATGTTTCACACATGCACACACACACACGCTTCTTTGCTTCTAAGATTGAGACCATTCTTGTAATGCTCTTGGACTAGAACATGATTAGCCTCATTGTGAGCATGCCACCAATTCCCAAGTCCCAGTTACTTGGTGGCAATTGCTCAGCTGCACTCGAATGACCCTGGTCAGAGAAGTCATTTTAGAAAGACAGGCTTAGACTAGCCAAAWTGGCAAGTACCAGATTTAGTGTTCCCAGATGGAAATGTGGCTGTGCAAAATAGAAGGCTGTTAGTTTCTTCACCCTATAAATACAAATGGWGTAAGGTTAGTAAATAGACCTCTTAGCAAATTCATCAGGAGGGAACAGAAAGAGGAAAAAGAGGAAAAACAGTGAGACAGTTGTAAACATCCAGTGAAACTTCAGACTAGATAAGAAGGCTCCCTCTCAGTTTTGTTAAATTCAGGTGAGTAATGAATAGTTCTTCCTGCATTTTTATTCCACATAGACACTTTGTCTAGGATACCATTCCTACCTTTGTTATAATTTATGTCTGTAAATTAATATTTGGTTATTCTTAATTACAAAATATCAGTTTGATCAATAATGGACCCCCAGACACTTCAGACTCCTTTGGTCCATGTTTAACCATGACCTAAAATCCTTTCTGACACATTGAAACAAAGGATACAAAAACAGTTTAATGGGAAGCAATGGACAAAAACCAGACACCCATCAGTGCAATTACACTTGTTCAACTTACAAAGAGCTGGGCAGGATTTTTGGCACTGTTAGCCTTATGTGCATGTGTCTGTGCTTTGAAAACTTTTGGTGATCCTTCAGCCATCCAGCCTCAGAGCATGGCAGCCTGCCCAAATAGGCTGTGCTGTTTTGCAGGGTCACCTGTACTACTCTCAGGTTATACTGACGGAACTTCACCTTCCCATTTAAATGTTGGCTGCTTCCAGGGTTATCATCTTTCTGCACTTGCAGCTGGATCTCTGCAAAAATGTTGGACTCTCTTAGTTGGTAGGAAGAGATTAAGATGCAGAAAGTATCTGGATTTGTGTATTCAGGCACAAAAACTGATGATTTTTTTCTAAAGACATGGTCAGAACCCTGACAGTATAGAGCCCCAAATGGGACACTAAATTAAAGGACCTGAAGGTGGCCTACAAGCTGGTTAAGCATCAGACTCCTCCAGTCTCAGACATCCTATCGTTTCAGACAGGGTTTTGGCATTCAATACTGCTGCAGAATCTTGTCCATGTCAGACAGATTCAGAAAAACAATACAACCACAGAAAAGCGGTGCCTTAAGAATGACATTCAGATGCTGCTTCCAAACCCCCTCAAAGCCCAAAGATGTTTGTTATTAAAGGCTTAGGCACTATTAATGATGCAAACACACTCTAATTGCAGCAGTCTATCCATGTTCATGGGGGCAGAGGACAGCAGATGTGAGTGGGAGGATGCAGCYGGAGGCTGTTCATTTTGCACGTGGCTAAGCTCCCACGCAAAATGATCCAAACCTTTCCTCATCCCATAGTCAGTTAACCCACTCCCAAGAAACGGCTCAAGTGCCCAGTACACTAGTGAGGGGAAGAGTAAAAATATTTGTGCTAGCTGGTTTCAGAAGTGGTTCTTACTGTCCACCACTGTGAGTAGAAGYGAGAGAGAACCCTTCCTGAAAGCCTGTTTCAGCAGGCTCAAAAGTGCACCTATGGTCTCTAAAAATGTTCCTTCCATTTTCTGGAACCTTCTTCTCATTTGCTCTCCTTAATTTCTTCTGTCATTTGCCCAAAACTGCCACCTGCCAGTATCTACTACTACAGCAGATTTCTCATTGAGTACTGAGCCCCATATCTACTGCTCTGGCAGTTGTGATATATGTTCAGCTCCTAACCACAATTATTTTCACAGAATCACAGAGTCACAGAATGGTTGAGGTTGGAAGGGACCTCTGGAGATCATCTAGTCCAACCCCCCTGCTCAACCAGGGTCACCTAGAGCACATTGCACAGGATTGCATCCAGGCGCGTTTTGAATATCTCCAGAGAAGGAGACTCCACAACCTCTCGGGGCAACCTCTTCCAGTGCTCTGCCACCCTCACAGTAAAGAAGTGTTTTCTCATGTTCAGAAGGAACTTCCTGTGTTTCAGTTTGTGYCCGTTGCCTCGCGTCCTGTCGCTCGGCACCAC
>NW_020449775.1:30146-41830 GCF_003343035.1 Apteryx rowi
ACTGGACACAGTACTCCAGATGTGGCCTCACCAGGGCTGAGGAGAGGGGGAGGATCACCTCCCTCGACCTGCTGGCAACACTCTTCCTAATTTTAAGTGAACTACTACTAATAATTGTTGTGTTTTGATTAGACTGTTAAGACTTTAATTAGATCAATAATAAACTCTGGTCTTCACATGTAAGATGGATTCCCTTTGGACCATAACAAGCTTCTGAGTGTAACAAATTGATGGAGAATGCAAGCTACCTAGACAGACTTTTAAGGACCTGCTGAAAATTTGAGAGTAGAGAGATAACGTTTGAAAGCCCTCTGCCTCAACTGAGGAGAGGTAAAGAGACTGGCAGAGGTAAATCATAGTCTTCTGCTGATCAGTTTCTTTCTGATGAGTTGGTCAGGACCTACTTTGGGGGCAGGTTTCCCTGAAAAGAAAGGTAAAGAATGTAGCCCCTGCAATAGCTAATAGATAGCAATAATAGTAGAACAGTAGTAGTGGTAAATCAGTAGCAGTCGTAGATCATTTTGACTGGATGTGTCAAATTGTGCAAGCTTTAAAAAGAAGAACAGAAGTTGAAACAATTATATTATCTGCATGAGCACAAGACAAATCAAAGCACAGAGGTGTATTTGGGGTGGAAAAAATTGTTAGAGTCTGTCTGTGGTCTTCTGAACAATAGGGCAGACAAGCCCTGAGTTATGACCAAGTACATTTAAAAACAGTCATAGTGGATGGCCTGGCCCCAGGGCTAAGGCCCAGCTTTAAGGCCCATAAATGTGGAGACATCAGTATGGAAATGCCTAGAAGCATGGATAAGTGATGCAGCAGTGGCCTGCATAAATTATAGTAACCTAAAAAAAAAAAAAATCTAGGGAAAGGAATAACTTAGAGGTTATGCAAAAACTTTTACCTTTGACAGTGTAACTCCCTTAATACTCTTCCTCAGAAAAAATGGTGGAAATAGGGTGGCAGAATAAGAAGTGGCAAGATAGCATAACCCCTTAGGTAATACTAAGACATAATACAGCCAGAAAAGATAGTCTGCAAGACTGGACATACAGAGAACTGATTCAGAAGCTTGGGGAGGATCTGAATTGCTGGGATAATACCCCAGCAAACATTTTACTGTATTGCTTGTTGGAGAAAGCACAAGAAAAGAGGAAAGTGGGCCCTGTATCCTCTCCCTTCTAGTGATAGTTTAGGGAGTCCTGTCCCTTGCCTTCCTGTGCCTCATGGTCAAACTAGAACTGGGCCACTGGAGAAGGCCCACCATTTTGGTGGAGTTAAGGGGTGATCAGGAAACAATGAGCCCAGGTGCTGCTGGATCCCATCAATCCCATCAATCTATCCCATCAATCATGGGCTAAAGGAGTTTTTTTACAGGAGGAGCATACAAAGTTGGAGAAGCTGAATCTTCCATTAGAATCAGCCAGGGCTGCCATGAGAACAGGAATTGCTGATGCCTGTCATCTTCCTGCAGGAGCTGATCACGCAGAAAGAGCGAAACACATAGTGGCCCTGAAAGCACAGTTACAGTGTCACAAAGGGTGTGTTACAGCTCTTTGGGAGACCCAGAAGACTAGGATGGAAGTAGATGGAATGATCCAGACCCATCCAGACTTGGGACTGATAATGATAACTGTTCTGGAGGAGATAATTGCTCTGGAGAATGTTTACTCACCACAATATGTCCTACTGCAAAACCAGCACTGCAATACAGACAGCCATGACCAGAAAACCAATATATCCTTTAACTATCAAGACTGTTGCAAGAATGGAAAGGGCTAGAGATGTGGTCTAGCAGAGAAAAAAATAGTTCAACCTTACAGATAGTGTTGTTAAATTCAGTGAAGCATTTTCAAGAAATTTGTGTGAGTATGTGCATGAAAGAAATCTAGCAGGGAGGTTTACATTGACCTGTAAATCAGTAGCAAAAAGGAAAGAAAAAAGAGAAGTTTGAAAACAAACACCAAGTGCTACGACTACTTAAGTAGCTGCAAGTTAAGAGAATGGTGGATTAAGTGTGACTCTATGAAGGTCAAAGAGGGAGCTAATTAATAATAAAATATTTTAATTGAACTGAGACAGAGTTAACTCTGCAAACCAAAACTTAACACTATAATAACTGATATGTTAAAACTAATATTTGTTTTAGAGTTAAAAAAAGAAAGGAAAAAGAAGACAAAAAGGAGGATGGTATAAATTATGCGTAAGTGTAATGACTGCTAATTCAAGCTAAAACAAACTTTATCTGTTTRTTATAAATAAGAGCTAATTAATAATAAAGAGATAATAAACATGAACTGAGGACTTATAAACCATAGTATAAGAATACTAGCTGATGAACTGGATAAAATAAGCAAGCAAAAAAGCAGTTAATTAGACCCTTAACATCACTAGGARATCCTATGGAGGTAGATATTATAGCTTGAGTAACTAAGATAACTATTAATAAAAATCCTTGCTATTTTATCTTCCATAGCTAGCACAGAAGAATAAGTAATCCATTCCAACTCCATCAATATTATTAATTAGAAGTTGCTTAGCTTCGTTTTACTTTTTTTTTTTTTTTAATTATCATGCCTTTAAAGGGAAAGATATAATACTTTTTTAGGTCAATTGCCATGGCTGAAATTAAAACAAGAGAAAAACATGAACAAGCCAAAATAACGAGGAAAACTGGATCCAGTTTAAAGGTGTTTCTATCTCCAAACAAGAGAAACTCTGTTTCTCTCATTGATGATGGATATATCTCCTCTTATTAATAGTGATCATGATTAATAGATCAGCAGCAGATAAATGAAATATGTATATGTAATATAAAAATATGTATGGATGTGATTTTGTCYATTTATAAAACATGATATTTGAGTGTTATAAAAAGCAAAGGAAAATCAATTAGACATGGAAATGTTTACCATGGTAAGTCCTATTTTAAAAGATTGCAACTTTGCATAGTGTTACAGCCAAGATATTTTAAAACAGCTGTTGATGGCTCTGGAATGTGTAGAAAGTAGCATACAGTGGAAAGCAGAGGTTCCCCTGTTATRAAGATATTAAAACACTACATATGTTTACAATATGTAATCTGTATCAATTTGATGGAAAAAGTTGTTGGTTTTTTTTAATCAAGGAGCTCATCAGGCAATTTTAGAAAGGTATAATAATATTGTTTCTGAGATTAGAGCTCTGCATCAACAACGGCCTATGGAGCAAGCTGGGATTTTCTGGACAGTCTCTTTAGAAGGATACCAGCAAGCAGCAGGGCAAGGCGGGCATTGCGCTTGTGAAGATAACAGCTTTCTGCTCAAATCATGGCCAACAGTGACGATAGAAGTGTCTGATCTATTTCCAATCAGTCTGTAATTGTCCGTGTAGGCTCCAATCATTTTTCTGTGCATATTATGTGTTCAAAAGGTATTGTAAATTATCTAATTATTTATGTTACTTGATAATGTGTGTGTATATAATGTAACCTCTGTAGAAGAAAGTTATTTATTACAACACACCTTTAAAAGTAACACATTAAAGGGATCATTGCAATCATTGCAAGGCCCAGTACATTTAGGAGCAGATTTTAAACAATTTGCAACAAATGCTTAGGGTACTCAGTATTCATGCTTGAAGTCCAATGTGTGGTACAGGAAGCTACAAAGGTAAGGATTACTGTCTGCCAAGTAAATAACCAAATCATCCACATTGCTACCACAACTGAAAATGTAGGGCACTGCTCCTGGCAGGAGTCCCTCATAGGGTGCTCTCCTACATATACAAGAACCTAGAACTTGGCCTTGCATCCTGCAGTTATCATTTTAATCATTACAGGGATTTTGGTGATGGTACAGATAGTATAGACTATAAAAATGGAATGCTTAGCAGGTTAGTGTGTAAGCAGCACTTGAAGAGAACAAYGGGCTACCCTCAGACCTTCACAAATGATCACATGGCAAGACCAGATAGGAAAGAAGGAAAGCCTTCAAAAAGATCAATTGCTCTGTCCTGATCTTGACCAAAAGTGCAACAGCTGACAGCCTTAATTTTAAAAACTGTTAATGGTATCTTTTTTCAGTAAAGCCTTTGTTTTATATAAACATGAATTTCAGAAAGGCTTTGGTCATACATAAAAACATAATTTTAGGTAGACACACTTTAATTCAGTGTAGCACATAATTTTTTTTCTAAACAAGTAAAGCTTTTAACAATTCAGTTTTAAACTTAGTGAGCCATAGGAGAGCAATACCARAAGTATAAGTAGGCAGCACATAGCAAAGTGCAAGTTAGGGGACATTGGCACTATTATTCCCTAAGTGCCAAGAACTCATTGCAAAATAGCGCTAATGGTGTAGTGAACATTGAGTATCTCTGTAGGAGTTACAAAAACTGGAAAGCACTGTAACACTGAAGTGCAGGACTACTTTTTCCTTTCTTTTGATGCCTTTCCAGTCTCACAGAACACAAGAAGACTCCATTGTTATGAATAAGAGCATATCTTACAGCATTCTCCCTAACCTTTCCAATCACATATTTGATCATTCCTTTGTCATGTTTCAGGGACACAGTTTGAATTAGGACTGCACAAAGAAGTATAACTGCTGCCACTCTGCTAGACTCATGAGGCTATCCTCCTCCAGCTTCATCTACCTGGTCCCACGGTCTGTGACACACTGCAGCCTCTACAATCATAAATGAAAAAGTGGAACAGCAAACTGAAAAGTAATCACTTATATCACAGTATGAGAGCCACACAGGATTAATACATCACGACTCAAACATAGGAGAAAAGCTAGGAAAAAGCTTGTCATTTCTAAGGTCCACAAGGAAGCCTTTAAAACAGCTTCCTAAAATTATGAAGGTGGGGGGAAAAAAAAAAAGATTTTATGTTTGGTTCATGACCAGTTGCTGCACAGCAAAGATGGCACAATAGTTTTCTTAGTCTTACAGTGATAGCACCAGCAATGCCTAGAACAAGCTTGGTGCTCGCCCTCCCTGAAGTTTGGCTAACATGACTATAAAGAAAAAGAGAATAAAGGAAATCCTTGGGAGATTATGGAAGCTTCCACAGAGGGAAAAGCTTGCCTGGGAGGGAAACTGAGGAATGGAGGGAACCCCTATGATAAAAAGAAGGACAGAAGGAAGAGGACTGTGAAGTTAAGAAAAGAGAATCATAGTTACTGAACAACTGACTGAAAAAGGGTCCAGTTTGTCCCAAAGGCTGGCAGAAAAAGGGCTTTGAGATGACTGAGCAAAGCCTATGACAGACACACAAAAGCATGTGGAGATAYGAGCGCAGCTCACAGAAATTATGGCTAGGCAAACATTGCTTTGGAGAGAATGCTCTGAAGCTGCTGTTCACTTTCTGCATCCTTTTCTCAAGAGGTACACTTGTTTTTTCCATTTTATTCTTAATATAGATGAAGCTTCCAGCCTGCATGTTAATGTAAGCAATAAGGAATGAGGYRCAGAGTATTTCCTGGGGATTAAAATGCCCTTGGAATCAATGGCTCTAGGCTGCAACTGAGACCATTCAGCCCCAGGGGCCTTAGTCCCCAGGAAATGTCCTACAACTCAGTCCTTGTTGCTGACATCAGCATATAATCCAAGTACTCAGTCTACATTCCAAACAATACATCTTCAGTGTTAAACAAAACCTTGAGTACTGTTACTTTCTGCTGTTTTTTTTCTAAGACTCTACTTGAGAAGGCTTTGCAAGGAATTCCTCTTCCTCTTCTTTGTCCTTGTAGGTTGGGAGATCTGGATCAAATACCTGCCCATGGTTTTGTCCAGCTGGGTTACACTTATAAATGCTGAGGTCACATCTGGATTTAAACCTTATATGGTGATTACCTCTCCCATAGTCAACATCATGAATTGAAGAGGCAAACTCACAGTCCAGTAACCCCAAAGGAGTCTCCAACACATTCAGCAAGACCAGTGATATATTTCAACTGATCCTGTGTCATCATGACGAACTTTAAAGCAGCACAGTTCACATTGTCTTTCAGACAACACTAGTGAAAACAGGTTGTGAAGGATTAAACTTGAACCCTTCCCTTATAAAAAAGTTGCATTTAAATTGTTAACTAGTTTGATTCATCAAACCTAATTCTTTCTCAGTTGCACATTTCAATTCATTTTAAAGAACCTGTGAAGTGTATCAGTTATTACTGCTGGTATTGGCAGAGGACTACAAACTATTTTTTATGCATCTTCGGACATTCATGACTGCTTTGCACTAACTTAAACAAAAGACTATAAGCTGCATAGCAAAATTAAATGCATTTTTAATCATTAACTAATTAACTCTCACTTCTCTCCTGAGAATTAYGTAAGGAAGTTTCCTTAGCCCATTTTCATGGGATAAAAGAGACAAAGAAATGAAATTAGTCAGCCCTAGTGCTGTGGCAAATTCATGGGACACTACAACTTCAGAACCTCCCGAATCCCAGTGCAGTGCTTTCTCCACAGCCCATCTTGCCTTTATAGCTGTGACAAAACCAGCAGCTGCTTTCAAAACAAGCTGAAGGACAGAGATAACAGCACCTGAATGCTACATGAGCAAGGCATTGTGGTAGCTCCCTTTAATGACATAAGCTAACTATTTTCCTCTGGGTCTGTTTTCCATCTTAAATAGAATTAGTCGAAGTGTTACAAGGATAATGGAACTAACCTTTCACTCCTCAAAAATGTAAGTTTAAATATTAGTTTGGGTCATGAATGAAAAYAGTTTCTTCCATTACAGCCTTCCATTCCTGCCACACAAATTGGCAGAATGGTTTCAGGAGTGGAATAGGAAGAGTGGCTTTTTCACTTTGCTAACATATTGCATACTCTATTACACCAGACAAGTGTAACAGATCGTTTCCTTTACCAACAGAGTACAAAGAGTGGTAAGATAAAGTCCTATACTCTTTGTGCTTACACTAAACAATAGGAAAATGGAATAGGTGAGCAAGTTTAGACACAGGATGGCTRTGAAATTATGATACTGAATTTGAATCAAAAGAACCAGGTTTAGTTCTTAGCCCTGCTAAGACTCCTTGTGTAAGTTTCAGCAAGCAGGATTCACCTTTAGTCACCTAACAATGAAGTATCTCTTCCGAACTAGTCGACAAAGTCGACTCTCCAGCCTTTACAGAAAGACAGGCACAAGGTTATCCATCCCACCTATATTATAGCCAAGGATGACACAACATGAGCTGTCCTTTGGAAGCAGATCTCCTTCTATCTGGCCCATCCTCTCTGTCTTTCTCTCTCTCAACTGACTTACAGACAACACAGATGACAAATTTACTTCTAAAACGAAAGTGAGATATAGCCAGCCTTAACGCCTTTTTTCTCCTTCTTCATTTTATCCTATCCATTCAGATTAAACTTTCAAAACCAGGTGAGTTTCTGAYTTTTTTTTGATGGTTCACAGCATAAGGACCCTATTAGGGGCCATAGAAAATGAATATACCCAAAATACCAACACAATTGAGAATCAGATGAAAGATCTTATTTTATAGCAATTTCCAATGGGAAAAAGGGCTGGAAAATTATGGACAACAAAATAACCCTCCCCCCAATAAAGTTTTGATTTCTAGGTAAAAATAGTGCTATTGCAGCAGTGAGAAGATGAAAGTTAAACAGCAAAATGTCACTAARTGAATCAACTTCTGTTTCTGCAAAAAACATAGACTCTCCTCTCTTAAAGGAAAGAACTTTTTTGTACATGTTCATTATAGGTAAACAGGCAAACAGGTAGACAGGCAAACAGGCTTTCATTTAAGCAATGGTACTTATGCTTGAGTTGACTCAAAAATATATAAAAATGTTTTTAAAAAATTAAAATTGGGTGGAAATGGAAGCAGTAGAGAAGCCTTAACTTTGGCCTCTGCCATGATGTGTACTGGGAAAATAGTCAACTGACAAGCTCAGACAATCGAAAATAGGAAGGTATGTAAGAGAAAGTGCATTTTAGTTCTAAGTGACCTTTGATCTTGTAGAAATGTGTGATAATATAAGCAACAAGCATAGCAGAGACATAATTTCTTTTTCTGTTTTCCTGGGACACAAAATTCAAGGGATATCAGAAATAGGAACTTCTGTCTTCTGGAATTTCATTCATGTTCATGAAGAATTTTGACTTCTGCAACCAATTAAAGATAAGTCCCTTCAAAAAACAAAGCATCAAAACACACACAAAAAAAAAAGAGCATGAAAGTATCTCTAGGAAGCAGTCATACGTCTTCAGAATGGAAAAAAAAATGCCCAACAAGACAGTAAAGCCTCCAGCAGCAGAGTAATGCGTGGAATATTTGATTGTTCTGCCATCCAGGCAATTCCTGGTCTTATCCTGCAGCACAAACACAGATTGCTTTAGAAAATGTAGATTGCTTTAGAAAATAAACACAAAACACAGTTACTTTTCCTAAACATAGAATTAGAAGAAATCCCCACAACAGTTAAAAAAGTTTTAAAAATCCAGCCTTGAAGAATATAGCCCTTTTTTTGAGACGGAGCGATGCAGAACTTTCTGCAGCAATGAGTTATTTCATATTAACCATAACAATCAATAGTCTTAAGCATGCATTTCACTTTCAAAAAGAATTAGTTTAATTTGAAATGAGTACTTTAATGCTGAGTAAGTCCATGCACAGCATGTTTAATGCAGTTTAATCAATCATTCTAGAAAGCAAATCAGATGATTAACTTTTATAACCTATCCTTGCATAGATAACCCTAAATAATTGGGCCTATGTTACTGATATAAATGAAGAGAATGCAAATTCAGATCAGATGAAGAGCCTGCTCTTTACAGATTGCTGAGGCAGAAAGGCTACCATTTTGATTCCTAATTACTTGTTTTCCTACTGTCAAATGCCAGTGCAACTACAAAAAAGAGACTATTGTTACAAAGCCACACACAWTTCATAACTAGCTTATACTTTGGGCCAAGTTCAGGCCACAGCTTTCTAATTTCTGTCTAAATCACCTGACATGCTTTTAGGAGCTACAACTGCAATGAGTAATGATACATAACAATTGTGTGTGGCAGGGAAAAATATAAAGCATTACTCTCAGGTTGACAAACTGAAAACCTGGAGAATGCCAGGAGCAAAGACTACCTTCAAAAGTCACATTTATGCTCAGAGACAGTTTACAATTTTGACATCCAGTTAAAGATTAATCATGTAGCAATAATACAATACAGACAACAAAATGATACATTGCTCCCAAAAGCACTTACACAGGCTATGAAAAGATGACCAGAAAGAGCTCCATGCCAGAAAATAAATGACAATATTTACATATATTCCATAATAAGTCAGTGTCTGTTCTGTCCTTTCAACAAGACTAGAGTAGTGAGCACTGAGAATACCAACTCTCTGAAATGGCAAATTAGTATAGATGTGGATAAAGGGAAGAGTGTAACTCAAAATCTCTTTTCAATAATAGATTATTATTCACTGGCAGAAAATTACTTCTTTGCACTTAAGAATACAGAAATTAAGCACTCCCTTGGATAAACTTCCTTTTAGATTCCTGGAGGAAGAAAAATCAAGCAAACTTTTTACTTCCACCAAGAAAGAATCTGTTCTGTCAAGTGTGCAATTATTATATTCCCATGGCAATGACAGAACTGGAAAATGATATTCAGTAATGCCACTTCTCAGAAGACAGTCCTTGTTTGGTTCAAGACATGAAGCTTCTGGATATAACTTTATCTGTAGTTTCAAAAGGACTGAGATGCAGATATTGACTTACATATTGTCTACATTAAGCAGAAAGCTGTGGTATGATTTTTTAAAAATCAATGTATTTAAAACTGGTGCAAACATTCTACATCGGCACTTTTATTTTGGTTCCAACCAGGACCACTTTAGGATATCTAAAATTGATGAGGAATATGTTTAAGCTGAACAACACTAAGCTATTTTTAAATTGAAGAAAGAAGTCCCCCACAGGGATTTAAAATATTTAAATTAAACCAGTGCACATCTGTGTAGAGATAAGTCTCAAAGAAGCAATGTGCTATAATAAACTATTTTGCTGTTAGAATGGACAGAAACRTGTCCCATTTTTGCAAATGCACTTAACAGATGCAGGCTATATCAAGATCCAATTCTTGAAGAAGTATGGGACATACCTTTCCCCCGTGTTGAGCAGCCACAAAGAGGAAAACTACAACCGTGCTCTAACCTTCTCTGMAGGTGTAGCTCCAGTATCATACTGAAAAGTGGGGCAAAACCTGGAAGCAGGACAAGGATCAGTGATCCTGTGTGGCCTGGCTCCCCTGAAAACTATATGAAGTAGGACATAAAACCCTTCTGAGTTATGTTTGCTGTGAGCAACCCTAATTGTCAGCACATGCTATGTGATCTCACTGATACACTGTCAGTGGCATCTAGTAGCTATGCCAGACATGCTGGAAGCCAGGAAGTGTGTTGAGGTAGAGCTGATCTACTCTCTGAACTGAGACACACAGGGTCTGTCCTCCTTTGTCTCATGCATCTTCTTTATACTGTTTATTTAATGCAAATGGGCATATGGCATCTGTCACTTTGGGATCTGAGAACCAAGCTGTAAGTTTCAAGCTTAATTTCGGATAGAAGATAGAAACCTATCAGTGCCCCACTGTCTATTCCTACAGCTTGAAAGGAAAAACTTCTGAAATGCACTTATTTTCCAAAGTTGACATTTAAGGGGAAAGCCTGGGCAAAGGACTCAATATCCACTTAAGTATGGTCAGTAATATCAAACTTAATAGTTTTGGAGCTCTTACATTGCATGTCCTGCCTGTGACTTCCCTACAGGTGGTGTCCTTAGTCTTGGTCTCGTAGACTGTTTTCTTCAAATGCAAAGAACAAGGCCACAGAAATGTCCCTGTAAAACCTTAGACCTGTAGCCCCCACTAAAGGAAGGAATGCTTCACATTCAGACTTATTACTTCTACTAATTACAGGCAAAGCCTACCTGGTAAGTCAAATGGGATACTTTATCCTCATGATGTGAATTTCTCAGATCACAGTGCACGTCATTAATCAGATATGCACTGATTTCTTTCATGGTGGGAGGGGCAAGAGTCACACATAAGACAAAGCAGCCTCAAGACAAGATGTACCAGTATGGATAAATAGAGGAGCAGAGACTAGAAGTCAAGAGACCTGTGAATCAAATACTACCAGTTCTGATGTTCTGCTGCCTGAGTAACTTTCGGTGTCTTTGACTACTTCTATTTTGACTGTAGATCGGTGGAGGCAGAGAATGTATAACACTGTCATACACAGCAAGAGTGCAGTACAAAGTGGGTACTATAATATTGCAAATACAGATAGGCATTGTAATATTACAGCTCATAACTGAGCCTCTGGAGCCAGGGAGCAGATGGAGGGCGTTGGGAGGGGGAAGGGGGGATTCCTTGGCCCGGCACTACTGGGAGCACACGGGACTGAGCCTCAGGGAAACACGTTTCTCAGCCGCGGAAACCGCAGATTTGCCGGCTCTCCACTCGCGGCCCGAGCCACGGCGGACGAACGAGCGCGGCGGCTTCCTCCCGCCGCGCTCCCTGCGGGCGCTGCCTCCGCCCCGGCACCGAGAGCCGCCCTCCCGCCGGCGGCCCGGGAGGCGCACAGCGCGGGGTGCCCCCTCCACTCCCCCACCGCGTGCCGCGCCCGCGCTGGCCTCACCTCGCCGAGGCGAGCGCC
>NW_020449775.1:43080-67728 GCF_003343035.1 Apteryx rowi
CCCAAGGTCCGGAGCTCTCGTCGGAGTTCACAGTAGCCTTCTATGAAATCGACTTTCTCTTGTCTGAGTGAATGTTCTTCAACCAAAAAGCGGCAAATAAACTGGGTTTTCGAATCGTGTCTATAGTTTTTCTTTCTGAGTGCTAAGATGTGCCGGTGGGTGTTGTATTTGCTAAAYTTACTTGCTTTTTGTTCTTTGGGCTAGTTACACACGCCTCGATTACAAGACTCTGTAGCTAGTGGCAGCTGTTCTGATCTGCCTCCCTTCTCCTAACTGCCTTCTGATTCATCAATGTCCCACTGCATGGAGACTTTCTGTCCCACCCGCCCTGCGGACAGTCTCCGCCGGTTTCAGTCTAACAGCTCTCTTATAAGGCACAGTTAGGCTGGTCCTCGCATACATGCACTCGGTTGGCTGTTAAGTATCGACATGTAGTGCAAGGTGTTATTCTTGCAAAACGCAGTGCCCAGGCAGATAGTCCTGTTCCTACTAACGTTCTCGTTACACCAAGAAGTTCCCGAAACGGCTCGTTTCTTCAGGTCTCGAGTGACACTTTTTGCGGTGCGCACGCGGACCTCCGTAACAAAACTTCGCTGAGAGCTGAGCGAAGCGAGAGGCAGAGCGCTGCCTTCACTGAGTGAACGGGCTCCGCATTACTTTGGTCTAACGTCCCACCTAAGAGAGGGCGGGAAGCGCGGGGAAGGAGGGGGAACTGGGGACTGGTGTTTCCCAGTGCCGTAGGTGCTTTCACCGTGACCTGAGCTCCGCGCCCGGGAGGATCCCCGCTCCCTTACAGCGCTGTGGTGTCTCGGGTGCGATGTGACCGGAGCTCCTGCTAAGTGGAAAGCGGCGTTGGCTCGCACTTGCCTTGAACGGCCTGAGGTTTAAGAGCAGAAGCGGTTTGTAAAGGGCTGAGACGCTGCCCCGCGCCGAGCGCCGCTGCCGAGCGCCGCTGCGCGCACCGCGGCGGGCGTGTGTGTGTGCGGGGGGGGGGCGGCTCCGCTCCGCGGGGGCCCCAGCGCCCTCCGCCGTCCCTCGGCGCGGGGCAGCGCACCCCCCCCCCCACACACACACACACCCGAGAAATTAACCCTTGAGCTCCGCCGGCGCGTCCCGGGAGAGCTCATCCCGAGGCATCAAATCCCGGCCGCCGGGGGAGCAGGAGAGGAACTTTCTTCTGAACCGCTTCCTCCATTCAAGCGACAGCGAGGAGGAGGGTTTGGAGCGGAAGAGTTTGCCTGGAAGACTAAGCTTCAAGATACTGATCAAAGTGCTCCGTGGCATCCTAAGAGCTTTTCGATACCTAATTCAAATACCTGCTAATTGACCTCCTTCTAGGATCACCCTTAATGTGGTGTCACTCACCCTGTCACAAAGATCGCCTGATCCTTGGTAAGCATCGTGATGAACAGCAAGGAGTAATCTTTGGCGTAATCTTCATAAAATTAAATATCTTATAAGTTGCCAGTTCTTTGCTTTACATCGCGGGAAAGCTGATGGGAAAAGGCTGAATGGGTAGCCCCAAGCTGAAAGAGGCTGAGTAGGTAAATAACCAGAGAGGCCGTTGTGATGAGAGTTTCATAAGGAGGAGGCAGAGTGAGAGAGGGCTGCGAAGACCTGTGGGTGGAGGCATGGAGAGCACGGGGAGGCGGTGGAGGGCTGAGGCAGGGCTTGGGAGCCCTCAACCTGAGAGAAAGAAAGAAGATGGATAGGCAGGTGAACTTAGATGTTTCTTTCTAAGCAGATCAGAAGCAACATGCTCATACTGGCAAGGGGAGGAGAGGCAGGAGAAAGTGAAATGGTGAGAAAGATGGCATGAAATGAGTTAGACTGGTAATAAGGGATGTCAGAGGGAGACAAAATGGAGCTAGTGGAATAGTTGTAGCAGGAGACAAGGGATCTGGATGACTGAAGGAAAAAGGAAAAGAGATCTTAACTCAATTCTCTTTGAAGAAGCTAAAGAGATTCCTGGATAGGGAAGAGAGTCTGGGACTTCAAATAAGCCATGGATGTATGAGAAGCAAAGTAAGCAACTCTGCTCGTTTCTGTAATACAAATAATAAATCTTCCCTTCAAAAAGCAAAACAAGGCTATAACATATTCCCAAGGTTTAACAATACTATTCTGTCCTAGGTTTTACAGAGAAAATTGATAAYTGCAAACAATTTAATTATGAATTACCCTCCATACAATTAAAGCATGATCAAATCTATTTTAATGTTGTCATATATTATGAGGCATAAGAATGGAGTGAAATAAAATGACCCATTAGCCTTTATGTTGTTAAGTATTATGCTCAGCAGAAGAGAAGTGGAGAATGGGTAGGACTGGCACTTTTAGAGATTGCTCATTCACTCCTTAAACAGTAGGAATTTTGCCAGCATTACAACAAAGATTGTTTCATAGCATACAGAAGTCTCTTTCCCATGTTTAAATTTGTTTTTGGAGGAGTAGAGGAGAATTTGTGAAGGCTCTTCCAAGCAATGCAGAGCATAACTGGTATGAATCAACATGCTTGTTTTCTTATATAATTGCACCCAGCCTTTTTGTGAGAATCTGAGCAATTTCGGATCTCTAAAAAGTGGTTGAATTTACAGAAATTAATGCTTTTATCACTTCTAATTTTGGAGAGGAAGTAACTTTGTCCAACACACTACAAAGTTAAATAAAACTTTGTGTGTGCTGTCTTCCTGTTTGGCTTTGTATACTGAATTTTCAAAAGGGACTATTGATTTTTGGACGTCTTCATTTAAGTATGCCTAATTGGAGGCAGCTTTTAAGGTGCTAAACTTTTGAAGTGCTAAAGTCCGCAAGTGCTAAACAATCATTGTTGGATGGTCAAGTGTCTAGAAAGTTTATCAAGCCATTAAAATCACTAGATGCTTTTAAGAATTTCAGGATATGTTTCTATAGCTATAGCCATAACATTAGGGGTTGGGGCAAGAACCCACCAGGAAGAACTTCAGCAGGTGGGAACCTGACAAGGCATCCCCCATAAGAGGTAGATAAAGCAAATCATATGTATTTCTTTGGTGTTAAGCCAACATAAAATCAGTGAGAGGTCAGAATTAGGTCCATTAACTTACATATTATTTCAGAGAATAGTGAGGACTTGGGACCCTTTGACTTTTGGCAGAAGGCTTAACTTTAACCTCAGGGCACTGCCAAAAACCCATTAGTGGAAACTGATATTTTTAGTGCATTGTGTCAACCTTCTTCACTCTCTTCCTCTGCTATATTCCTTTTTATAGGTGACAGTTAACATGGCACAATAAGACTCTGATTTCCACTGAAATTGCAGGGTGGTTCTATAACACAAATTAAGTTATAGTTCATGCTTCTTCTTCTACCTGTGAGAACAGGGGTGTAAGTGTATTTGCACATATAATTAAATATGGGTGTGTGCATGTGTGGCTGTAGACATAGACAGTACTACTCATATGTACAGACATCAGTACAAAATAGGACATTCCTGCACAAATTGTAATTCTGGTTTTCAAATTTCTACCAAATAAAAAAAGTTTAGAAACAACCAAATCTTGCACTTTTGTTTTTTGCTATTTCTCCTTTCTTATCCTTCACTCCATATTTCCTTCTGTAAAATAGTTGAGGATATGTTTTCTCCATTGTTATCTGCTGTTTTCAGTTATTCTTCCTCTTCAGTTATTTCTCTCCTCTATTCTGCCTCTCCCTTATTTCTTCCCTGTTATTATTCCTACATGTTGGAACAGTGAAGGGTCATAACATATTTTCTCCTGGGGTGGGATTCATCTCAACTAACTCTAGAAGATGACAGTGGAGATAGCTGCTTCTGAGTTTGTTTCCTTGGACTCTTTTTATAGTCAATGGAGAGAAATAAGCATCTTCAGAGCATACTTCATCCAACCCCTTTTTGATGTCTACATTAGGATTGACAGGATCCAGCCCCTAACAGTGCCTCTTTCTCTCCACTAGCTACAAAGGGAAGCAAGAGGGATGTAGCTCTGATGTAGAAATCTACAGTTAGGTGAGATGAAATCAACATATGAAGTCAGCAGCAATCCATCATGTAATTTTTTTAGAACCTTGTCAAGCTCCATCTTTAAATTTGTGCATTTTCCCCTTCCTCACTCCCTGTCTTCCAAAAGATTGTTTTGTTTCAAATAAGACTGATATTAAAAAGAAAAATTAATTTCTGATGCAACTGAAATATTCAATACTTGTATGTACTTCTTGGATCCTGAAACTGCTTGGTGAAATTGGCTTTTAATATCAGAAATGATACTCACAAGAATACAATTTGTTGGGCAGAGCTTGGGATCCCACTGTTTATGGTTTCAGCTAGGAGCAGACTTGGCAGAACTTTTGTACTACTGGCTTCTTGAACCCTTAGTCCTTGGAATCCTTAGCCCTAGGACTCTGTGTGTGGCAAGCCAGGCCTTCACATTCTCTTTCACGATTTCTAGCTTTGAAGCTGCCCAGCACTAAGGAATTCATGGGAATATGACTTCAGTGTTCACAGAAGTTCATTGAACCCAATGCTTATAACAAAATAGAGCTCTTTTATTTCTTTAAAATAATTCTATGGTTCAAAACAATTTCTTATTTTAAGCTTGTAMTTATTAGTTGCTGATTTATAGTGGGTTTTATTTTATTTGTAGAGCCAACATTGGCATTTAACTTGGGTAGATCATTTCTCTCCATGGTGATAACTCTCATGCCATATTAATAGAAAACAAACACATATTCTCCCTCAACCTTCATTTTTCCATAATAAACAAGGCAAACACTTTTAGTTTCCTCTAATTAGACAAGCTCCTCATTTTCCTGATTGTCTTAAGCCTTTCAGCTCACGTCTCCCAGCTGAATTCATCTTTCCTAAACAGGTGTAATCAGAACTGTTCCTAGTGATACAGATGAAGTATCACCAATACCTTAAACAAAATAACATAAGCACCCTGTGCTGTCCTATGCTACCCTTCCCTGGATAATACTTGATACATCTTTGGCATCTTTTCCTTTTATGTGATAGCATAATATGGTGGACTCTTACTGGTACTGTCACTTACTAATACAACTCTTCTTTTTCTTTTGTCATTTCAGTCCACAAATTATCATTTTTCCTTCAGCACCTGACCTCAGACCTCATACTATTATATTCCATACACTTTCTAATCTTTTATTCCTCAAGGAAAAGAGATCTTCCCTTGATTTTTCTCTATATTGATGTGGGCTTCCAACTTTGTATTATCACCCAATTTCATTCGTTCTCTCTGTGTTTTGTGACCTAATACTTCTGCATTGGATAAAATTAGTCCAGTGTAGGTTATCTCCCTGTGGTCCAACATTTTCCTTTCCTCGCTATCCATGCATTGGTAGCCACAGTCTGTGTGGTACCCTAGCAAATGCATTTCCAAAGCTGTGCCAGACCAGAACAACCTTCCCAGTTACAGAAAGTTCAGATGTTATTAAATAGAAATGATCGGATTAGTTGGCACAACCTCTTCTTATAAACTCATTGAATTTTATTGTGTTTGCCTTTTACCTGTGTCTTTAGTTCTTCTTTCTTTCAAATTTTGTTCTGTAGCCTTGTCTACTGTYGAGGTGAGATTAACAAGCCTGAAGATTTCCTGATCCATTCATCTTCTCCACCTCCTCCTCTTTAAATAAAGGTGCTATGTTAGTACATGGTCTATGATAGAAAAATGAATCTCTTAGGGGTCACTAACAGTATTTTAGTTCTCTCATTACTCCCTGACTGATTATTTTCCTGATGCATTGCTAGCACCATTCATGCAAAAAGAAACTAAAGCGTGGGAGCACCCAGGGCTGCAGGGGTGCCATGGCAAAACTGCTCTTTGGGATGCATCTGGGAGCCAAGTTCTGTGCCACAGTCTCAAAGAAATCAGTACTTTCCTACCAGGACTGAGAATCAGAGGACACATCCTGCCTCTTTTTGCATGTCCCACATGTAGCTCTCTGTCTTGTCGGAACCCATTACACTGTTTCTGAGAAAACAGACACTAAAAAATTCTTCCTGCCAGGTATATCCAATCTCTTGGACCCATAGGCATTTTTACTTCATTGTGGATATGATAATTTCTCACCTGCCAGCCTGCCTTGTCTCAGGCCCACCACTATTGTCCTTATTAAAAACCATAGCAAAATTTTTTCTTCATACCAGAGATCATTTTGAAGTGATTTTAAATCTCTGTTTGGATTTTCCTTCCCTCAGTAACTCCTCTTTCCTTTGTCTTTTCATCAATGTAGCAAAAGGGATTTTTATTTGTTTTGGAAGTATTTGAAAAGCCAATTAAGTTTAGGTTTTTGCCAGTTCCCATTTTATCCAGTTTTGCTTTGTCTGGCGAATCTTTGGTGGATCTGTCTTTTCCTGTTCCTTCCAGCCTCTCTTCTTGCCCAAGCATCCTTGCTGAGACATTTCTTCCAGCTGGATCTGGAACACATTCTTACAGTTTTTCCTCTTTTGGATGCAAGTTCCAAATATTTTTTTTGTATCTTTAATATAAAGAAATGTCAAACTTCCTTCACATTCAAGTCCCTAAGCTCCTCAGTACAGATTACTTCATTTTCCTAATTAGTTTCTTTCATTTATTGAAATGTGTCCTTTTAAAGCAAAACTCCTTAGTTACATCTGATTTGTTTATCCTTCCATTTAATTTAATGGCACTTTAAAATGCCATTTTTATTAATGCACAGGACTACCTCAAAACCTTCATCCTTTTTTCTGTCTTTTGTGAAGACTATATAACTTTGAGTTAATATTTCTCATCTCCAAACATTGGTGCAATTCCATTCTAATAGAATTATTGCCATGATATCTCATTCGTGTTTTTCACTATTTTTGGATTTCCTACTTTGTTGCATAGGTTCCTTGCACTCTTTTACTGGTCTATTACTTTTCTGACTACCACTGCAATCAAATCAGTAACTCTTTACAGTCAACTTCCTCAGTCTCTAAGCTCCAGTTGTCCATATTTGTTGCCATCACTTTCCCCCAGCCAATTTCCCCCTTGCCCTGTGTACTAAACCAAGAAATTATATGAATCTTTGCCATGCTCTCTTTGCATCTCTCAGTTTCAAGCTCTTTTTATTCATTCTGCCAGGTTGGATCGCAAACTAGTATCCCATAATCTTAGATGAAATCTGTCTATCAAGATATGAATTATCTTTTCAGAAAATCCCTCCAAATGGTCAATATCCCAAACCCTTGTACACCAGTTCTAGAATCACCCAGCCTTGACTCATCTAATACTTCTAATTACACTTCTGTTCTCTTCCGGGTGGGGAAATAGGATAAGTTCATCACTGATTCCATCATCTTTTCTGTGAGACTTCATTGAAAAAGTAACTAGCTGAGTTAATAAGCCTTCAAAGGTATGACCTGGATGAAGGCACAGAGTGCACCCTCAGCAAGTTTGCTGACGATACGAAACTGGGAGGAGTGGCCGATACGCCAGAGGGCTGTGCTGCCATTCAGAGAGACCTGGACAGGCTGGAGAGGTGGGCGGAGAGGAACCTCATGAAGTTCAACAAAGGCAAGTGCAGGGTCCTGCACCTGGGGAGGAATAACCCCATGCACCAGTACAGGCTGGGGGTTGACCTGCTGGAAAGCAGCTCTGCTGAGAAGGACCTGGGAGTGCTGGTGGACACCAAGTTAAGCATGAGGCAGCAATGTGCCCTTGTGGCCAAGAAGGCCAATGGTATCCTGGGGTGCATCAGGAAGAGTGTTGCCAGCAGGTCGAGGGAGGTGATCCTCCCCCTCTACTCAGCCCTGGTGAGGCCACATCTGGAGTACTGYGTCCAGTTCTGGGCTCCCYRGTACAAGAGGGATGTGGCACTACTGGAGCAAGTGCAGCGAAGGGCTACAAAGATRATTAGGKGACTGGAGCATCTCTCTTATGAGGAAAGGCTGAGAGAGCTGGGCCTGTTTAGCCTGGAGAAGAGAAGGCTGAGAGGAGATCTTATCAATRTGTACAAGTAKCTGAAGGGAGGGTGTCRAGAGGATGGGACCAGACTCTTTTCAGTGGTGCCGAGCGACAGGACGCGAGGCAATGGGCACAAACTGAAACACAGACACTTCCATCTGAACATGAGGAAAACTTCTTCACTGTATTTATAAAATAGTGCCTTTAAACTCTGTTAACCTGTTAATAATCCAAAAATAATCCAAAAAGCAGGAAAGCAAGGAGAAAAGCTTCATTTGCAAATTAGAAGTAATTACTTGAACAGAGGAAATATCCTTCAGAAAAGGGAAGTAAGCCTTGCAAGTAAGTTTTGATGTGTAAATCAGAGACCTAAGGGCATTCTAGATGAGAAGAAATCTAAAGAATATAGGGTTTTAAAATATTTTGGAAGTAGAAAGATTGTAAGGAAATCAGTGGCCTAAGAGGATTGAAAGAAGCATTTAAGAGTGTACAAACATTGTTTAAGAAAAAAAAAAAAACCTTCTGCATCAGTCTTTACATAGAGAACGATGATGAGATTAACAGTTTCTTCAAAAGCAGTAGGAGGTGGCTTTGCATAACAGTGTACACAAAATAATGAGTAGCATAGAGAAGAGAGATTAGTATGATCTTTTTTCTGAGTCTTATGACACAAGACCGACAGTGTGTTCAATAAAATTTGAAGATGAAAAATACTAAGATGGAAAAGAAGATGCTTTTTTGAACTCTAAGCGAACTGTAAAAGTCAGGAATTTGGCAAAATTTAAAGAATTGTTGGCTATTCTGTAAATATTCTGAGTGTTCAATGTTATAATGGCTAATGATACCAAAAATTAGAGAGTATAAAATGTGTTAGCGGTAGGCATAAACCAGCTTCTAGCAATTAAGGATTAGGATAAAACTCTAATCTGAGGGCAGGTTTTTCTACATCTATGGGTTACTTTGTATCATCTTCCTCTGGTACCTGGTAATACCTTACTGGATGACAAATCATTATGGCAGTTCCCTTTTATCCTGTAGAGGAATAGATCAATTTATTGATAAATGAATAGGAAGCATATAACCAAGATCAGTTCCAAGACACTTGTATTTATTTTAGAAGAAAATGCTGATCTCTACTCCACTGGATAATTGGGGATCTTGGTGTTCTTACCTTTAGAAGAAACAAAATGATAAGCATTCAGATGACCTGGATAAATACCTGAACCTCTAACTGAAGAGCCTGAGGATGTGTTTACATTGTGTATTGCAGCTGCCATGAGTACACTCTAACCATACTCTGAGCTTAAAGAAAACTGTATGATGGTGTTAGTGTGACACTTCACCTTCAATACCATACCTAGGCTCTCCATAGATCCTACTCTAATGTGGTCACAAAGCTTTTTTTTTTTTTTTTTTTTTTTTTTTTTTTAAAGCTCAGAGTGTGAGTAAGTTTACTTGTATCTGCCTGAAACATAACCTCAGAGACAGGAAATTAGAAGAACTTCTAGTTTGCTGTAATATGGCAATTCCCCTGTGTTTTAGCAGCCCTCCCTTTACTGCCAGCTCTCCCCTGGACTCTGGACAGGCTTTTCCTCTGCAACCCTTGCTGACTGTGAGGCATGTTCTGTCTGCAATAAAGCTCTATTCTTGGATAGACCAGCAGAAACTCTTCAAGGGTTCACACTGCTCTTTGACACAATCAGCAAGAGAGCAAATCTGCTCACTGAGAGCAGTTACAGCTCATTTTAAAAGGCAGTAATTTTTTCAAATGCTTTTTGCAGATACATATTCACCAGGTAGCTTGAGCCATTCTACTGAGAATGTTATAAAAGGCCATGTTCAACTCACTAAAATCAGGGATGGCCTATTCTCTGCCTCTAGAAGGGGTAGAATTGGATCTATTCTGGGTACCACTATCTTCAGATATGCCAGATTCAGATCCAGATTTTAGCCTCTTAGATATCCTTTACAAGCACTATTGGTACCTTCATGTAGAGTGTCAAATAAATTGCCTTATTCCCAAGAAGGCAGATGCTATTCTCAGAATACGTATGAGAACAACTACATTATCCTGAGCTGATTTAACAGAACCCATCTTTCCCTTTGCAGAAAGGAAGAAAGGCTACCATAATTTATACCTTCCTAAAAACCAAAATCTGAGCAGTTGAACTAGTTTTTAAACTGCTGCCTTGAGATGGGCATGAAACAGACTTCCTAACAGCAAAAGTAAACAGAAATACCATGTCTAAATCACTGTGGGTGCAACTCCATTGACTTCCTTAACAACAATGGCTGTTTTGAAATCTCATTTACTTTTGATCTTAATACTGATAAAGAGTGAGCTATATCACAAAGCCAACATTTTCCTGACTTTTCAGCTAAGTATGAATGCTGTTAAACTCAGAGATGGGACAGTTACCTCTTGACACGACAACAGATAATACCAGCCTAAAACACCCATCAACCTACACTATCGATTGCTGGGATCTGGATTTCTGGGATTCTTTTTTACTTACTTATATATTACAGAGATTTTTGATTATGCTGTTTAATAAACAGTTTAAATGTCTGAAGAAAAAAACATAAACCTTTTCACAAAGTCATCAGTTTTGTTCAGCTGCTATTTATGGACTTTAGTTTGATTATTTTGAGTGTTCAAATACCTATATGAAGGTTATACTGATATTACATGTCACTTCCACAGCACTGCCATCTTTCTGCTATAGAAAAACATCTGTTCATCTGTTACATTAAATTAGCACATTTGCACAATAAGGGCAACAATTACTGTCAGAAAATATCACATATAGCCACTGAAGCTAGTAGTCTGGATAATAAGATTAGGAAAAATATCTATTTAATATATAAGCCTTGTAAATATAATTCTGCTAACTGATTACAAGTTTAGAGCAGGTACTGAAGCATAAAATACACCCCTACATAAAAGACAGGGTTGTGTAAAGGACATCCACATGTCTCTAAGCTTTGCTCAAACCTTGTCTGAAATTCTCAGTGTCCTCTCCCACTAAAATCAATGAATAATTTTCAATTAACTCATTATGCACAGAACTTAATTTGAGTTCAAACAGTGAAAAGGATCTTGTATCAGATGGCTATCACCGATGTATAATTGTTATCTAATCAATCTAGGTATTTTTATTTCATTCTGCCTCATAGCTTGGACAGCTCTTTTCATTAAAGTAAAAATAATCCATTTTACTGAACATTTTCTGTGTAGTCTTGAAACAATGTGGCTATTCAAACTATTAAATGAGGTTAACCTTACACTTCGCATTCCATATATGCTAGGTAGGTATAAGGCATTTGGCTATATTTTTTATAAGTGTTCTGATGTTAGAGGTTCATCTGAACCTCTTGAACCTATCAGAGCAGGGTGAAGTCTTAGAAGAGTATCATTATCCCTTCGCCTTCCCCTTCTGCCAAGTGGGACCTGCATTCAGGTTTCCTTGTCACGATATAGTCAGCTAAATTCATCCATGGCCAAGTGGTACGTACAGCACAGCATAGACCTCCACCTATTCAGGTCAACTGTCAGATCACTAACTCTTCAATGTACCATAGTCTTCCAGTTAGGATGACTATACCTTCTCTTTGCTGAGGATACAAGATCTTCTAGTTTGCTTTTCTTATACCAGAAATATTGCCGCCTTGTCTGCTCCAGCATCCAGGATAACCCATAACTTTATGGTTATGGCCCTGGCTTACAGTATAGGGGTTGTGGATTCAAGTCTTTCTCACTTTTTGAGCAAGTGCTCCACTTACTAGGCACCAACTCAAAAGTTACTACTGGTATATTATTAATGGGACTCGGTGCATTCTCAGTGAAACAGATGTGCTCAGACCATGCCAAGTAAACTAAACTCCTTTGGAGACCTCATGCCAGCATGATTCGCATAGGCCTTAGACAGAAGTGGATCTCTACACACTAAATGCAGAAAAGAAAGAAAACTTCAACTGAAGTCACTAAGGAAAGTTTCTGCCTGAAATTTCAAGAAATAGAAGTACTTCATGGCCTAACAGACTAAGAGAGCTTTTTCTGAATTGCTGTCCTCAGTGAGAAGCTCCCAATTCCACCTAGAGGACACWCTGGATGTCTAAGTTATTTGTTGATTTTCTGTGTCCCTCTTTCCCCTCGCCATAAATTAGCACTTTTATACGCAGCTGTGGCCTGGAAATACAAAGATATCTGAAAGCAGAAAACATTTATCCACACACATTTGCAGCACAAAAAGAAACAAGAAAGACATTGGCTCAACTTTAGTTCTAAAGATTCAGATGCATTTTTGCAACTAGGCATTTTTGTTAATTATTTATATTCCTGGAGTCTAAAGAACATGCTTTACTCATGTTCTTCCAGAAAATATTTGCTAAAGCCTAAATATAATGCTTATATAATATTTAACTAGTTAAATTTTCACTGCCTTAATTTCTAATTGGTCAGTTTGATTGCTCAGAAATGATTCTGCACTCTTTGGGCCTGATTCGACATACAATCAAATCAAAGAGAGTCTTTATAGGGATTTCAGTAAGAGTTGTATCAAGACCTTTTATCTTACTCATGTCCTGCTGAAATCAACTGAAGTGCTACTAGGAGTMTTTTAAAGCTCATGTAGCCTCTGGTCATCTTTAAATAGGCTGGATTAGGTCCAAGAACTGTAGGACTGGAGCTCTTGGTATAGTAAGTATGGTTAGGGAACCTGGAGTTCTCTTTACACTTAAAATGCATTCTTTCTGARTGTGGAAGTTATATCAGCTTTGTCCCTTCCCTCATTCTCTCTAGAGTGTAATTCTGGCAAAAGGTTGTTCTGTTTATAGGATAGTTTATTAAAATGGAATAGGTTAAATGTGTTACCACGAAAAATTCTAATTCTCATATATATATTCTTATTAGCAGATATATTTAGTGTGTATATACATGTATATTATTTAATAATTAAAGTAGCATACATATATAGTATATATGTAACATATAAGATTTAAGTGTAAATACAGAGTGCTTGATTAAACTAATTAAAAATAAAATTAATCCACTCATGATTCTAATTATATAGATGCCAAACGTGTGGATAAAAAGAGAAATCCGAAAAGTCTTAGTAGGTCTTTTTGCAGTTGGAAGCGGAGTTGTCAAAATGTTGGGGGGGGGGGGTTTCCTTAGAAGTTATGTAAATGAGGGAGCTTATGCTATTCTATTATTACTACTGGTGTTGCCATGTTCTGTTCAACATAACTGCCAGAACTAAATAATAACATAAAAAAATCCAGCACAGCACAACACTTCCATGACATGTTTCCCAAAGGAAACGAGGAATGTTGTAATAATGTGACTTCCATGTAAAATATTCATGTAATAAACTTATAGTTGCTATTATTATTAATATACTTGACATGCAATTTTTCTTTAGGATTTTAGTAGTCACACAGCCTTTTATGGATGAATATCTAGGCTTGTGATTTATGCCACTCTTCTCCTTCAAACAATTGATAGAAAAACAAACCAGGAAGTTTTTGCAAGTGTCAAAAAGTTATGATGAACTTTTTATAAATAAAGGCACAATCTGAACACTCTTAACCGACAGGCTAAATTGCACCTTTTAAGTCTTAAGCCTTTCCATGACAAATTTTAGCAGTTATTGAACCACAGGAATATACCTTTATTTAAACAACTGAATATAATTTGTTTTAGTCTGTAACTCAATCCCATTCCTAGTGTTGGGCTCTGAGTCATAAAGCTCAAGTTGCATACTTCTCTCCATTGAATATATGGAGATTTCAGTCCTCCTAACTTTGTTTCACCCTATTACACCTGAGCTGAATGCCTAGTCTGAATTACAAAGATTTGAACACTCCACAGCATGTCCATAGAAATAATAAGAGTCAAAAAAGCTGAGAAAGGAGTTCTTTCAGTGTGTGGCCTCTAGAATTAGAAATATGACAAAGTTCCTCATATTCCTTACTAAATGGAATGCCATTTCTTTACAATCTTTTGTCCACAGTAAGATAATGCAACAACAAACTAAAAATTCTAGTTCATGTTGAGAAAAGCAGAAAAAAGAAAGTGAATCAAAGAGAACCACAGTTGACTCTTGGAATTTCAGGGCTTATACAAGGTACTGAACAATTTGAGCTGCCCTTAAAAACAATATGCATGCACCTTGGCATCTTTCCAGTGCTGTACCTTGTCAGAGGAGGAAGTAGTAGCTTGGAGAAAGACCTTTTCATCCTTCAGTTCAGCTAACAGGCTTATTATAGACTGAACATAACTTATTAAAAAGGACAGAGACTATGAGTTTCCCCCAGCCACATACCTAATTGTCCTCTCCCTTTTAAACTGACCTGACTATTCCAGCATTTGGATGAACAATTTCATGCCTACACACTATATTAGTACTGTGCACATGGGCCTGGAATTTTACCCTTTTGGGGGATATATATTTTAAAACCAATAATTCCATGGCAAAGAGTAAATATAGTTATTCAGCTGTTAGGACCTGAAGTCCTAGGCTCACTAACTGTAAATTAGTTAACTGTAAATTAACTGCTCACTTTCATGGCTCAAGAGATTGCTTCTAGAAAACTGTAGTCCAGGAGGAAGCTCATTCTATTGAACTTCAAGATTTGAGGCAGGCAGGTGAGGATTAGAAACTTTCCATGCTTCTTCAATGAAGAGTGGAGAGGGAGAAACACTTTCAAAAGTTATTTTTCATCCCTAAGATCTGAACCACCCTAAGGAGATGTCTAAATTTTTCCTTTGATGATAGAGGGAACCTAGGATGAGTGGGCATGTAAGCTACAGGCCTACATTTTAGATGGTATGCATCTTTCTAACCCTAAGAAATGACCTTATGATTTTCATATAGATTGCAGTGAGGAGATATAAGAAGGGGTAATGACCACTAGCTTCTGCTTGGGAGGTCCACTTTGGACATTACAGGAAAAGAATCACTAGGAAGGTGATACCTGGAACAGATTACCAAGAGGAGTAGCCTCAGAGGTTTTCAAGACTCAACTAGACAAAGCCATGACCGATTTGATCCAGAGTTGGAATCTGCTTCAGGTAGGGGCTGAAATATATGACCTTCAGAGACTCCTTCCAACCAACATTTTTTTGATCCTATATGATCCATTTTACAAAATCTCCTTTGTTGGATATCATAGCAGAATTAAAAAACAGAAGTATGGAGGGCAAATAACCTTCCAGTGCCAAAAGCCGTAATTCCAGAGCAAGTGCAGAATGGGTAGGGTAGCAGTGACTAAGGGATCAATCCCATCACACTTTTCCCAGAGCTTCCAAACTTAGCAGAGACCTTGTTCTGAGGGTTATTACGTCTGGAAAGCTCTTCTACAGGCCTTCAGTTTTGTTCCTCAGCTGTTTACTCTGAAATAAATACAGCCTTCAGGCTCATCCTGAGATCTAGACATGAATATAGAGCATTGCCCAACAATAAAAGCTCAGACCTGAGGACAAGGTGGTTCTACAGACCTGAACTAAATAGGAAAAGTTAAAATTTTTGAAAAAATTGGAAAATATTCTTTCATATGCAATTTTTATTGTTGGCTTGCAGTTTTTTTAACATTTTGTCCCAATTCAGATGCTGGAAAGATGTTCAAATATCAAACATTATCCCCCTCTGGGAAACTGATTTCTGACCTTATTCAGATCAGCTGAGACAATAAGACATTGAGTTTTTGTTATCCTGACTTTTTGCATTACTAAGGTTTCAACCAGTCAAGACTGAAGGAACAGTGTGCACAGCATTTTTCTTGCAGAAAAGCCATCAATACTGACTTGAAAATATCTCTTTCCACCATAAGTCACTGACAGGCTACCTTTGAAAAAATAGCTGTTTGCTCCAGTTTTGTCTGTGCTTACTCCTGTAATTTAAGGTCCTTTTAGGACAGTGACTCACCCATCAATCCTGTCACCAATTAAGCTGGTACATTTCACAGCACTAAAAGTATCATGTTGGTGGATAAACAAACCTGTTTTACCATAATCCCCTGTGATCATTTTAGTACCTGCAAGTTCACAACACTTAATTATGCTATGATTTTTTTCCATTGGTATTATAATAACAAAGTAAATTTTAGAATCTATCATACATCAAGGACTCATTCTAAATATTAATGGCGATATCTGTCACACTATTGCTTTTATTCATTCATTTTTATTGAAGAGAAAGATATATTCAGTAGGATGGAGGAATGCTAAGATAAAATGATACATAGTTAACTTTTTTCTAAAGCCCAAACTATATGTATGCTAAATTTATTCTGAGAAAGACACATCATTCTGTAGAATATAATATTTATTACATTACAGAGAAACTTTTGCGTGTAAAATAATTCAGAATCAGTAGGGCTAGAATCATGAAAATGAAATCCACAGCCATCAGGCAGATACCCCAGTCTCTATCTGGGCATATTTAGGAGCCTCAGAATGGAATTCATGGTAGCCGGTAASCTGAGCAAGGTCATACTTAGTTCACCCATCTGGAAACACTGAGGAAAAGACTGCATCTGAGCAAACTTGTTTGAAATCTGGTGTTACTAGAGTACACAGGGTGTAATCTTTGGATTGCTACAGAGGAAAAGCTTCACAAAACACCTAAGCTGGAATTCCCATCTTCATTCAGACAAACCTTCTGGGACTGAGTCTGCAAACTTAAGACAGCATGTAACTTTAGCACACCTTTGTACTTTCTTCCATGTCATCCTTTAAAAATAAAGAACCACCCTTTTGAGCCCTAAGGTGAAAGATAGTTAATTCCTCTATTTTCTTAAAAGCATCTCAGCAAATCCCTTCTGAAGTAATAAGCCATCTTCACAGTAACTGCTACTGCACTGTTTGGAAATGAAACCATTCTTCTTGTCACTGAGGGCAATTTTAGCCTCATTCTTCTAGACTGCCTGTTGACAATTCCAGGTTCTGACTTAAGCACTGCATCTTTCACTCAGCCAAGAGCTGCTAAGAATGCTGGATGTTACTCAGCATATCAAATATAGAGAGATTTGCAAAAGAAGTTGGCATGCAATCACTTCTAGATAAACATGAAGTGAAAAAAAAACAGATTTCCCAAAGTGTTCACAAGCCAAGGAACTTACTGGATGTCAAGCTCTTCAGAAAATATAGCCCCTCCACTTTACAACTATGTGCAAAATTGCTTAATATCATTATCTACAGACTTAGAATTCACAAAAAGGAGATGTGAATCTCCTTACACAAGCAATACTTGTATACTTGTCATGCAAGTACCTTTTGAATCAGAGACATGACTTTTCCTGAAGCTTTCTCATAGGAACCAGCTAACTACACTGTCCTGTGTGTAGCTCCATCTAAGTTGATCATGCATTCTGTTTTGAATAAAATGCTGTGCTGTTTCCTGGATCTCACTCATGGAATGTAAATATAAATCACCTGCAAAAGCCTGAGAGAGAAGTACTTTGGGAACCCTAAGAGAGGTAGCTATTACATTCCTTTTTTTACTCCCAAACACTGGCAGCACCACAGAGGCCAAAGTGACTTAGCTGAAGAGTTGAAATGACTCCCACAGCTTTCCCAGAAATCTAATTCATAATGTTCAGTTCTAAGAAAGAATTTCTTATCTGTGTGTAGCCTTAGACTATGAGAATGTGAGAGATTTCTAATCAGTGCTCCATCCTTGGCTATTGCCTTTTTAGGTTTAGGATCAATTTGGAATATTAATTTAATGTCCTTTTCATTGATATCCTATTAATTCTATCACAACCTAAGCAAAGTTTGACTTAATGAATGCTTGGAAGACAAGTAACCAATAAAATTGCAGGGTGCTACAAGAAGGTACCACTTCTGATTCCCTACGAAGGTAAGGCTCCAGCATGACACTAGTTTGCTCCTAAAAAGCTTGTATTTTAACTTAATTACTGGTGTTCATATAATTAAGTATTGCATTGAAAAAGACATATGTTAAGAGGAAAGATTTTCACTTGACATAAATTGGCAGAGCTCTATTAACAGAACTGGCTTAACAATGCATAGGCAGGCTTTGACTCATCCTGATTTCTGAGATTCCAATAGGAAACATTTTCTGAATAACTTGCTTTTTTTACAGTGTAAGTATTTTAAAAGGTAGTACATTTCCTGTGCCTTTTAATGTGGTCTTTCTTTTATTGCTTACAAAYGCTATTTTTCCCTTCCTTTATTGCTCTAGTTCTGAAAAGACTGAACAGGAAAATAAAGTGAAGCTGGTGATATGTTTGCAGTAGTAGCAGTGCATCTGGTTGTAAGTCTTTTCTTTTGTTAAACAAGGGATAGCCCTTTGATAAAGGATAGCAAGAGAATAGTTTGTGTTTGTGGAACTCTGTATTTGCAGTGTACAGTGTTATTGAAAGCAGCTGGGAGGTAAAACCTCATGAATGTTCTGCATCAGTAGATCCAGCCCTTAATTGAAACATAAATATAATTTCCCAAAAGAGAAAACAAAGCAGCACACTTTCTCACTGTTTGAATTACATCAGCACAGTCACCTGATAGAAAACACTATATTTAAAGAACCTTCTGTTAAATAGAAAGGCCTACAACTTAGATAATGAAACAATTATCTGATTAACAGGGGACTGGTATCCTTATACGCCTCTATCTTGTAAGCTAGAGGTCATGACAGAAAGAAAATCTAAAATTAGAAGCAGAATAATYAGCAGAAATCAAGCAGTTCACTGGCATGTTCCAGGTATCTTACTGATGTAAAATACAGTGGCAGAAAATGATTGTTTTGCTTCTAAAATACAGAGTACTCTACTGAAGGGCAAACTACTATGGCTGCTTGTGAGAGCTATAAAGTGACTGCAAAAATACGAGTTATTATATTCACAGATGGGCTTAGAACCACCTGTCAYGGACAACAGTTTTCTGGATCAGTTTTCAAAATAATCAAGTTGTTTGTTTGTTTGTTGTTTGTTTGTTCATTAGCTCCTTCCTTCCTTTCTTCCTTTTCCTTCTTTCCTTCCTTCCTTCTCCTTCCTCTCTCCCTCCCTCCTTCTCCTTCCTTCCTTCCTTCCTTCCTTCCTTCCTTCCTTCCTTCCTCCCCTTATCTGGTACAAAATCAATGGCATCTTACTGGAGGAGATATTCAAAACCTCACTGAACATGGCCCTGAGCAACCTGGTTTAGTCGACCCTTCCTTGAACAGAAGGGTTGGACTAGRTGATCTCCAGAGATCTCTTCGAACCTCAATGATTATATGATTATATACCTATACCTACTACCCTTCATTTAACTACTTCAGCAATTTCACGGCTCACAGGCCCCACCTGAACGGAGTTTCTGTCCACCTGCAAGACTTTTACTGGTTCTCAGGGAAGACCTGAATTCAGGAAACGATCATTACTCACTTTTTCCAGATCGAATTGAATCATAAACCAGCCAATGCTTTAGAAGAGAACACACATTCATTTTCTATAATAGCATTTTATTTACTCATCTGTTTACATGCTGTTTACAAACCTATGTGTATCATTATAAGATGAATCATGTCAGTGCACTTTGCTTTAAAGCCTTGTTTCCAAAAGAAGCAGATGGCACAGACTGACAACAGCTTCTAAAGACATTCAACTCCATATGCATGTGCAGTGTAAAACTGATGAGGCCTTCCAAAAGCTAAGAACATAAAAAGGGTAAGACTTTTTCTCACTGAAGGGTTATAATGGTTGTTTTCATCAAGTGTCATCTATTTTCTTCTTCAGTGAAATAGGAAGCAGGAAAGAAAAAGTAGGAATAAAAACAAGAGGAGAGAGAGAACCATAATGAATGGACTCCAAAGCGCAACATAGAAGCACTAGCAACTTGTAAGCCTAAATGTTCCCAATATTGGACGTCCCCAGATACTTTATGTTATTTTAGTGTATCCAACCCCATTTTATAGAATTCCAGTACTGTCTTAAGATCCCCCACTGTGTTGGGGAGTTGAATATAAGAACCAATAAAAGTATGTAGCAGCAATAACTGTTATATGTTTGATTTCTTTTTGCAGCTGTGCTTTGCGTGTGCATACTTTGAATGTACTTGTTTCTGGTTGTATATCCGTCACATGCTGCAAATCAGTCTTTTGGAGCCCTGTAGAGCAGTTGACTAAATCTCTATGGAAATTACTACTTACACGTCTTTATTTCCAGAAAAGGAGATCACATTATTAGTGCTGGCCAAAATGCTCTGTTCTGTTTAAATGGATAAATCAAATCTTGAAGTCATCATTCAGGCCAATCACTTGATGTCTTCAGAAGGGAGTTCTAGATTAGTTAAAGTAGGATTTAACCCCATAAAAAGATACAGCAAAGCATCACAGTTTGCAGAATGGATTCTCATGCAGGGGCTGCTTTCCTTTCATTATGAATATGGGTACCAAAATGAGGGGATAAAAACCACAAACTCTGATTATTCAAATACAATCAAGATAAATAGAAATCAGAGAGCTTCTAAGATAGTCTTGCCAATTATGTATTCACCAAATCTTAATGCCAGTTCTCAACTTGCCATTGGATAATTTACTTTATTACTGGCCAATCTGTAAGGTGGACTAGTGACACTGCCATTTTTAAAATCAGTGTATGGGGATAGGCTAGCAAATGATAAGTGGTGAGAGAGGACAACATGCTCCAATATTCCTCTTCACACTGTTTCAAACTTTGTAGATTTTTAGAAGGAAAGCGATATAATGGATGGTTTAAGACATAATCACTGTTTAGGACATGAGTCATGCAACACTATGCCTCATGTTCTGATAGAGCCTTCCAAATTTATCCAAGTAACTGGGAAAAGCATCAGCCTAATCTGTGAGAACTAGCCTGAAAACAAACAAACTCAACAGGAAAATGTGGATAATGCATCACATGCTTTTTTTTTTTTTTTTTAATCTGAAGAAGTGCTTCTGTTCTAAAAATTGCAGTACTTCATAGTGCACCAAAAGTTCTGTAGCAAAGTTTATGGAAGTAATGGAGTCTTAGCCATGTTAGGCTCATCTATTCATTCATTATTAAATCTCTAYTCAAAAGTAGGGAGAAAGAGGGCTGGATTTTGTTTGAGACTTGCAAATCTGCCATTCATTTTTAATTTGGGCTGTCATGTTAGTCTGAGTATTCTGGGTTTTACAGGTTAATAAAAGATCAAGTAGAAGGTTTCTACTACAACCAGATTAAATGAGTATCTGAGATCAGAGGAAAGTAAAGAGTTGTAGTTGACAAAGAAGCAGTGGCATTTGTCAGTGAACTATCATTACAGAAACAGCCTTAGTAAAAGTTTGCAGAAACCCCAGTAACCCTTGCTATTTTTCATATCTTACTTGGAACTCTGAGATATATTTGCTCCCTATTAGATTAATTCAGAGAGCTATTACTATGCATATACAATGGTAATACCAAGCTTCAACACTAGGACTACTATTTTGTTACTTAATTCATGTAAAGCATTAAAAACTTACTGGAACCCTTGGAAATAGCCTAATGTAGTGCATTACTTGAAAAAGAGAAGAAAGCCTTTAAGGCTTGGGTAACCTGAAGCTTATATTCATGTAGGCATATTGAGTGCCATCAAGCAAATTAATTCCACTGTTCTGTATGTTAGAACCCTAGTAAAGCTATTGAGAGTCTACAAGGCAAAGCTGCAAGATGCACCTTATCATAGCTAACCAAAACTCTTGGCTAACTGGTACTATCTCCCATAGTCAGCAAAATGTAGTTGTCATTCCTATTCACTTCACACATTTTCTGAATATTCTGAATATCTCTTATATTCTTTTTTTTTAATGAAACTAAAATACTGGTGAATATTAGCAAAAAAACACAAAACCAACCGGCTAAACAAAACCAAGCATGGGATTTGTTTTCACAAAACTATTTTCTTTCTTCAGTATCCTGTCCTCCTTTCTGAAAGAAGGTGGAAAATAACAATTATCCTTAGGACCTGAACATTGTTTTGTTGCTGTAGAGAGAAAAAAAATACGTCATTTCCTTTCACACAAATTCAGGCTAAAGAAAGTAGCAAATACAGTTGTGATGTATTTAATGTGCCTAAGAGTTCTTGTAAAGGTAGTAGAAGAAGAACTATCTTTTCACACAATATAAATTAATATCTGCCAGGACACAGTAAAAGTATTATCTAGTATAAAAGAGCAATATTCATGAACCTTAAGTGCTCTTCCAAAGCTGTTCCTTGGGAGAGTCCCTGCATCTATCTGTTTCTCACCTGTTAAATGATGAGAAGGTGGGTTTTTTTGTTTTTTTTTTTTCTGCTTTGAGATAGATGAAGAGCACTCTACAACCTAAGTGATAACGCATGTGTTCTGGTTCCAGGGTGAAATTCTTGACACAGGCTAATCCCAGAAGAACAGCTGGACTGGTGATTAGGGCACTCTCTTGGGACTGTGGGAAAAATAGGTTCAAGTCCCTTTTCCAAGCAAGGTCTTAAAAAGGGTCTACTACCATGGAAGTGTCCTAACCACTGGGCAATAGTCAATTTTCTGGAAGACTGTCTTGTCTCTTCTTCCTCCCCTTCTCCCTCTTAAAAAAAACGCACTAAGTACCAGGAAAGTTCTTGCAATCCCAGAAAGTCTCARGACCACAGAAAAATATTTATCACCCCTATAAACATACTATCTGAATAACGATCAGACTTTTGCTCTGGATGAACAAACCTTCTGCAGTGTTAGATGATACAATTTATAGTCTGTTTTGGCTGGTGCACTAGGTGGCAATAGAGAGTCATCATAGTCCCTATTCATTCTGAATGCTTGCACCAGAGGAAGCCATTGCTGAACAAAATTATACACCAAGAAGTTACAAATCTTGAGTCTTTACCGGGTTTTTAACAGCACAACATTAGAAAGATTTTTTAAACCTACTTATGGAATTTATGGATTATGGAACTTATGGCAGCAAACTCACAGCAAGTACCTATGCCCCCATATTTAACCAGTGGAAGAGTAAGTCTGAGAACAGAACCTGAGACTTTGCTCACTGAGTTACATTCACACCTAGCTGCCAAGCATGCCAAAATCGTGATCTCAAAAAAAGTATTCATCAACAGCGCAACTTACGTGCCTCTTTTAGCAAGACTATGTCAATATGGGAGAACTACAGCATCTCGCCCAAGATCTGTTCCTGCAAATGTGTGTTCTACCTCCAGTTCAYAAAACAATAATCCCAAGCCTGGGGTCAAGACCACAAGTCTGTCCCAGTCCAGCAGTCTGCTAGTCACTAAACTACAATCTCAAGCTACCTTTGACATGCTGGGCTTCTAGTCCTGTGAATCTTGTATTCTTGGCACTGGAGCACAGCTTGAACAAGGGATGTACAGAGTATTCTCCCCTGAAATATCCCAAAATGGGGTTGTTTATATTGTTTTATCTTAAAATGAGAAGTACTTCTTCTCATCTTCTGCATAACAGGTTAGTGCTGTCATCCAGAAAGTGGCTGACTAAGTCCTGAGCCTGCTCAGTCTGGATTCTATATTTTGCTGTGAAAACTACCAGGGAACACAAGTTTCTAACTTTCAGGATGTCTAGGTCAGAATTTCTTCTGAATGCAAAACTCTCCCAGAGCCTGTGGGTAGATGCACAATAGAAAGATAACTCCCACAGTAAATATTGCCCTTCTGCTCTGCATAGAGCACTCCCAATGATGTTAGAGAATTTCCCTCAGACATAGCATAGAGTAATTATACTCACCACATATTTTAAATAGCTTCCTAGAACATACCTTACCTAAAAAGAAATAACCTCAATGTTCCATAGGTAAAAGATCCAGCCTTGATTCCCTGTCTGTAGTATCTTTTTTGCCACTGAGTCTGAGTCCCTAAAGCACTGTAATTCTAGTTAAAATATACCATCTGTCCCTTCCATTACATCAATGTCTGCAGTACTTCCAACAGATATCTGAAAACATAAGACATAACTGCAAGGGAGTGTGACACCGTTTTTAAACTGTAATGTTCAAAGAAAACAAAAACCCATCTGGAACTTGCTTGGAGCATTATGTTAAACCTTCTGTTAGTAACACATCACTGAACGTTACATTAGATTAACACATGTCTGAGTAAATCAAAGATTACCCTAGGTTTTGGCTGGTAGTGTCACAGGGAATTCAAATGTCAATGTGTGAAAGACTTAATTCTCCACTCCACCTGCAGGCTGCTATCCACTTCTGCTGGCTTCATTCCTGCTGACATGAATGGAGTTTCATCTGAATTAGGTTGGCAGGATTTATTCTTCTTAATGGATTATAAGAAAAAAATAGAGCTATCACAGGTGATTTTAAATAGACTAAAAAATTACATGTTTAAACCAAGAGTCAAAAACTACAAGAGCTTAAATTCTTTAAAAAATAATAATCAGAAAAGCCCAAATTGAATAAAAAAATAGGCAGTGTAGGAGGCGAGACTTCCACACTCTTTTTAGATACTCAAGTTTCTGTGTTTGTTTGAGTTTACTTACATTTCTGCAACTAGCTGTGTCCCAGATCAGCACCTGGAAATCCGTGGTTATTATGTAGCTGCAGTATTCCATGAGCAAGAGAGAATGAAACTGTGGTTTGGGTTAACATTCAGTCCCTAGTTTCCTTTTTTTTCAGCCTGGAAGTAAAGAAAGATCAGCATTTCTCCAGGAGCAGCTAACATTTGAATCAACGAATCACAGACCAGCAAGGTGGGAAAGGGACCTCTGGAGATCATCTAGTCCAA
>NW_020449775.1:68683-91704 GCF_003343035.1 Apteryx rowi
CTCACTGTCCACTCATCTAGCCCACGCTTTCTGAGCTTGCCTATGAGGATGTTATGGGAGACAGTGTCAAAAGCCTTATGGAAATCAAGTAGACAACATCCACTGCTCTCCCTTCACCTACCCAGCCAGTCATTCCATCATAGAAGGCTATCAGGTTGGTTAAGCATGATTTCCCCTTGGTGAAGCCATGCTGACTACTCCTGATCACCTTCTTGTCCTCCACATGCTTGGAGATGGCCTCCAGGATGAGCTGCTCCATCACCTTTCCAGGGATCGAGGTAAGGCTGACTGCCCTGCAGTTCCCTGCGTCCTCCTTCTTGCCCTTTCTGAAGACTGGAGTGACATTAGCCTCCTTCCAGTCTTCAGGCGTCTCTCTTCTTCTCCGTGTCCTTTCAAAGATGATTGAGAGTGCCCTAGTAATGACGTCTGCCAGGTCCCTCAGCACTCATGGGTGCATTTCATCAGGGCCCATGGACTTGTGGATGTCCAGCTTCCCTACGTGATCTTCAGCTCAACCCTCCTCCACCAAGGGAAAGTCTTCCTTTCTCCAGACTTTCTCCCAGGTCTCCAGGGCCTGGGAGTCCTGAAGGCTGGTCTTACCTGTGAAGACTGAGGTGAAGAAGGCATTTAGTGCCTCAACCTTTTCTGTGTCCTTTGTCACCAGGGCCTCTGCCCCATTCAGCCGCAGGCCCACATTTCCCCTCGTCTTCCTTTTGCTGCTGATGTATTTAAAGAAGCCTTTCTTGTTGTCCTTGACATCTCTTGCCAGGTTAAACTCCAAATGAGCCTTGGCCTTCCGAGTCCCATCCCTGCATACTTGGACGACGTCCCTATACTCGTTGTGAAGTGGCCTGTCCCTGCTTCTACCTTCTGTACACTTCCTTATTCTGAGTTTTGCCAGGAGCTCCTTGCTCATCCATGCAGGCCTCCTGCCCCTTTGCTCAACTTCCTGCTCATTGGGATACACCGTTCTTGAGCTTGGAGGAGGCGATCCTTGAATATCAACCAGATTTCTTGGACCCCCCTTCCTTCTAGGGCCTTATCCCATGGGATTCTTCCATGCAGCTCCCTGAAGAGGCCAACGTTTGCTCTCCTGAAGTCCAGGGTTGTGATCCTGCTTCTTGCCCTGCTTCCTCCTCTTGGGATCCTGAACTGCACCATCTCATGGTCACTGCAGCCAAGGCTGCCCCCAACCTTCACATCTCCAACCAGCCCTTCCTTGTTTGTTAGTCCAGCAGGGCACCTCTCCTCGTTGGCTCCYCTATCACCTGGGTCAGGAAGTTGTCACTGATGTTCTCCAGGAACCTGCTGAACTGTTTGTGCCTAGCTGTGTTGTTCCTCCAGCAGATATTGGGGTGGTTGAAGTCCCCCATGAGAACCAGGGCCTGGGATTGTGAGGCTGCTTCCCGTTGTCTGTAGAAGGCCTCATCGACTTCCTCTTCCTGATCAGGTGGCCTGGAGTAAACACCCACAACAGTGTCACCCATGCTAGCCTGCCCTTGAATCCTTACCCACAAACTCTCAGACATTGTTCATCCCTAGGCAGAGCTCCATACATTCCAGGTGCTCTCTCACACAAAGAGTGACTCCCTYTCCTCACCTTCCTGGCCTGTCCTTCCTAAGGAGCCTGTATCCACGCATTACAGCATTCCAATCATATATGCTTGAATCATGCAAGTTTGCTGGAGCACTTTGGGAACAGAGAAAAAGACCCTACCCATGCCTGAGTTCTGCCTACTTATCCCATGTCAGTTTTTCAGGCCCTCCAGAGTAATATTTTTCTTTCCACATAAAAGAGCAAACCTTATGAAGCAAAACCCCCAGCCAAGTCTGAAAGGAGCTGCAAGGAACTGTAGCCCAGTGAAAAATATGACTGGTCAGAAAAGATAAGTGTTATCCTTCTGCCGGATGTCATTGGAAGCAGGAAGAACCAGCAGTAATTTGGCCAGAACTTCCTCTTAAAAGCTGTCACCTGGAGGTTTAGCAGAAATTTTGGCTCTGAAAATACAATTTATTGATTATTTCATGAAGTAATTCTTTCCTAAAATATGTCAAAACTAACTGAAATCTTGGGAAAGAAGAGCAACCAAAGAAATAGTATATTAAGCATTAATGTGTACATGGACACATGTATAATGARGAAGTTACAACAGAGTGTCAGGAGTGGGACCAGCTACATAGTTCCATCACAGTAATCATCTGGTTTGCCAAAATCCTGAACTCTGAGCTGGAGAAATGCTTGTACCTTATTCAGGCTTGCACTCAAGCTGGCCCTTAGCAGAATCCTCTGCTCAAATGATTTGGCTGAGAAGCAAATTCAGCCTCAGTTTCAGTCTCAGGGCTATTCCTATAAAATCAGAAGTACAGACATAGACATGTGAAGTCAATTTTGTACCAGTTTCCTGTTAGCTGGACATGCTCCAATTTGTTCTGGTCTAGAACTTGAGGCTCACTCAGAAGAATCTGGAAATTAGACTTAGGCCTGGATCCAGAAAGGTGATCTTGCACAAGAAAAGTTCATGACAATACTTTATCAGAGCAGCATAGTTTCWTTTACTGATTATGTAGCCAAGGGGAGGTTAAAGAGGGATACTCTACTGAAGGAATGATTGCTTTCTTCATTCTGTTATATATGCCTCTATAATTTCCATGTTGTTTTAGACTGTGACAACAGAGCCACATAAGCCACTCACTGTAGTGAATCCTGACTAACATGTCTTGGGATTAACGTGCAGCATGCTATATATCTCTGTCTGAAGGTGAGGTCTGTTCTTTTAAAAGTCATAGGAACTATGAGAGCGTTTTCAGCTTTGATTTTTTTCTTTTGTTTCCAAATATTATTCATGTGCTCCTTTTTTTTATTATTATTGTATCTTTTATCAGCAAAGGTCTTTTTGCTATCAGATTTATGTTCCCTGGGTTTCTGCCCTTCCAGAGCTGTCTTATGTGAATGTCTCTAGGTGAGAATCCCAGGTAGATTTTGCCAGTTTTTTCTAACACAATTCCACTACTTCTTAGCTTAGTCCAGGCTGGAAAGCAAGGTGACAAAAGCATCATTTTTAGAATAAGTGGTCTTTATTTTCTCAGACCTCTAATGAACAGATTAATGGCTCATTTAAATCTATGGCAATTCTCCGATTAACTTCAGCAGTCATTAAAGAGGCCTACACATCAAACGCAACCGAAAAACTATCAGAGCCTTTCAGAACTCTCTTTTTCAATATATTTTGAGTACAAGGGCTACAACAGTCTGGCAGAGGAATTCCTCTTTACAGTAAGGTTAATACCTAAAGGTAATATAATTAAAAAAACCTCTACTTCTTATCATTATCAGACAGCATGAAAGGCTATTTAGTTATAAATATAGTGTTGATTATTACACATGTTTTTAAGTCTTTAGCCTTAACAAAGAGATTTTTCACTTACATTCCAGCTGAAGACATAATGAAGCAAGAAATGTGCAAGAGGGATTCTGAGTTTCCCCTTGAGATTAGAATTTGAAAATGGAGGAATAGCAGGAATATCCTAAGTCATCAAGCCTTGTCTTTTCCTATTCCAAACACTCATCCACTACGCCATAGTCACATTCATGTCCCTTCTGCCCTCCTTCCATTCTTCACTACACAGTGGTCCAAGTTCAACATCAGGAGAAGAGGAGGTTATTTGGCCTTTGTATAACCTGCTGGACAGAACACTAGTAATATGGTTCAACTCCCTTCTAAACTAGGGAGGATTACAAACCCTCTCTCCCATTTCTCAGAGACAAATGCAACCGTCTGTGCAATAGCCTGTGTAGGAACTCTCTTCATGTTGAAGCTTGGCCATTTTACCCTAAAGAAGACAAGAATAATGGGATCAGAAGAAGAGTGTACAAGGAAGAACATGATTCTGTAGACTAGCTATCAGGAAATTGAGCTAAGACACTGAAATCAATATGCAATGTAAAACAACTTGTTAAACAAATGTGTAACAACCAAAATAACTCCTAATGAAAAATAAAACACCATGGTATAAAATTAACCATTTATTCAGCTTCAAAGCAAACTCCTGATCCTGTGAAACAGTCATAAAAGTGACAAATCACTTGGGGCCTTTACAGGTATTGCACCACTTTTTTTCTATTGTATAAAATTATACACTATTTTTTGACAGATTCATTGCCTGTATTCACTGCAGCTGGAATTTTCAAGAAGTCCTAAATTACATACACAATTTAAAAATTTTCCTGCCAAATATACTTTGCAAGAAGTTTCCAAATATTGTTGAAGAACCTGAATGCCCAATTGGTTTTAATTGAATAATTACATTTTAAGTACATGCTTATGATGGGAGGCCTGAGAGATGAGATTTGTTAATCTTAGTATGCATCCTGGACCAAACTGTATCCTTCTCTCTCAAAAAGGCACATTTCTCCCGCCTTCTCTATCGTCTACTGTCAGATACAGTGATGGAAAARTATAAGGGAAATTTTATTTCCACAATGTAAATGCATTCTGATAAAGATGTCCCTGCACCTTTCTCAGTCTTGTCATAGTTATCATATGTCTAGAAGAGGCCTTCAAAGTCATCTCATTCTTCCCATGCTCAAAGCAGGATCACTTGTATCTAGATTAGTCATGAAGATTGCTTAACTTTTTCCTACAGCCCTCAATGATGGACTTAAAGCAAGATATTCCAGCACTTCCTTTTCTTCACTGTTAAAATGTTTTTCTTAACGTCTAATCTGAAACTTCCTTGTTGCAACTGAAGCTTGTTTCTGTTCTCTGCAGACATGGGGAATGGATTATATCCTTCCTCTTTCACTTATTTGAAGACTGTTATCACAATGCCCTCAGTCTTCTCTCTAGTTTGTTCAGTCCTTCCTCACAGATCATTCTCATTGCTTTCCAGTAGACTAGCTCTAATTAGGGTTCACTTCTTTCTTGAAATGCAAAGTCCCAAACTAGAGACAGTTCTCTAATGCCTCACCAATGTTGAACAGTACAAAAAGATTATGTGTTTTCAAAGTGTCCTGATTATGCATCCAGAAATGATGCTTGCCTTTTTCACAACAGCATGGTATTACTGAAATGTATTCAGTATGTCACATATATCAACAGCAGGAAATATGCAAGTCCAGGAACATACTCAAATGGACCCCTCCTCATCCCTAAAGTAGGGATGGCTTGGGAGGGCACAAAAAATAACATAATGCTGTAAGTTTTACATCCTGCTTCCAAGACAAATAGCATAGAATTGCCTTCCATCAATTCTATGTGAGTGAAAACACTTGAATGGTCTTGGAAGTATAAAGAGGGTGGGAGATGGGCTGCTAAATGTATAACAAGGAACCACCTAAAATAAGTTATGCAACTCTTGAGGGAAGTCAGGCTTCTGTGGCTACACATGGATAATTCTACTTTCTCTTAAGTTCCCTGGCTGATATGGAAATTTTGATGAGCACAGGCTTTCCCTAGAGTGTAAGGGAGAAAGAGAGCTCCTCATTCTTTTTTTTTTAGGTTAGGCAAGGTACACAWGCATGAGAAGGTAGAGCAAATGGTATAGAGGTAGACTTCTATCATTTTTTCGAGGAGTTTAATCTTGCAAAGTTCTTGGTGCTCTGGCTCCCAGCCAATGACATCCTTATCCACAAGATTATTTCTCTGCTTAACATTAAACATATGCAGACCTGTTTTGCTAGATGAGGACCAGAAAACTCAGAATTTGTAGGATTGAGTGTTTAATGTCTCTTTTCAAAATATAATTATGTCTTCTATGCTACTTAAATGCCCAAACCCTAAGATTAATACCTCTCCCTTCTATTTCTTGGGAAGTTCCTAGAGAATTATTTCACATGTTTCCTAAAAACCAAGGGATCCACTGCTTACCATGGTGAGAATCTCATTTTTCAGGAGTATATTTTAGTAACTCACTCTTTTATGTAATGTGTCCTTAGATGCACTGTCCAGAAATTTCAAAATGATGAAAAGGACACTACTTAAAGAAAGACAATGTGTCTCAATTATATTACTAAAATTTCTTTGAACATCATCAGCAGAAAGGGGTCTAAAGGCTCTTTCTGTGCATTTGAATGCTTTCTTCCCTTCCCTTTCCTTTACACTCATGTATTCTTATTTTGTATAATTTAATATGCCCATCTATAGAAGGTAGTGAAGGCACTTCAGTCTTCTTCCTTAGTCACTGGGATAGGAAAATAGCTGCAGCATGGGTAGATCATTCATCAAGAAAATACCTCTACTGCAGCCTATTGTGCAACTGTTCAGAATATACATAAAACCATGCATCCTTCTAATGCTCTTAGATTTGGTCTTTTATATATCTTTTCATTTGCCATCTGTCAAGCCCCTTGGCACTCCAGTGATAGGTTAGAAAGACGTGATAGCCTGTCTACCWAGCTCCCTTCACACTTTTCTCTTTTTTCACCTTATTTACTCTACTGCTCGAGTGAGCTATACGGAAACAACTCAGTGCATGCTTATGTAATAGCTAATTGATGGTTGCATTTATTAATGATTAGAATAAAAATGAGGGTATAATCCAGTCACCAACAGATTTGAACCACCATGTTGCTACAGTTATTTCTATGGCAGTCTGCTTTAAGTCGTAGAGTTACTTCCCACACAGATAAATTGATCCCATATACTTGTTGCTTGGTGGCACCATCAATAATTTGACATTGCCAATATCCAAAACATTATAAATATTTTCTTTTTGTTCACAAATATGCTTGCCTTTGGACTTATGTTTATGTATCTTTCTTTTTCCCTAGGTAATGCATTTGTGGTTAGCCTGGCTTTGGCTGATCTGGTGGTGGCCTTATACCCATACCCTCTGGTGCTCTTAGCCATTTTCCACAATGGATGGACTTTGGGTGAAATGCACTGTAAAGTGAGTGGCTTTGTGATGGGACTAAGTGTAATAGGCTCTATTTTCAACATCACTGCAATTGCAATAAACCGATATTGCTATATATGTCATAGCTTTGCCTATGACAAAGTGTATAGCTGTTGGAACACAATGCTGTACGTCTCCTTAATCTGGGTATTAACGGTTATTGCAACTGTGCCAAATTTTTTTGTTGGCTCTTTAAAGTATGATCCACGCATTTACTCATGCACATTTGTTCAGACTGCTAGCTCCTACTATACCATAGCTGTCGTGGTAATTCACTTCATTGTCCCTATTACCATTGTGAGTTTCTGCTACCTTCGAATTTGGATCTTAGTGATTCAAGTTAGAAGACGAGTCAAGTCAGAAACAAAGCTAAGACTGAAGCCAAGTGACTTCAGAAACTTTCTTACCATGTTTGTGGTTTTTGTGATTTTTGCCTTTTGTTGGGCACCTTTAAACTTCATTGGACTGGCTGTAGCCATTGATCCTTTGGAAATGGCACCAAAAGTTCCTGAATGGTTATTCATTGTAAGCTACTTCATGGCCTATTTCAACAGCTGCCTTAATGCAATAATATATGGACTTCTTAATCAGAATTTTCGGAAAGAGTACAAACGAATTTTAATGTCACTGTGGATGCCAAGGCTTTTCTTCCAAGACACGTCCAAAGGAGGAACTGAAGGTCAGAAGAGCAAGCCTTCTCCTGCTTTAAACAACAATGACCAAATGAAAACTGATACTTTGTAAATGTATAATAGTGAATGCAAGAGACTGTGAAGGAAAACTCCAATAATATATTTGTAATATCCTGGTCATTCTTGTTTACCTTTTGGAGGTTTCCATTTGGATGGCACTTTGTAACTGGAATACTGTCTTCTTGATATAGCACATTGCTCACATTAATTTACTATATAAACAAGATACCAATTGAAAATACATTTCAGAATTAAAGTAGCAGGTGAGTGCAAGCTGTTTTAGTTCTGAGAGCTCAGTTCTGCCCTCAGACATGTGAATGAGGCACTTTTTGACTTCAATGGGAGTTTTGCATGCTTTATCCAAACTCAGGATTTAGTTCTTAGAAAATGCAGTGAATGCACCTGCCTATGGGCATACCAGCTGGTCAAGGCCTGGAAAGTGATTTTTTTCCCCCTCTTATATCTGAACAAAGAGGGTGAAGCAGATTACTCAGCTTTCCATACCTGAGTCAAACATGGCACTTCTGTGCATGTACTGGTGGCAGTAGTAGTGTCTTGGAAACAAACTTATGAATTGGAGAGAAGAATATTGGTGTAACAACAAATATTAACACAGCATTCCCCATCTCAGTGTACTTACTCTGTTCATCTTCTATGGTCAATTTTATTGTAGAAGATGTAATACAAAGGCTTGATTTCTTACACATTTATTCTGAGCAATATTATTCCCTTAGAGAGGGCATATGATCAGCATTCTTACAATATCAGGCTGAGTTACCTGTGCAGTAAAATGCAGAAGGCACATAACTATACCAAACATCTGAAATAATGTAATGTTATAAATCCCCTTTCTTTTTCTTTTTTCGAACAAATTCTTCTGAGTTGTAGACTCCAGAATGTACACAAAGGAATGAGTGCCAATAGGATCGATACAAATGAAGTAGCAGAATTAAAAATGATACTTTTCAATACTTAAATAAAAAATGATAAAAATGATACTTTTCTCAGAGAACTGTCTCAGCACCCTTGACAGCTGAGGTGAAGCTGGCTTCAGTGGAAGCCCTTTTAAGAAGGGGCTGTAACTAGTTAAGTATTTCCTAAATATGGAAAAGGGTATCCCATTCTGCAATGCAGTTCTAGTAACACTGTGAACTTCTGTGTCTTTGGCTATTAGGGCGAGATTCATCTCATCCAGTTCTGCCATACAGGAGTGAAGTCAGTTTACTGTGAAGACACTTTCATTTAATTGTCTATGTGTAGGTGTTTATTTGTGAGATCTAGTCAATACAGTCAGTAGAACCTAGCAGAAGATTCAGCTCAACAGCCATTGGGTTTCTACCTCCCAGTAGGCTGAATACTTGTCTAGGCTCCACTGCCTGTATTAGATAAATCTTCATTGGGCTTCATTTATTTACCTAAACATATACATCCAAGGTCATTTTATGCACTTTCACATACCTGACACATTTGCAACAGGCTGGCAATTCTGGTATATGACCTGTGCTCTTCTGGAGTAGCAAGAGAAGGCCAGTCAGGTACCCTAGATCATCTCAGATAGCACTAGACACTTGTGTGTGGCCAAATGAAAGAAGCCTCATTGACTGTAATTGGTAACTGCGATACTTGGCTAATATGCAAACATCTTATCTTGAACAAAATCCACCCTAGGTGTCTGGTCTAAGACAACCTGCAAGGCTYCCCCTATAGTTCACAAAGATATGGTTCTTCCCATCTATGGTAGACACGCATCCAAGGATGGGATGAATTGCTCTGTGGAGATTCTGGTTCATTGACTTTAGAAGGAACTTTGATTACTAGTTTAGATTAAACTCCTCACTATTGATAGCTGGAGTGAGATAATTGCCTAATTTGGGATATCTCCAGTGTAAGTGTTTGCATATGATCTAATTTCTAAATTCCAACTGTATTACATGGAGTTCTAGGAAACGATTCATATTATCTTGAAATAGACAAATTTGTTGGTCAGAGGAACAGACTTTCCTGACTGTATCCTCGTTGACTATAATGCAGATCAGACAGTTTATGTGTAGACACTTAAACTTCAGACAAAGATAGGTGATCTGAATCCTATCCTTGGTGTAACTGCAGTTCAAATCTGCAGAGTTCATAAAATAAAAGGATGATTTTCTATTATGTTTACAAACTTAGATGGGGTAACTCAAATTCAGACTTTTTTTTTTCCCCCCAGATATCATCACATTGTAACAGTGACCATGCAGACTAGATTATAATCTGGGCTATATCTCTCAGCATTGTAGTCATTTGCACAGTGTGGTTTGCATTATTTTTATACCAGATTAGGGATCAGGAGCAGATGGAATCACAGGGTGAATAAAGTTATTTCCCTGTTAGTCCTGAAATGCACATCGCTCTTAGTAGTACTGATCAGGGAGAGGAGAGAAGCCAATTAGCTTCTATCTGGTAAATCCACTTCTGGCACTGAAAAAGGAAAAAAGAGGAATTCAGGTTGCTATTTACAGGCCAGTTTGGGTTTTCTGACCTAACTATTATGAAAAATATCTCTGCATAGTAATGTTAATTTGTGCATCAAACATAATGCTCTTAGAGCCATTTAGACATATTAACATGGTCCCTATTTTGCTATACTTATACACAAACATCAAAGAACCACAGTATTAAATTTTTATTTGCTTTCTAAAATATCTATCTAAAGAAAAAGAAGTAAAGCAAAATAACAAATGTGATGATTCTTTTAGCTACTTCAATGTTGTTCGGGTAATTTCTAATAATCTCTGAAGTACTCTACCCTAGGCCTCATACAGTAGTAGTCTGATGAAAGCTTAAAACTCTGTGAACAGGGATCTAAAAGGGATGTAAACATTTTCTCTAGATGATAGATATAAGGATATACTTATCTACTAAAAAAAAGAGCAAAAAACAACCAGAACCTATAAATATTGCTCATGTAACTCGATAAACTTTAATGGGACAAACTGGTCTGGTAGTATAGATAAAAATATTGTAGCTAAAAGTACCAATCATTAATATGTTGATTCTACCTTGAAAATAATTCTGTAAATCTGGCACTTTATGTTTTGCATTTTCTTTCCTCATGACTTCCATATCAAGGTACTGAACATAGAACTAATGTACTTGCATGTCTACATGGGAAACTGTCCTCTTAGTAAACAAGGAGTTTCGAGAGTCAGAGAATGCAGGAGAGGACTTCAAGTTTGCTCCACTGACAATGTTGTTTTAATGACTCCTATCCCTGACTACTCGAAACTGTGACTTGAAAGTCAAAATTTGTTGTCCAACTTACAGATAAACTAGCATTAGAAGTAAATTGTTTGAACTTTGTTTATCACTTGATAACATGAATCAGAACAGAGTCCAGAATTTGGATTGAATTCCCATCATTGTTTAACTCCACAAGAAAAATCAAAACATTGTAACCACTTCATTAGCCATAAAGTGAGCAGCTATTGTTCTGCATATTCATGGGAAGCAGTTTTGATATTTTTATGAAGTCATTTTACAAATTATCACTGCATATTAAAAATGAAAGGTCACTTTTAAGAATCCTTTTGCTGGTATTTCCTCAGCTATACAATCCTAAATGAAGCTCATGTGAATAATTCACTGTTCAGAGAAAGAAGTGTTCCAGAATTTGATCCTTCATCACAAATGTTTAAAAAACATGGCAACAATGCTGAATTCTTAGGCATGGATTCTACCACCACTACCACTACATGCACTGAATAAGWCTTTGTTCTGCGTGGTGTCTGTGCAAAAACAATGAAGCTATTCAGTACGCCAGATACCATTTCTTGTTGAGTCCTTAAGTACGGACAATAACTTGTGCTTGGTAAAGTAAGTATTTACACCACGTGTTATTGCACAGCATTACATTTTGATTTAAACTGTAAATCAATTAACTACATGAAATTTCAATTAATTTAAACAGCTAAATACAGCTCTTCCATGGTGAAACTTCTTCATCGAGCAATATTTTATTTTTCCATATAATAATGCACTCACCTACCTATGTAAAAAGCCTTAAATTAATTTTATCCCTCACTTTATTAAATTCAAATCTTTTCCCCTTCAATCTAAATTTGACAAAGAAATTGTAAATGCAATTTACAATTTAATTAACCATCAACATAGGTGATATGTTTATAACATGATTTGAGAGTATACTCAGGAAGAACATAACAGCTCTGTACAGGTTTATGTACCTTTGAGGAAATTATTATTTTATTTGTAAAGACCCCAAAGCATGTATATCAACATATCAGGTATTAACACCTTAAGAAAAGGGAGGAAGAAAGTCAGAGAGACCTTGTGTTCTGCACAGGTAACTAGTAAAAACAAAACTAGTGCTTCAGGGACAAAGTCAGTTTCCAGCAAATTTGAGGTGTTCTCAACCATTTAATTTTATCTTGATTACAAAGCATGGTGTTTTCTCATTAAAAACAATCTATTCTAGAGTGGTTCTTACAACGGAAATCTGACCAGAAGAAAACTTACCCTTAGACAGATGAGTGAAGACAACTAGTAAATCCTACTTCAGTAAAGAGGGAAGTGGAGGATGTAGTGAAATCTAAATGAGACTGAAGTGATGCATTAGCCTTGTGATCTCCCTCTGTGCAAGTGAAAATTTCACTCTCAAGGAAGAATTAAAACTAATAGTAAGGATTAAATACTACTATTATTGACTTCAGCAAGTTCAGGTTTTCACACCAAAAGTACTGACTGAATAGAGTGATTCTTTCTTGCCCATTCTCAGGGGCAGAAATACACTTCTGTATCTCCACTTTTTCCTTTCAGAAAACTCTTAGATTGAAAATGATTACTTTTACTTCACAATTGTATTTTTAAAGAACTGCATGAGACTTGGAATTTTACAATGAATAAATATCTATGGAAGATTGTATATATTTCTTAATCTTGTATATAACACAATTTTGTTCAGCTGAATATTTTCTGGCATTTAAGTTCTATTACAGATTTAATGGAAAATATGGAAGGCAAAATTTCTTTTCAGACATCTATTGATATATTCCTGCTTAACTGGATCTTACACATCTAGTCTATAATAATAAATCAATATTTTGCCTTCAGTCATAATGAGCATTCATAGAGACTGCTATGGATGTGAGTTGTAGAATGCATAACTGATTCATGTACATCCTCTTATTAGTAACGCCTCCAGCTATAGTAAGAAAAAATAGCTAAAGCATTTTTTAAAACATTTTTGTAAATATTTTGTGGCAGAAATTTACTCAGTGTAACCTCTGGGGTAAGAACAATGTTGAATTCATTGTTAAAAATAGATACTCTGAATGTAACAGCTGGATTTGGTGGTTGAAGCCACAAAGAAGGTTATCAACTATAACTCCCTCTGGATCTAGTCACAGAGATGAGACTGTCATAGCTACTAATTGCAGAGACTATTGTGTTCAGCTGTAAGGGCTTTAGTCCTTGGTGACAGCTGGGATGATCCTATGGAATATTTTTGATGTCCACTCACAAAATAAGTTAATCTCACATTCTCGTGCAGGCAAAACTGCAAATGGCTTGATGGCTGCAGAATGAAGTCTTCAAATCGCTGCATAAAGTATCATTCCTTGGGAGAAGAAAGAAGATCTGGACACAGTAATGGCATTTTTAAAATAATGTTTTATGTCTGAAATACATACCAACTAATTCCACTCTTTTTCCTACAGATGTGGTACAATCAGAACTAAATGCATGCCAACTAAAATTATTGGCGGTGACAAGTGAGATCGACTAATGCCAGTTGTGGTTTTTAATTACAAATGAATGAACAGTGGGATTTTGCCCTTAGAAAAGAAAAAAAGCCTGTGAAAACAAGCCCTTTGACCATTGTTTTAAATTGTTTCACACTAAAACCTTGTGGTGGGTCATGTGTTTGCATGTGTTTAGTGTAAATGTAGCCATTTCATCCTGGAAAAAAATACAAAAGACTGTGCAGAATTCCACAGGAAAAGGTAATATAATCCTGCTTCAAAGCAAAAGACACCCTCCTGAAGAAATCTGCACTCTGCAATTCTTAAGCTTGCCCAGATGCAGGGTACAGTTTCAGAAGTCCCCACAAGAAACAGAAGACACACGTAGAATAACGCGAGAACAAAACGTGGAAGATTGCCTATGGATGCACAATGGTTTCCGGTCATGGAGAACTTCATTAGCTTTTATTTTCTCCACAACACAGAGCTTGCCTGATTGCTGCAAACACAAAAGAAATGCTCAAATAGGCCAGGCCCAGAAAGCACTTCGGCAAGCCAAGTCGTTGCTGCAGATGTTGCTGTTCAGGATGTTTTATGGGAAGATAAGACCACAGCTATTGCTAACAGGAATGCAATTCCTTCAGCAGACACTGTCACTGTCCCTCTCTCTCCCATCTTCTGCTGATGGTAAATCTCTAGGGCTCTATTTGTAGCTCTTCATTGCCTTTGTACCCCTTTTTCATGCTGCTCCCTTTCCCATATCAGGATCAGTTTGGCATAGCCTCATTTCCCCAGTTTTGGGGAGGATGATTTGCCTACATGGCTGAGGAGCCTTAAACTGCTCTGCACCTGACAAAACCAACCCTTCAGGAAAGACAACCTCCCTCACAGCCTCTTGCTTTCAGTGTAACTATTTTTTCTATGTTTTTGGACAATTATTACCAAAAGGAAAAAAAAAAATAGAAGAGATTCTAACATAAAGTCTACTTCTAGCTTCAAATATTCACATCTTATTTAATTTCATGAGGTTTCTGTCAACTCATTTCTCCTGCCTATTCAGATCCTTCTGAAGAGCRGCCCTGCCCTCCATTATATTGACTACTCTCTCGGATTTGGTGTCGTCTGTACACTTGCTGAGAGTGCACTCATCATTCATCATCTGGGTCATTAATGAAGACATGAAACAGTATTGGTCCCAGTATTGATCTTTGAGGGACCCCATTAGTTACTGACTGCCAGCTGGACTTTGCATCACTGACCACAACCCTTGAGCCCAGCAGTCCAGCCAATTTTCTGCGCACATTATTGTCCACTTATCCAGCCCGTATCTTACAAATTTGGTGAGAAGGAGACTGTAGATTTTGTCAAAGTCTTTGCTAAAATCAGGGTATACAACATCCCCTGTCCTCCTCTTGTCCACAGTGCCACTCACCTCATCCTTGAAAAAAATGAGGTTGGTCAGGCATATTTGCCTACAGTAAACCCATGCTGTCTCTCCCAGTCATGTTCTTGTCTTTCATGTGTTTAGAAACAACTTCTAAGTGGATTTGCTCCATCTTCTTCCTAGGGACTGAGGTCAGACTGACCAGCCTGTAGTACCCTGGATCCCCCTTTTTGAAGATGGGTGTCTTTTTTTAGTCATCAGGAATCTCCTGATTGCCATGACCTTTCAAAAATTACAGACAGTGGCCTCACAGTGACATCAGCCTGCTCCCCAAGCACCATCAGAGACATCCCATCTTGTCCCATGGACTTGTGCACGTCCAAGTCAGTTAAGTGACCCCTTACTCTTTCTTCCTCTGCTGTGGTTATTTCTTTACTCCCACAGACTCTGCTAGGAGGCTCAGGGACCTGRTGTGCCTGAGGACAAGACTTACCAGTGAAAACTGAGGCAAAAAAGGCATTGAGTACCTCAGCCTTTTCCCTATCACTTGTTTCTTGGTCCCCTGCCCCACTGAGAAATGGATCCCCACTCTCCTTAGCCTTCTTTTTAATATTAGTGTATTTATAAAAACCTTTCCTGTTACCTTTCGCCTTTCTCGTTCCTGAACATTATGGCTATGTGCAATGTAAAGGAGACTATTGCACAGATTCAGTTCCAGTGCTTGTGCTCAAGAAACTGAAGAAGACATTCCCTTTCCATCCCATGCCATTGTGACTGGGAGAAGTAGGTGTTATTTTGTACCACTTCCTACAGTGAGAAAGGTTAGCTGACACAGGCTATTTCATGAAGATCCAAACTGAGTGCATGGCCCAATAGGAGAGATACAGGAGATTCTGACTGGCAAGCAGCATAATATCCTTAGCAATGACATACTTAAATGCTAGAGTATGTTCAAGAGTAGATCTTTTGTGAAGGACTCAATCAAAAAGAATTATCAGATTTTAGGGCTTCTCCCTCCTCTTAGATTTTAGTAGCAATCTAGGGACTTCTTCTAAAAGCTGGTTTTGATATTAAAGAAGTGAGTATCATATTCTGCCTGGATTTTCCCCTAGTTGGGCATTTTATACTCTTTCCAAACTCTTCATTACTGCTAAGCAGACATTTAGCCAAAAGTCCATTGCATTAGYCTTAGTGGTTCAAGCAGTTGTGCCTATGTCTCTTAAGGTTAAAGCAACCTTGTCAAAAGTTAGTCTTAGCCATACTGCCACGAATCTATTTCCTTTATCATTCACTTTGTTTAAAAGCTAAGGAACCAGAAATAATTCTATGAAGTGCATGTAATATATTTTTACAAAGTACATGCTAGATTTTCCAAATTGTAATGTATTCACTGATCTCACATACCTTTGCTTTAATACAATAATCCATATAACCATGAGTTAGTGATCCCAATGCTTTTCTAAGCACTAGGCCCTAATTTCATCTCTAATCAGCTCCAGTCTTTCCATTGTGTTTTAATCACTATGCCGTCTGAAGTCAATGCAAGTTTTGCCTTCATAGGGCTAGATTCCTGAAAGGGTTAATTAGTCTTAGTCCAGCACTTTACGCAATAGCACATAATGAAATATGAATTTCAAGTAACATTACTTCAATAAACATAGTCCATCGAACGATTTGCCCTTTGTTCTGAAGTGGCACTAATCTTAAACAGAGTGCCACTTTGCAACACCATGAAAGCCCATTCTGCTGCAGAATTTCAAGCAGACATTTTGTGCTTTACAATATTTTGTATAATTAGCAGATATGAACCATTGAAAAGCTACTGCAGCTAGTGATCTGGATACTCTTGTGCTATTGATTACAACTCCCAGCTTTTAGCTGGAAATATAGAAAGTGAATCCAATGGCACTAATAGCCCTCTTTGTTGTATATCATAAACAGATATGGCATTGAAGTCATCTGCATTAAAACACATTGTACCTACTTCTTTTTTTTCACGGATTTGTTTGTATGGAGAATTTTTTCAAAAAACACAACAGCATTCCATATATAGAGAGCACCTTTCAAATGCAACACATGCAACAAATCACAGTGCCTCAAATGTCATATAATTGGGGAAAAGTATACAGGTCCTGGACTTTGATGCTGCATCTCATTCTCCAGTTATTTTTCAAAGGATACTTTTACTTTTTGAATAGCTAATTCTATCAGCTCAACTTTTCCTATGCAAATAAAATTGCATGGATTGAACTGAAACCTATGAATCTAGAATGGCGTTATCTGTAAGAATTTGCTCTGCTTAATTCAGTGCCCTCGTACCTCTACAACTCTGGAGGAACTAGGGTTTTGTTAAAACAAGGCTTTCATTTAGCAAACAAAGAAAGGGATTTTAAAATGTACTTGAATGTGTCTCTCTTACTTAAATATAATTAAATGACATCAGAAAAAGGGAGTGATCTCTTCTTCATAGTTTGTTAATCAAAAGCATTTGAAGTTGCAGAATCACTGAAGAATGTAAATACAAATCATGACCCAGCCATTATTATCTGGAGGTTCTTAAAATTTTATTAATGAAGTTTTGAGCACTGCCAGGCCTGCCAAACCTATTCTTGGCAAGAGACGGTTACATTCTGGAGTCATCTACTGTAATCTAATGCATGCATATCTCCCCTTCCCTAATTCAAATCATTCTGTCTGTCTCTAGTCCACTACACAGCAAACAGGACAGTGGGTAAAAAACAGGAAAATTGGTTTTTTTGTTCTTGTTAAGTACCACATCTGCACTACTCTGATCACTTTCAGGAAGGCTCTCTATAATGAAAAAAAGCAGTTAAATATATTAAAATTATTATTACAGGTTTCCATAGACATCTCTACACCCACATAAGTCAATACATGGTATGTGCCTCTCCTAGATATCACACACCACACACATCACCTTCTCTAGGACAGTGCTAGTATCTGCACACACTGGTTACTCTGCACAGTAGTGAGAATCTCTGCTATAGTAACAAGCCCTGCACAGCTGACTGCAAAAGAAACCTAGGTAAGTAGATTTTCTGCCTTGTTTTTTGTTTTTGTTTTTGATTTTGTTTTCCACTGCTGTCTACGCATTTGATAACATTTCAAATCATATTGCCTTATAGAGCAGAGAGCCAGGTAAGAGGTCAGATCATAGTGGCTACATGGACAAATTTATTGTGAGTTACTGCAAGATAAAAATGATCAAATGAACAATATGCTTCTGCTCCTCAGAATAATGAGAATCTAGTCCTGAAAACTGCCTCTCTTCCCCCCAGGTCTACAAAACAGGCACCTCACAGTCTCTAGTGAACTTCTCACACCCTCCCTTGGAGATGGGCAAACATCTGTAAACCCCACTTTACAGACTACACTAACTTGTTCAGAAAATCTACAGCGAACCAGGCCCAGGACGGCTCAATGACTACAGAAKCAGCATATACTGTCCTTCAGCTCTAGTGCTGCCACTAACATTTGTACCATGAAATTGAATGTTAGAGAAAAAAACTAAGTATCATAAAAGTCATGATAAAATTGGAAGTGTTAGAAACAATCAGAATAAAACAGAAGTGGTTTTCTTCAGATTATATTTCTTAAAAGTAGTTTCAATGGGATGAATGACACAAAGCTAAAATGTGGTATTTTTCTTGGCTACATGAAACTCAAAGTGTAGACACTCTATAACCTCAAGCATTTACAGACCACACTGAAGCACCTGACGAGAGAATAGCGGCTCCACAACATGTGATTCCTTGTTCCTTGTGATTCTGTGATTCAAAGGAACTTGAATCTTTTGCGGACTGCACCACTGGTCCCTTGCTGCTCAAACGTGTGGGTGAAGGAAGATGCCATGTGCGGAGCTTCTGTGAGAGTTCTGTATGATGGTAGCATACACATAAGGATAGTTAAGAAATACTGGCACAGATATGTGTGGACACACAGTACTGTACGTAAATGTACAGGTTCCTTAGAGCTGCTATGCTCTACACAAGCAGGATGGGATTAATCCGTTATTTATCTAGTGGCTAAGCCACCTTGAGTCTTTAGGAGAAATGCAATTAGGAAGTCAAGACACACTAGCTGTGTTAGAAAATCTGATCTTAGAGCTTGCACTTGGCCCACAACCTGTGGAAATTTCATCTGCAATTTCATACTCAGTCCTGTAATCCTATTCTCTCAGTTTAAGAGTAAAATGGCCACTTACACTGGCAGAAGAGGGATAAAGGGATAAAGATTTCTATAACACCAATGATATTTCACCCAATTTTTTCTATCAACAAAAGCATGGAAACATGGAAAGAACATTTTTTTCTGCTAGAAACACAAAGACACCAGAGTACATTGGAGTCATGACAGTAAAAATAAATAAATAAATAAATATTCCATTCTTCCCCCATACATAGCTGCCTATTTATATTTAAAAAAACAAGATAGGTTTTAACCCCATGTACATTGAATTTTATAAGGCTTTCTGTATTAAAAAATTAGTTACTTCTTTAGGAGCTCTGTATGATCGGAAGAGGTGTACACTCTGGAGGATAAGAATAATCTCTCACTGGCCGTAAATAATTATCACATTCTTTGTTTCCAAGTGGCTGACAGTTCACTTGGCTGTTGCATTTAGGCAGTTACTTCATCCTGTTAATTGGGTAAATTGTAACTCAGGCAACTTAAAAATGAGGAAAAATCAACTTTGAAATACTTTTCAAAGAAAGCACTTGCTAAGTAGACTCTTCATTACCTTCACACTTAACGTGTGGGTGCTTTTTCCTGTACTAGATCTGATGATAGACCTCTTCATCTGCAGTATGAAGCACCAGGAAAAGATGAAGCAGGTACCGAAGTGATCTTTAGGAAAGCAGGATCAAATATTTTGTTTGTAGCCTTCATATCCCTTCTCTAATGTATGAGATCTGACAATAATAAGGGCTGAATCATTTCTTATGGTTCTCCATTAGCTACTGGAAGGATAATTGCTAGCTCTTAGTGCAGAGACCAATGCTGCAGGTTTGACTGAGGATGTTCAGGTTGTCCAGCTGTTAAATTAGCTTATTTTGAATGCATGAGTAAACTAAGCCTAARAGATCTCCTTCAGATGCCTGCATTCTAAGTAACTATGGTGTAGCTTGTTATGGAGCCCTGCGATTCTTCCTCATGGCCTTTTTCATTTATGTTTACCAGGTTGTCATAGGCTGCAAGATTTACCTTATGAATTTCAAAAGTCAATGATTCTCTCTCTTTGAAGATTCAGATGCCCTTTGTAAAAAATTCACACCCTCAACTTTGAAGTTCAGCAGCAGTATAGTATTTTTATACTTCATTTAAATGTTAATGTGTTATTTTCTAATCTTTAGACTTCTAAACTGCTGCATGATTTCTAGACCTTGAGATGAAGGTTTTCATATGGAAATGACTTTTTCTATAGGTTATTCAAAATGAAGTCTCTGTACTTACATGGAGGAGAAGAGGAAGACAAAGGTTTCAGCAGAAGAAAATGTAACTGTAGTCACAGCTGAATTGTTAACTGATTAGCTACACTTAAATGAAGACTAGTCATTCTCAAGTTGCATTAAGTGTTAATGAAAGACACTGAAAAGAAGATCATTTAAATCCCCTCTGAATCCACAAAACAGTCTAGAACTTTTACCCCATGCTGCCTAAGTAATAGTAATTACTGGTACAATCAACATATTTATACAGAAGACATATGTATAGTTTCCAGATCTAAGTAGGTCTGGACTGTCAATGGTATTGGTAATACTGATGATGGCTTTTGGTGTAGGAGGGTGTCACTACATTAGAGAGTTCACTTTGCAGTAGGATAGCAGTGATCATCCACTGCTCCTGTATGGCACATGTTCTGTCACAAGTATATGTGCTCAGTAAAAAAAGGGCAAGTAAAACCATTCTAGGGTCTCTTCCTGCACCAGCAAATTGAGAAAGAATTCTCTTGACCAGATTGGAATGCAGTAAAAGCCTTCAGGATCTCAAAAACAATATAAAAAATATTGCCTGTCAATTCTGTCAGTATTTTACTACCTCCTTCAATCAGTGTACCTAAAAAATTTCAAAAACCTTTTCCTGAGAGAGAAATAAATAGTGGGAGATGTATAGATCTAGCCATAATCTGCATTTTTTCCACACATTCAGGGATACACTATGAGGGCACAATGATTATACGCAGCAAGCAGCATGGGGAATAAACAGGAGGAATTAAAGATCTGCATGCAGTAACAGAGCTATGATCTCATTGCAATTATGCAGCCATGGTGGGATAGTTCACATGACTGGAATACTGCAACGCATGGATACAGGCTCCTTAGGAAGGACAGGCCAGGAAGGTGAGGAGAGGGAGTCACTCTTTGTGTGAGAGAGCACCTGGAATGTATGGAGCTCTGCCTAGGGGTGGATGAAGAGCGAGTCGAGAGCTTATGGGTAAGGATTCAAGGGCAGGCTAGCATGGGTGACACTGTTGTGGATGTTTACTCCAGGCCACCTGATCAGGAAGAGGAAGTCGATGAGGCCTTCTACAGACAACGGGAAGCAGCCTCACAATCCCAGGCCCTGGTTCTCATGGGGGACTTCAACCACCCCAATATCTGCTGGAGGAACAACACAGCTAGGCACAAACAGTTCAGCAGGTTCCTGGAGAACATCAGTGACAACTTCCTGACCCAGGTGATAGAGGAGCCAACGAGGAGAGGTGCCCTGCTGGACTAACAAACAAGGAAGGGCTGGTTGGAGATGTGAAGGTTGGGGGYAGCCTTGGCTGCAGTGACCATGAGATGGTGCAGTTCAGGATCCCAAGAGGAGGAAGCAGGGCAAGAAGCAGGATCACAACCCTGGACTTCAGGAGAGCAAACGTTGGCCTCTTCAGGGAGCTGCATGGAAGAATCCCATGGGATAAGGCCCTAGAAGGAAGGGGGGTCCAAGAAATCTGGTTGATATTCAAGGATCGCCTCCTCCAAGCTCAAGAACGGTGTATCCCAATGAGCAGGAAGTTGAGCAAAGGGGCAGGAGGCCTGCATGGATGAGCAAGGAGCTCCTGGCAAAACTCAGAATAAGGAAGTGTACAGAAGGTAGAAGCAGGGACAGGCCACTTCACAACGAGTATAGGGACGTCGTCCAAGTATGCAGGGATGGGACTCGGAAGGCCAAGGCTCATTTGGAGTTTAACCTGGCAAGAGATGTCAAGGACAACAAGAAAGGCTTCTTTAAATACATCAGCAGCAAAAGGAAGACGAGGGGAAATGTGGGCCTGCGGCTGAATGGGGCAGAGGCCCTGGTGACAAAGGACACAGAAAAGGTTGAGGCACTAAATGCCTTCTTCACCTCAGTCTTCACAGGTAAGACCAGCCTTCAGGACTCCCAGGCCCTGGAGACCTGGGAGAAAGTCTGGAGAAAGGAAGACTTTCCCTTGGTGGAGGAGGGTTGAGCTGAAGATCACGTAGGGAAGCTGGACATCCACAAGTCCATGGGCCCTGATGAAATGCACCCATGAGTGCTGAGGGACCTGGCAGACGTCATTACTAGGGCACYCTCAATCATCTTTGAAAGGACACGGAGAAGAAGAGAGACGCCTGAAGACTGGAAGGAGGCTAATGTCACTCCAGTCTTCAGAAAGGGCAAGAAGGAGGACGCAGGGAACTGCAGGGCAGTCAGCCTTACCTCGATCCCTGGAAAGGTGATGGAGCAGCTCATCCTGGAGGCCATCTCCAAGCATGTGGAGGACAAGAAGGTGATCAGGAGTAGTCAGCATGGCTTCACCAAGGGGAAATCATGCTTAACCAACCTGATAGCCTTCTATGATGGAATGACTGGCTGGGTAGGTGAAGGGAGAGCAGTGGATGTTGTCTACTTGATTTCCATAAGGCTTTTGACACTGTCTCCCATAACATCCTCATAGGCAAGCTCAGAAAGCGTGGGCTAGATGAGTGGACAGTGAGCTGGATTGAGAAGTGGCTGAATGGCAGAGCTCAGAGAGTTGTGCTCAGTGGCACAGAGTCTAGTTGGAGGCCTGTAGCTAGCGGTGTCCCCCAGGGGTCAGTACTGGGTCCAGTCTTGTTCAACTTCTTCATCAAAGACCTGGATGAAGGGACAGAGTGCACCCTCAGCAAGTTTGCTGACGATACGAAACCGGGAGGAGTGGCTGATACGCCAGAGAGCCGTGCTGCCATTCTGAGAGACCTGGACAGGCTGGAGAGGTGGGCAGAGAGGAACCTCATGAAGTTCAACAAAGGCAAGTGCATGGTCCTGCACCTGGGGAGGAATAACCCCATGCACCAGTACAGG
>NW_020449775.1:91987-105931 GCF_003343035.1 Apteryx rowi
ACAAAGATGATTAGGGGACTGGAGCATCTCTCTTATGAGGAAAGGCTGAGAGAGCTGGGCCTGTTTAGCCTAGAGAAGAGAAGGCTGARAGGRGATCTTATCAATGTGTACAAGTATCTGAAGGGAGGGTGTCAAGAGGATGGGGCCAGACTCTTTTCAGTGGTGCTGAGCGACATGACACGAGGCAATGGGCATAAACTGAAACCCAAGCAGTTCCATCTGAACATGAGGAAAAACTTTTTCACTGTGAGGGTGACAGAGCCCTGGAACAGGTTGTCCAGGGAGGTTGTGGAGTCTCCTTCTCTGGAGTTATTCAGAACCCGCCTGGACGTGATTCTGTACGATGTGCTCTAGGTGACCCTGCTTGAGCAGGGGGGTTGGACTAGATGATCTCCAGAGGTCCCTTCCAACCTCAACCATTCTGTGGTTCTGTCATRCTTACTACACTTACTCCATCCAAAAGGCTGGTTTCTGGAGCACCCTTGAACACAACATGCTGTTAGATTTTCCTGACTCCTGTATATAAGGCTGTCATGTGAGCATCTAACAGACAGCTTGTTGTGGAGTTTTTCCTAGTGGATTAAGCTACCTATCTGGCATATTAAGCTTCCAAGAAAACTTGGGTATGAGAGGGCCTACAAATTTCCTGATGGCACCTCTGGCTGTAGTAGGGCCACATTTGTTGCATGATGAGTTTCTGGGCAGCCCTCAAGATGCAGTGCCTAGGTCCACTGACTGCAGCTTGGTTATGGTTTGCCTAGGCTCCTTCATCTTAATACACTCTTAAGATGCTACATGTGAAATATCAGGTTCAGTCCTCCTCCACAGATGAGCAAAAACTCCAAGGAAATATTTTTTCTAGAATCATGTTGATAAAAATCCAAAATAGATAAATAGTACCAGGTTAATATCTATTTATTCTTTTCTTTCATCTTAATTTTCAGTTTTTGAACTCATGGACACAAATATTCATACTCATTCTTCAATCTCAGACTGAGGTTATTACACAGGCTAAATAATACTTTGCCCAGATATCAGTTTCATCAAGGTTTCCTTTGAGATTAAATACTATTCAGTGTGATCAAGAAAGACAGAGCTGAACCCATAATTACCAAAAGGTTTACTAAGTCACTCAGAGGTTTCTTCATTTCAGTCAGACATCAGTGCAATTTGCTACAGGCAACGCTCTCCTGCCTTTGCAATTAGTACCATAAAAATCTGTTTTAGAGGAAGACTGCACTCATACCATCTGAGAGGCACTGAAAGGCATTAATTTTCTGAGGAAAAATGACTCCAGAGGCTCATGAGAGTAGGAGGGCAAAAAGCACATTACTATAACAACTTGCAGAGCCTACYGCTTCCTCTGCAGCTGCCCAACTTAGATGGTCAGTAACTACAGAGTTATGTGTAGGAATGACCCCAGCCCTCTCCCTGCCATCTTCAAGATAACAGACTCACCCCTGTAAACAGGATGGAAGCAAGGGCCATAATTCTGCCTGGTCTCTCCATTGGTCATACAAGAGAAAACAATTTCTTTCTTGGTCTTTGTCTAATAATTGTGAATCACAGCAAAGAAAGACTCAGCTTAGGTAGAAATGAGAGTCATCCACATCCCTTTTGCTTCAAGAACATGGCTCCTTTTTGTCGTGATCTTATTGACCCTGGTGTTGGCAGGGTCAAGGACAGTTTAACATCTGTTCTAAGAATGAGCTGTAGTAGTAGATGATCTTCCTTGCACTGTATTGAAAATAAAAGTACAGCTGCTTGTTAAGCTGTGTTCACATAAAGAAAGCTGATTATGACGTCCTTCCTGACCAGTCCTGTTTATTGACTGATGTGGTAAAAGTAAAAACATTCATTGTATCATTAAAATTTTAAAGCCCATATTTGTTTGGCTGGGAGCTTTCCAAAGGATTGGTAGCCTCTTTAATTATGGCTGTAAACTCTGCATTACCATTTCGCTTTATTTGTGGTTCTAAATGTAAGAATCTCATCAAAGTATAAATAGAGGAAAGGGGAGGAGAAGTGTCTGACTTGTGTGACAGACAATTGCTGTGATTTGAACGAAAGGAAATGAACTCTCAGAAACTGAGACTATAACGATTCACGTTTCATGCAGAACAGCAGAGAACAGCAGACTCTTCCAATACACACTCTGTCGCACTTGTTCCACAGTCCACTTTTGCTCAGAAAACTTCTATTCAGTTCACTCTCAGATACTGCCTAATGCCCTTCTTCACCCAGGCTTTTCTTTAGATGGCTGAACAGGAGGGAGAGGGAAGTGGTGAAGAAATTATTCAGGGAACTTATTCAAGTGGTGGATAAAGCTTTGGCTGGTCATACTTTTTCCTGAAGGATCTTTGCAAATAGGGTTAGCTGACTAAGCTGTTTTTAAAAATTAATTTAAAATTCATCRATGGGCTTGGCCTGAGAGTAGCAAAGATGTCTAAATAAATAAAAAAATAAAATACTTAATTTAACAGTCTGACTGCAGGGTTTAAGAGGATAGCAAAGTGTATTGGAAATGTTATTTCAATAAGTTATAAACCTTCTACTGAGGAAACATGTCTGTTTCTTCTCATTAGAGAATTTAAAAAACAATTTAGGGAGAAACTTTTCTTATAACAGATTGGACTTCATATGCCTTGTGTTCTCTTGCAAGGTCTGAACCTCTGTTATGAGATATACCATTGGAGTAATTTATTTAGGTATGTTTGCAATGTGCATTCCTTGCTTGAACCTGAAGTGCAATACAATACCAGTCTTTCACATGGACTTCATAAACAGCCTTAACAAGAACGAGTCTAATTCAAGTGCCATCTGCAAGCTGATTTTGATGACAGTCTATGTGCAGTGCAACAAGGTGGGGCACTCTAAACAATATGTAGTATTGCTTTCAGTACTCACACCCTGCTTTGTAGTAGCTTTATCGACAAATGAGAGGGACTTATAAATTACTGACTCCTGTTTAATGTAATTATGTCTTCCTTCTCCTCCTCAGAAAATAATTTGGAAGGACTAAAACTGCAGTCTATTCACTTTGGGTGTGGGGCGTCACTATGTCAACATTGTTCCAATGATTGTGACTAATGGGACTAAAATAACAAGATTTCTGTGTAACATTGCAGTAAGGAATATGGAGAGGGTTCCCCCTCCTAAAGCACTGGTGTAACTCTTTCCTGGAACACAGATGACTACCTACTTGGTTGGGTGAGAATGTACTACGCTTCTTTCCACTGCCTGGTTCTTGATCTCCGATCGGTAATATGTTCAACAAAACCAGTCTGAGGTGAACAAATAATTTCATATGACTCTCCACTTAGTCATCACACGGTAAACTAGTAACACAGTTTAAAAATATTTTTATTGCATTATAAAAGCCAGAGCATATTCTATCTAGCTGTGATAGTTGTAATAGAAAGATAAATAATAATCAATTAAATTATTTTAAGTAACATCATATCAGCAGAGTTTTGCCCTTGAACTACATTCAGAAGTAAATCTTTTAACCTTTAAAACACATCCATCTAGGTTTTTTGCTCTGCTTTAGATGTCAAGAAATACAAACTGCTAAGTGGATTTCTGCTAAGTTTTTGTTACACTTTAAGTTTTGCCTTAAAGATCAGGGAAATGTTGCTGCCTGAAATCTCATTTCTGAAAATCTTTTAATGACAGATTAATGTTTCCCTGAAAGTAAGAGAGAGGAAGCCTGATCTGGAGTAACTACATCCAGGCAAACTTACTGGAAGGCAATGCCTCTAAGGTCATATTTTCTCTCCCTCAAGTGTCTAGATGTTTCTGTGCTAACAGGACAATTTTGTTCTTCTCACTCAGGTTGTTAAAAAGAAAAGATCAAAATATAGAAATCAAAACAGGATTGGTGACTATATGATGAGTGTCCTGTAGGGGTTATATATCTGCCTTCCTTCCCTAAAGACCAGGTTTGCCATAGCACTGAGGGACAGATGAGCAACTTCATTTAGAGGTTTTTCAAAGGGTTTCAATACCAACATACACTTCAATTAGTAGACATCTTAAAAATAGTATTACCCACCCCCTTTTCTCCCTCCCCTCTGCCCAAGCACTTTAGCTCATTATATGTCTGGCCTAAAGGCTTCTATTGCAGAGTTACCACTTTAATCCTGACCGTAAAGAAAAAAAAAATTCTCTTTGGTATTAAAATATCAGTTCTAGCATCATAAATCTTTACTGTCACTGAGATGCTTTATCTCAAGATGTTTAAGAAAACAGAAATTTGTGAAGGGCAGCAGGTGTTAACAAAGCACTTGTAAAGGCTGGAGAGGTTTTATGGTTTCAATGCAAATACTCTCACTTGTAACATTATTAAAGCTCAGTTTAGGAGTCTGTATGTAGATTTCTACTTGTGAGCTCTTATTACAGAGAGCAATCTGTACTCCAGTTCAGCACCTTCACCCCACATTAGATACCCAAGATATGATCCTGTTGCCTAAACATAGCTATTTAAATGCTGTTTACAATAACTTGAGGTTTCTGAGGCTATCTTAGCCATGTATAACGAAGGACTTATGGGAGATATGTACCCTTCTGGAGAAATCCTAAGGCATTTCAAATCATTTAAGATTACATGGGCTTAAGCAACTTAATTTGGCCCTTCATGGTTGGTCACCTGATTTGCTTTCAAGGCTTCATAGGTTTTATGACTGGATCTCCACTGACTACAAATGAGAGCTTAGACACTTGGCTCACATATGAATATCTTCATTGTGGTGTCTTAATTTAGAACTGAATCTCATCCCTAGTGACTTCAGTTGCTGTCAGATCTGATCTCAATAAGTGTCAGCAGCGATTCCCACCCTGAAAATGAGAAGGAGATAAGCCCAAGCAGCAGCAGATTTTCTGATGGGCAAGAGGGACTGACAGACAGGCAACCACACCTCTCCTTGAGTTGTTTGTTTCCTTTAATCAAAACCAGCAACAACACCTAAACAAATTTCACCAGAAGAGTAATTTTTACAAAGGAGTAATGGGGAGGTGTATTCATCATAAGCAGAATTACTGGGTCCTCTGGAAGGTAATTAAATGTTTTGTGACATACTGTGCAGTTGTAATTGAGGACTGCTGGTGGGGGGGGAAAGGCTTTGAGCAATTATTATTTACCCTCTAATTCAGAAAGGTCCTTTTTATTTACGGTCATTTAAGTTTATTAAGTAACTACACTGAGTATTTATAGTGACTGCAGTCTGTTCACTATTCGTTTGGAAACAAATATAGTACATTCACGGCAGGTAAGTTAAACCTTGTATTATGTCGTCAGGATGGAGGCAAGAGCCTTTTACACAGCATTTAGGGACACCCCCACACAGATCTGAATCATACTGCACACAGAGAGGTGGGCAGCTCTCTCTGCTGCCTCTCCTTGACTGACTCAGTGGGGTTTTTCACCCCCAGAACAAGGAGAATTTTCTGCAGGGAATCCAGCAAGAAAGCGGCAAGTTAAATCAGGCAGGCAGCTGAAATACAAAAATCAAGGGAAATGTTTAGAACTTGTAAGTTTTGCAACACTAACAGTAAAAGACTGACACTAAGGAGCACTTCAAATTTACATTGCTATCTTGTAGTAGGCTGCAGAGATTTTGAAAGCACCAGGTAACTCCATGGGCCACAGACCAGTTAGTTCTGAGCATGGTCTCCATGTCCTTCAAAATCAGGTCAGTCTGATTCCACTAATAACACACCATGTTTTCAAATTTCTCCTTATTCCTATATTTCCACTTTCCTTGGAGAAAGCAGTTCAGAAAATGAGTAGTTTATCAGCTTCATTTCAGGCAAACACCTTCAGTACAAACACCTAGCAGTACAGCCATTAAATTTAACAAGTGAATGGCTGAAATTGATCAACTAAATTAAAATTAATTAAAATTAACAATAATAATTATGTCTTTAACATAATTTACAGCATAATGAAGCATTCTTCTAAGTCCCCATATCTGTGGCTTTTCAATCTTTTTCCTGTAAAAGAAGAACCTCAAACCTCTGAAAAGTTTTCCAGCCAAAGCATGTACTCCTACAAAACGTGGGGTGTACAGCTCATCTCTGAAGGACTTGACACACACTTCAATAAATTGTCAACTTTCTGAGAATGAAAAAAAGAATAGTTCCTAACATAACTTTGGGAAATTTGTCTACTCTTCATCAGAAAGGCAACTATCTTAAAGTTGGGGCTGAGGTTTAGAACACTATTGTTCATGCTCTCCCTTTAAACTACCTGTCAGGCTAGAGTAAATTCCAACAACTGCTCAGTCCTGACTTTTTGGTAGTTTATACACAAAGCTAATTTGAAAGCTTGCTGTGCATGCAATAGTAGGACCTTTTCCCAAATGTCCCCTATATATTACCTGTATGCAAAATACCTTAGGATTGCTGTCACACATCCTATCCTGGCTGTGGCTGACCCCGATGAAGATGTTTCCATTTTTAGCCTATGTCCACCTGCTAGTCACCGCTCTTCGTGTCCATTGGCATAACCGTTTGAGTAATTGCTTCCTAACAGAATTCAGTCAATTCAATTAGGACTACAAAAGATCTAGTTTAAGCTGTTTAAAATAAGCTAAATCATGTCTAATGAATTCAATTAGAGAGCAACTCCACAAGCACTTATCTGGCTGATCTGAGACACGATTATCACAGATGAGGAAGAGTGAAAAGCTGATGAGTACAGGCTAGAGGGTGATAACATTTTGGGGGGCTCAGCAGCAGCCACAAGTGGATGGGTGAGACTGAACTACAGTCAGTGGGGGAGAAAGAATTTGACTCTGATAAAAGTATACAGAATAAAGGGTTTTAGAAATGCATTAAAAGTGAGCAAGAATGAAGACCTGATGAGCTAAATTTTGTTTTCAGCATATATAGGGAATTTCTTGCCCCAAAATAGAGAGCAGAAGAACATTAAGGATGGTATAGTGAGGTTCAGAGCTGGTGTTAGTAGCTCACTGAAGCAACAAGTGCGACTGTATCGAGCTTTGAAGGCATCTGGCCTCAGATCACAGAATCACAGAATGGTTGACATTGGAAGGGACCTTTAGAGATCATCTAGTCCAAACCCCTGCTCAAGCAGGGTCACTGGGGGCTTGTCCAGGATTGGAACGCAGGACAGCAGACAACCCTGAAAAATCTTTGTATTCTAATAATTAATGTCATATGAAGTCACATAGAACAATCCGCTTTTAGCCTCCCTCTTCAACAGGAAGAACCTGAGGAAAGAAAATAAGAGTTTGAAATCGCAGCAGGAAAAAATGACATTCTTTCAGATCCCTTCCCAGCAGACTAGAGTGTTTGGGCTCTCAGGCAACCTGTCTTCCAACCAGCCAATGCTGCCCGAGGGTAGGAAGTGCAGAAGCAGGTAAACATAAAATATCATTAAGTGTTGTTGAAACCTCTTCACACTTGTCACATGGACTGGCTTAGACTCAGCCTTGGGTAAAAGTATGAGTTCAATCTCCATTTCATTTTAAAAGTTTAAGGAAAAGAAAGAAAAGCACAGTTAATGCATGTTTAGAAAAACTCAGCTCAGTGGGCAGTCTAGAGCTGCAATAATATTCTTTCTTCTCAGGAATTTCTCTCCTCTGTACTTAGAAAAGCTGGAGTGAGGGGGAAGAGTCTGTCTTCAGACCCTAGTTCTTTACTTCTGAGAAGTCTAATCAAGAACTAGCTCTGTCTGTTGGTAAGCAAGGGGTGATATGCGTTTTCTGACAAAGTAAAGCTAAATCTTTCAACACTGTAAGTGCCACACTTCAGAAACCTAATAGTAATAGTTTCAAGAATTCAGTCACAAGCTCAGGACTGAAGGGGTGATGATACTACATCAAAGATTTGAGGACTGAAAATGTGTACTCTTACAGTTTGGTCTGTCCACCCATCTGCCAACATAGAGGGAGAGTTCCTGCTATTAATCTGTCTCTCATTTAGGAAATTTTTGGTGACTGCATAAGTGTCTGGCTACTATGATCAAAAACACACAGGGATTTCTTGGGGGTGATCTTGCTAAATCATTGTCTCATAGGTGGATCTCAAATCAGAACAATGCTGAAGAAGTGCTAAAAATAACAGGGCCTCTTGCCACATAATTTATGTAAGAAAGTGTGAAACCAATAAATTTGGAGGAATGAATGGCCAGATTGTCCCTTACACTCTTTGCCAGGAGCTAAGATGCATCTAGGCGAAGACTTTGCATGCATTCCACACAAAAAGGGATCACTCATAATTTTTATATATGGTCTGACAGCAAATGGGATCAAAGGGAGAATTAGGACTGGAAGCAAATTGGATTCAGGCTAAGAAAATTAGGTGAACTGGTTGTTGGTGCTTACATTTTCAAGTCATTAGACAGAGTGAGCAATCCTAGTCTCCTGCTTTGTCAGACAAGGATTTAGCTGACTGGCAGCTGGAGAAGAGTCAAATGCGTACATTTCAGGCTTCAGGTGAAACTTAACACATTGCCTCTGACACACAGAATAATGACCAGAAAGAACGTGCTGCTCCTGGAGGAGCAAGTATGAGGAACACACTGATGAAAACTGGAGGCCAGTGAAGCTGGGTAGTCAGATTAAAATTACCTGCTAGCACCAGAGCTGAGATGTTGGCATGCACTTGAACAGCCAGTGCTGAAGGTGGAATAGAGGAGGAGAGGAAGGAAGAAGGAATTGCTRTGGTGGTACTGTAAATTTTTTCAGAAGTTAAAAGCACTCAGCAAATCCTCAGCTCAGCTTTGCTTCTTGACTGGGTAGCTGACTGAAGTGGAACTGTGCTCCTATGGCTTTCACTTCCATGTGCTCTTCACTGCTGGACCATGTGTCAGAGCCTCCAAATGCTCCTGACTTGGTTAAGGATTAGGTTGCACAAGCTAAACTCCAGTCCCTTCACCTCATGTGCAGCCCTTTGTCAAATGAAGGACTTGCCCAAAGCCATTGATGGGTATAATGAACAAAAGCATTTATATGATGACACAGACAGGTCTGTTTTAAGTGTAGATTTCCATTCTGATGTGATGTTCTTCAAAAAATAAAACAATGTTCTATTAAAATATTTCTTTGCTCGAATGAAATTTTACACAGTTAAGTGGATTTTACTCATCATTTTTACTCTTTCTCATCTCTCTTTTCTTTCCATTTTAAGGACTAAATATAGCAATGTTGACAACACTGGAATGCTGCATGTAAGACTCCAAAGTGACAATTCTGAATTTCATTACTCTGAAATTAATTCCTCCCACTGGACCAGAAGGAGTCACAAGATCAGCCAGTTCTTATCAGCACAACCAGGGGCTCACTGACTAATAGCTCTCTTGCCCTACATAAGAGGACAGTGCTCATTCTTTGGAGACTRACATCACAGCTTTGAAATTATTGCATATATTTCCAAAACATGGAGACCTTCATGCAAATACTTCATTTATAATTACTCAATAAATAGTTATGAGGGGATCTTGAATACAATGTCAGCCACTTGAGAGCAGGAGCACTACTGTCCTTTCTCTCAGAGGCACAAAATGAAGCCTTTCCTGTGAGTAACTTTTGGCAGTCATTCCTGACTCATGAGCCTTCACAGTGCTGGAGAGTGGCAGCACTCTGCTGGATGGTTACCAGCCCCGTAGAAACATTCATTATATCCTGCCTTTACTTTTTTACTACTGGGATTAAAGCAAATGAAAATAAAAGCACACCTTTATAAAGAGAGARGTTCAATCTGTCACTTTAGTGAGCTGCAGTATTTTCCTAACACTTACTGTGGCTAGAAATAGGTATTGTTAAGAGAAACAGAGTTGTCTGAAGAATGAGATTTATCTTTGAGCAGATTGCCAGAGTAGATAGGTCCAATTTCATCACTTATTCTCAGGAAAGGTCAAGAACAAGCATTCTGTTTTAACAGACAGCATCTGAACCACAGACTTCCAGAAGGAATGACAACCTAACCATGCTGTCAGTTTAAAACCACAGCTGCATAATGTTTTTGTGTAATTACCCTACTGTAACAACAAAATGAGTACACATAATTTAATTAGCGTGAGGTTTTATTGTTCCCCACCTTCCCCTCTAAAAAAAATTCATCATTTTGTCTCCTCCATGGTTAAAGAAGACAACTCTGAATACTGTGTACAAAACATATTGGTTATACCAATTCTGAAAATAAAACAATATACATTTTTTTTAATTACATGGTTACAGCTTTCTCAGTTGGAGGCACTTTTATTCGGATTTTGTGTGAAGGAAGGAAAAGCAGACCAGGTCAGCCTTCTTAATTGAATACATCTTCAATAGCATCTCTTTTGGTATTGCAAAATTTATTATCATTTTTCCAATTTTTAACTGAGAAATATAAGGCAATTTTCCACATCCCCTGTATTCATCCTTTGTCTCTAGTTCTCATTCCCTTTTTCTGCTTTCCCTCTCTTCTCCTTTAGCTAGGCACTGAGCAGTCCCCAAGTGTTCCTCAGTCCTGTCTTGAGTTTTCTACAGATTTTGGAAATAATGAAGGTGTACCTCTCCAGGCAAGAAATTCACAAACCATTTTAAAGAGGAAAGTGATCTACTAAAATTATAAGATGAAACACGAGAAACTGCTTGTGGAAACCTGGATGGAGTATGGTTTGTGATAGAAAGGAGGGGGCAAAGTCTTACTGAATCAGCAATCAGAGAAGCCCTGACCTAAATGAGGAGGTGGTGGAGCCACACAGCCATATCACTGGTTGTAAGTATGCGCCCTTCTGGCTGATACTCCATGAAGAATGAACACCTATGGTACTCTCCCACTCGCTGAATTTGTGTCCAAAAATATAATTGAAAAAAAAAGAACCTGCGGATATCAGATTGGCTCAGGATAAAGTACAACCTAACTCCTACACCAAGCAGCTCTTTAATTAATGCAGTTTTTAACCAATTGAACAGTGCTAGCAGGGAATACCATATCCACTGTTGGAAACCAAGGCATAGGGAAGTAAGCAGTTTATGAAGGTCAGGTAGCAAACATAAAGAGAATAGAACAAAGGAGTCTTGATTCCTTTGTATAGGTGAAGGCATCCTCGGTGTCTTCAGATTAAGCAAGGCTATGTTGCAAGTGCTGTATGTTTACAGAAATAAGTAGACTTTCATTTTTACAACTCATGACTTGTGTTGCTTAGAGGCTAGTAACTGCAATGGAGCTTGGACCCCGCCATGCTCAGATACTATCCACATGCAGAACACTGTCTTACCTGCTGAACTTGCATCTAAGGGCTGACAGCAAGTGGAAGAAAAACAAGATTATAATCCCCCTTTCATAAATAGGAACCAAGATCTTGGAGAGAACAAATGTTTTGCTCAAATTGTACAAAGCTGTGACAAAGCTAGGAAGTGAACATAGAATYCCTAAGCTCTAAGCAAACATCTGAGGGCTAGTTCAATCCTGTTTTGTCAAGAGGAACCTAACCTTTGAAAAGCAAGCCACATTTATTTAGTTAGGTCCTCTATTACTGAAAAACATGAAATACTTCTGATACTTGATATAACAGTACAAACTGCATCCATGCTGAAATACCAGATATCACATACCAGAGCCTGGCCTAATCAGAAATATGGAGGTCTTAGTATTCTTGTTCAGAGACACATCCACACTGCAGTCAACTCATCGGCCACAGAGTTCCCATAGGAATAACAGAGACAGTGCTGCACTACGTACTGTGGGCACTGGATTTTAAGGCCCATATTTAAACAAGTCAAGATGTTTGTTTAAAATAAAAACAACAGCAACAAAAACACTGAGATAGCCATTTCACAGCTATCTCAGGTACATCTCTGGAGGTAACCTGCTTTGCCTGTGACTTCTGTTAGAATGTTGTCCATGCCAAGGCTATTCTAGTAAGGGCATCTTATTCTTTCCTGTTTATGATGTTCCACTTTATATAAATAACCAAAAATTCAGCAGAATAGGCAAAACATTCCCTTGATATAGTGGTTAAAGAAATCACCTATGATGTAAGAAACAGGTTCACTGCCTTTGGCCAACAGATTCCCAATTCTTTTATTCAGATCTAAAAAGAGCATTTGATCTGTTAGCAATACCCTGATAAGTGGAGAGAGAGCTGATTGTTAGCACTTGGATGTCACCTGTTATTTGGATGGGGTTAATATATGGCAAGATGCAAGGCTTGGTCACAAATTTCCCATATTTGATGTAAGAGCTTAAGCTCAGTTACTAGATGTTAAATCCATGAGAGACAGCCAAGGGGAGTCTTGCAGAAACCTATCAYGGCGAGGTGAAAGAGCATGAGGCCCCAAGGCACATGGTGTAACTCTGAAGGTGGCCCTGCTTGGAGTGGGAGGTTGGACCAGGGATTGTCAGACATCCCTTCCAACCTGAGTGAGTCTCAGAGTCCGTGATACTCACATGTGTTGTGGGACAATGGCTGATTGTTTCCTAGGCTATAGTCTCCTTTAGGGTTACACTCTTTTTTGTTCTCTCTCTGTACTTCACAATTGCTCCCTCCCGGCTCCTGCCTTCTTACCTTTTGCCTTTCTATAAAAAAACTAGAAAGAATGCTTTTCCTTCAGATTCAAAACAGGAACATTTGAAAATTCTTGGAACATTTTCCTGGGCAGCAGCAAAGTTCTCTGCCCACATGTAAACTTGCCCAACATTAATGCAAATAAATAAGTACTGTAACCTTCTAAATATAGTTCCATCTAGTTAATTTATACACTTTAAGGGATATCTGTAGGAGTTTCAAAAGCAAGTAGTGATTTTGGTCACCTTAATTTTGGATGCTCAGTTTGAGAAAGAAGTCTTAAGGGGAATGGATTTTAGAGGCACTAAGCAGCTGGGCCTCTGAAGAGCAACATCTTTTCAGATATGTCATTCCGTCCATCCAGAATTACTGGACAGTATACAGCTTGTGGTCTTATATTTTATATTATTAGAATAAGGTAGACATCATATGGAAAGTAATTTCTGTACAGTTATCCAATACTAGATGATAGTTTCATAGGTCCAATACAAATACAATAAAAATAAAAGAGAACATGTAAAATATGTTAGTAGTAGATTTTTCAAGGCAACCAAAGCAATAAGTAAAAGCAACTGGGGTTCTTTTCAGATTGTTAGCTCCAGGAGTTAATTTAAATGTATGACATTTGGAACATCATTAATGTACAGTACCACAAAAACAGAACTGGATCACTGCATTTATCTTGTACAGGAACGACTCACTGAGATGATTATACTGTTCACAGAAATGTCCTGAAGGGACCCTCAGGGGACTGCCAAATGTTATCTAACTAAACATACTATTTCATGACATCTCCTGAATGTACCACTCACACATATTAAAATGAGAGAATCACCCAGCAAGTCCATATTATTCTTAAACAAGACAAGACATTAGATTAAAATAACAAATAAAAAGCAAGGGGCACTTCTGAGGGAAAGCTAGTTGAAGGCACCATGACGTGTAAAATGAAGTGCAAATACATTAATTGTTCTCTGAGTTTTGCATGTTCCTAGATACAGTGGCCTGAACTTTATGTCAAAGTTCACTACAAATCAGCCAGACAGCTCTGTCATTGACATTGAGACTGACATTTTGTCAGCCAAAGTAGGGGGACACTACAGTATTGAGATGCCTTTGGATGTGTTTTGCTTCCACTTTGTAACAGAATAGGAAGATTGAAAATACTAGTTCAGGTTAACAGTATGACTGATCACAGAATCACAGAATCACAGAATCGCTGAGGTTGGAAGGGACCTCTGGAGATCATCTAGTCCAACCCCCCTGCTCAACCAGGGTCACCTAGAGCACATTGCACAGGATTGCATCCAGGCATGTTTTGAATATCTCCAGAGAAGGAGACTCCACCACCTCTCGGGGCAACCTGTTCCAGTGCTCTGTCACCCTCACAGTGAAAAAGTTTTTCCTCATGTTCAGATGGAATTGTC
>NW_020449775.1:108596-136899 GCF_003343035.1 Apteryx rowi
TGGTGTACAGGCATTTCAGAGAGGTGATCGAGCATGCAGGTTTCCCAGGAGGGGTAAAAGAAGGTCCTCCATAGCCACATCCCATGCGCACTTCCCTGGCTGCATTCACCTGCTGGAGGCATCCTGACTTGAGCAGTCTTTTGCCAGCTACCCTGGCACTAAAACTCTCCCCTTCCCCCATCTTTCCTAGTTTAAAGCCCTCCTTACCAGGTTGGCCAACCTGTTGGCAAAGACCYGCGTGCTGATGCTGTTGTTAAAGATGCTAATGCTGTTTCAGCAATTGTTTTGCTATTGTACTATATTCCTTCTACTCTCTGCCTAACAGTATCCAACAGGCAGAAACTTATTGCTGGTTTATACATATTAAGATCCCAGAACTGGAAGACTGAGATTGAACTCTGCTTGCTGCTCAGAGGGAAAGGCAGCGCTGGACAAACTCATGGTACATGAATAACAATTCGAGCTACAGGCCACTATGCTTTGTTGGCTGTAGTTAAAACAGGTTTATGCTCTGGCTGAACATATGGTTACTTGGACTGAACTCATATAAAGCCAGGCAAGTTATGCAAGATGTGCCCCAGAATATGTAAGTCACCTTGACCTGACGGTAGTTCAGATTGGTTTGATATGAATGAAGGTCACATTCAAGAAGAAAGCATATCAAGGAGTAAAGACAGGCTGTGAGTTTCCCAGCTGGAAGCCACAGGAAGGTTCGGGGTGTCAGGGAGCAGCAGAGGCAAGTGAGGCCAGCAGGGCAGGGCAGGCCTGGGGGTGGCAGCCAGGGTCAGCCCAAAGCCCAGATCATCAGGCAAGCGCATGGTGACAAGGCAGGTCTGGGGTCAAGCCAGGAACTCAGCCTGCGGGTCGGGGTGTGGACCAGATCAGTGGTCCCTGGCCAGGCACAGGCATGACAGATGCAGCAGGGCTGTAGCTCAGGTAGGAGCCAAGCACTAGAGCCCGGTGTAAAGCAGCTTCCATGAGATGGAGGTCAGCTCTGGCTGCAGCTTCCCCACTGCACTTCTGGGAGCCTCTCTCCAAGGTCACCAAGTAAAGGGGCTGCCTTCAGTTGTGCTGGCTTTGAGCTGGTACCAAGCCTGGCAACCAAACCTGCAGGGCGGGGATACACTCTGGGCCCTGACACGGGCTGATTGAGGCTGTCTCGGTTGCAGTGGTTAGCACAGAGCTAGCCTCACAGAGGTGCCCTGCAAGACCAGCACAGGATACAAGATTAGAGTTGTTGCAAGGGTTTTTTTCATGCTGAAGAGGAATTCCAGTTCTGTCAGCATCTTCTCCTGTGTCAGACGCTCCAAGCCCTTAATCATCTTTGTGGTCCTTCACTGGACTCATTCCAGTAGGTYCATGTTTCTCTTGCACTGGGGAGCCCATTACTGGATGCAACACTACAGATATGAACTCACCRGTGCTGAGTAGAGAAGGATCACCTCCATACACCTGTTGGCAATACTCTTCCTAATGAGCCCAGGAAGCTGCTGGACTTCTTAACATTTTCTACCATCCCTGCAAATTGCAGCCTCTTTTTCCTCATAAATCAGGCTGAACAGGGCAGGCAGCAATTGCTACTGCTGGGGGCTCTGCTTCTTCTTTTCTTCCCATTTAGCATGGGTAGAGAGACTTAGTTTAGATGGGATTTTGCTTGCTACTATCTCCATTCCCAGATGCTACTGTACCAGCTAAAATTGGTTTAAGGGACTATTTCCACCTCCTTCAAATAACCCACTGTGGGGATCAGAAGTCACACTTTGGGAACTGTGTTCCAATGCATTGCATAGTGGGACTGGCCACTGTTATGGTGTGGTCACTTGTGAAATGCATAAATACACATGGGTTATATTTAAATGTTTCTTTAGTTGTTATACTTTCCTTTTTCCCAGATGAGAGGAATGTGGTGTTCTCTACTCCCTGAGGCTTCTCAGCACTTAGATGAGGAAAAGAACCACCTCACAAAATGACCAAGTAATGTAATATTTCATTTTCCAAAAGAGGTAGCAGTGCAGCTGAGAGCATCAAGCCACAGTGCTATCTTTTAGAAAGGGTTCCCTAGGCAGTGTTTATCTCCCCTCTTGCTGCTGCCAACATCTCCTGCCCGCAGGTTGCTCTCACTGTGTTGCAAAGCACAGGACACCTTCCCTGTGCTCCTCTGGGGTACAGATAAAAGAAACAGCAGATTAATGTCCTCAGCCTTTGTGTGCAACTGCTGCAGAAACACCAGTCACTACCTTATTTGCAGGGGAAAGAGAGAGCCTCTCCGCTTGTGGGTACAGAAGCAACACAGGTGAGAAGAATATATGTTCAAGCCCAAGTTAGTGTATAGCTAGAACTTGGGGGTAACTTATTCCTTCTTACAGACAAGCATCAAACCCACAAGACACAAGACAAAATAAGGGACTTAAAAAAATAAGCATGCATACATGCACATTCACATCCAAGAGACCTTTCTCATACCCTTTTGCTAAGTTTCATTTGTCATGAAAATTGTTCACAATGTCCTGTAAACATATTACCTTCATTATCCTCTTAATAGTGCATCTTCTGCCACAAATACTTAACATCTAAGGTAGTAGAAAGTGCTTTCATACCAAATCTTTGTGCCTGAGTAAACAACAATAGGTAGGCTCATTACTGTGATTGCAACAAAGTTGTAATAAAATCAGTGAAGTATAGAAAGAACTCAGTAAATATGCTGCTGAGCTCCTAGAACAATTTGGAGAAATTTGTACTATAGCAATGTTCAGTACTTGCCACCATCTAGACAGTCTAGAAAGCTTCAGGTGGTCTCACAATGCAGAGATCCACAAGCCAATATTTTGCATCAGCACTGCACTCTTTTATTCTATGGTGGAACCAAAAATCCCTCAGTCCCCAAGGGACTGAGGAAGGGACTCTGCCAGCCTGACTCGCAGCTAGAACCACCAGCTGCCTGAGGCTACTTGCAAAGTCAGGGTCTACTCAGTGTGGATAAGATCCTAAAGTTATACAAGGAAAGAAAGTAAAAAAAACAAACCAAAACAAAAAACCTTTTCATTCTGCTCTATTCCCTCTGTGGCCAAGAGTGTTAATTCAATATCTTAATCAGCTGTAATATGTCACTTAATCTTACTTTTGTACAAAACAACTGCTTAATTTCCTTATCACTAACAGTGAGGGAGGGGGGAGGAGGGCTGGCAAAGCTAGATCTTTTTGTAAGAATGGTTAACTCATACTGTGCATAAAGATAGCACTTGATTACTTTGACCTTTCATCAGTATAACTTTCCGTAATAAAGTAAATGGAACATGTGATTCATTTAACAAAGATGTGATAAAGAGTAATTCCTTCAGGGGTACTTTTATACATCAGAGATGATTGAGAGTTCAGTGAATAAGTGACTTTATTTTCCTTCCTGCATCCTCTTTTTTTTCATTATATTTTAATTTCAACTCCTGAGAACTATAAAGTTAGGCCAAATCTCAAATTACGGCATCTTTTTTCTTGACAGATTGAAAGGTACCACAGAGATCATTTAGCCTAACTCCCTGGGATCATCAGTGGGGACGAATAAGCCACTAACACTTATAAAAGGTGTGAAGGAAAGGGATCAATCAAGGCATGAAAAACATACTCCACATACTGATTTAGGAAGGGAGACAAATCCAGTACAACAGTTAGAGGAACCTGAAACATGGAAGGGTGGATTTAGGACTATCTTGGCTACTTGTCTAAAAATTAAAAAAAATCACCTTCTGAAATAATCTCAACCAGTGCTAGAGATTTGCTTTTCAGGAGAACGTACATTTATTGGGGGAAAGATTTTGATTTTGAATATTCAATATTTTTTGTGATTCTCTAGTCAATATATGACCTTATGTGTGCGAAGAGCTAGAGAGAAACCCAGTGTTAGCTGCTTGTCACAAGCCTACTTTCCTAAAAGTATACCCTCATAAAACTGTCTAGGAATATGGACATGCAAACTGGAGACCTTCCCCTGTTCCTTTCTTGCACCTTTTTTTCATTCCAAACATCATTTTTGGCTTTATAGGTGGCAAGTTCCACAAGGAAATGACCGTATCTTTTTCTAAGGCAGATGGGCAGGAGCAGTAATTACTATATGAAGATCATTTGGGCTGAGCATAAGATCAAGCATCCTCATCCTTCATGCAAATACAGCTATACAAGTTTTTTTTCAATTTACTGTAACGTAGTGTGTAAGTACAGCCCCATAAAGGAAATCCCTGTTGCAGCAACAAGATTAACAAATGGTAATTTTATCTCAAATGACCAGAAACAAACATAAATAACATAATTCCAGTTCCTATGTAGTTTGGAGAGAAGCCAAATGGTAAGTTACCCTGCTTGTATCACCTTGTTCTTTCCATTTAGAATGTGGCTAGTAAGTGCATAAATTCTAAAACTGTACTATAAAAGAGATACCACACATTTTCTTTCTCCTTCTCCAAAGCAGAGCAGTGTGAGTACACTAGTATCTCCCACAACTAGAAGCACAACGTGTCTAACAGCAAATATTCACTGGAGATCACTCTGGAAAGAAGGTCTCTGAAGCAAACTGCTTCTTAAAAATGAGTCTGTTTTTCTCAGCTGGACTGGAGAGAAATAGTGCAGCCTGCAACCCTCAGCAAGATGTTTGTCAAATATGAAGCATCCTGACAAAACATAGATCTTTATCCTCTTGAGTGGCTGCATAAAGTTATTTTTAATGGAAGTAAATTCATTTTTAATGGAAGAAATTGCAAATTAATCTTTTCTTCAGACAGCTACACTACAGTGAAAAGCTATTGGCCACATAAGTAACTGCTTGGAGTACAATACAGACAACTATTTTAAACTGTGCTCCTGTCAAGACAGGAAAGGAGTGAATGGTTATATACACTAGCCTTATTGTAGAGCTAGCAGGAATCCCACCTGGACCCAGTCTGTAAAGCAGGGAAAAGCGTGTGGTGCTGTGGTTTGAGTTGTACAGATTTTCAAAAATAAAGACAGTCTGGCTAGTGCTGGCTTCAGGAATCCTGTGGAGTTTAACAGATATAATACTGACTTTATTCTAAGAGAGAAACGCTTTCCTTCCCTGCAGAGACTCGAGCTGAGAGTAATGTCCCGAGTAGCAGAGATTTTCTTGAAGAAGACCAAATGATTTAGTAAGGAGTTAGATGTCTCCTACGCAATATAAGGGCACACTGCTGTTGTTAAGGTGTTCCCAGCACCACCTGAACAGCAGTCAAACATCTCTAGATGCTTTGAGGAAGCCAGTCTCCAGACCATACAGCGGCCATAGCTGCATGGTCTCAGAGGTAGATGTAAGTCAAAAAGAGTCATGCTCTTTCAGAAATGGATAATGCCTATGTTATGGGAGATAGGAAGTTTCTTCYTCCAAAAGGAGGATTAGTGTGATTAATGGGAGCCAAACCTATTTCAGTTTATTTGAAATTAAGGTGATAGTTTACTCTGGAGCTAGGAGGAATATCTATAAATGTGCAACAGTACTGTGCAGTATGATTACATAAAGAAATATACTCAAGCCTCTAGTGATTTGATCATGCCTCTTATTTTCTCAGTAGCTAAATCCAAAATGGCCTCCATTTTTCTTGGTTTCTTAATTTAGCTAGTTTATTTATTTATTCAGAGTTATAGAAAAATAATAAAACTTCCTTGCTGGTGCTTTAGACAACTTGACCATACATTAAGAATTGAATACATGAATGCAGCAAGTAGACAGAGCAATCTCGCAGAACATGGACTGAGCTCCCAGATCCTGAAAACAGTTCTCTTCCCCAAAACCAGAAAAAGATATATTTTTTTCATATGACCTTTTCAAATCAGGAGTTGAAATGAATTGGTAAGTTTTCAGGTCTCCCTCAGAAAATGCAACTGTACAAAGCCCAGAAGAGATCTGTAGAATATTAACTATAGAAGAAAAGCACAAAAGGTAAACTTTGAAGTGGGAAAGTAGGAGATCTTAACATTTTAGGGACATTCATATCTTCACATTTTTGAGGCTTTGTAACCAACATAGCTTTCCACAGAAAATTGTCTACCAAAATATGTTTTGTGGGAAACTGTCTTTTTTTTAATTTATACATTTGTCACTAGGCACACTGAAATGGCTTTTAAAATTTTTAATTGAAAATTTTCATTTGCTTTTCAAAATTGATGGCTTTGTTTTGACTTGTTTTGTAGATTTCTTCTCTCTCATCTCCCCTTCCCCTTTCTTTTCTTGCCGGTAAATCATGGAATTCTAGGAAAACAGGGCTTAACAAGGACTGGACTTTAGTCCTCTTTCAAAGGAAGAAAATATTAACCTAAACCCCACCTGACAAATGACTGCATAATCTGCTTTTGAAGGCTTCCACATTCATATGTTACACAGAATCACAGAATCACAGAACCGCTGAGGTTGGAAGGGACCTCTGGAGATCATCTAGTCCAACCCCCCTGCTCAACCAGGGTCACCTAGAGCACATTGCACAGGATTGCATCCAGGAGGGTTTTGAATATCTCCAGAGAAGGAGACTCCACAACCTCTCTGGGCAACCTGGTCCAGTGCTCTGTCACCCTCACAGTGAAAAAGTTTTTCCTCATGTTAAGATGGAATTGTCTGTGTTTCAGTTTGTGCCCGTTGCCTCGCGTCCTGTCGCTSGGCACCACTGARAAGAGTCTGGTCCCATCCTCTCGACACCCTCCCTTCAGATACTTGTACACGTTGATAAGATCTCCTCTCAGCCTTCTCTTCTCCAAGCTAAACAGGCCCAGCTCTCTCAGCCTTTCCTCATAAGAGAGATGCTCCAGTCCCCTAATCATCTTTGTAGCCCTTCGCTGCACTTGCTCCAGTAGTGCCACATCCCTCTTGTACTGGGGAGCCCAGAACTGGACGCAGTACTCCAGATGTGGCCTCACCAGGGCTGAGGAGAGGGGGAGRATCMCCTCCCTCGACCTGCTGGCAACACTCTTCCTGATGCACCCCAGGATACCATTGGCCTTCTTGGCCACAAGGCCACATTGCTGCCTCATGCTTAACTTCGTGTCCACCAGCACTCCCAGGTCCTTCTCCGCAGAGCTGCTTTCCAGCAGGTCAACCCCCAGCCTGTACTGGTGCATGGGGTTATTYCTCCCCAGGTGCAGGACCMTGCACTTGCCTTTGTTGAACTTCATGAGGTTCCTCTCCGCCCACCTCTCCAGCCTGTCCAGGTCTCTCTGAATGGCAGCACGGCTCTCTGGYGTATCAGCCACTCCTCCCAGTTTYGTATCVTCAGCAAACTTGCTGAGGGTGCACTCTGTCCCTCCATCCAGGTCTTTGATGAAGAAGTTGAACAAGACTGGACCCAGGACTGACCCCTGGGGGACACCGCTAGCTACAGGCCTCCAGCTAGACTCTGTGCCACTGATCACAACTCTCTGAGCTCTGCCATTCAGCCAGTTCTCAATCCACCTCACTGTCCACTCATCTAACCCACACTTCCTGAGCTTGTCTATGAGGAYGYTVTGGSAGACAGYGTCAAAAGCCTTGCTGAAGTCTAGGTAGACAACATCCACTGCTCAAAAACGGAAAGCAGCATGTGCTCAGTTTCACACTATGAAAGCACCATTCTGGTGAGCTACAACACAGCCTGTGCATGATTTTAGACATGTTGAACTGCAAAGGAAGATAACATATAAAATAATGGTTATGCTTTGTGCCACAAGGGATCAGAGCAGACTCAGGACCAAGCACTGTGGAGTGCAGACAGCACCCATCTGCTCTAAACAAGGCTTGTCCTAAACAGTAACAAAGCAAATCAGTGTGCACACTTGGCCTCAGACCCAAAGATCAGTCCTGTCTCTTTCTGTTTAGCGGAACGGATATAACCTCTACGTCCTCCTGGGTTTCTTTCCCAGTTAGTGAAGGTTATAAGATTTGTGGTTTGGTTGATTCTGCTAGTTTCTCACAAAGTCTCATCCACATTCTTCTTATGGTGCCTACTATGGTGGCCCACCCTTARGGCATCTGTATGTTTTTCCTTTTAATCACTGTCCGGAGATTTTCAGCATGACTCACCTCTTAATACACTCAAGACCACAGAGCTAGCATATATTTCTTTGATATGCAAGGAACACTTCCTCCCCTTCTTCCATGAACAGAATATGCCCTTTTATATTAATGTCCCAATTATGCATTTTCTCACCAATTCTATTATATAAATTAAAGCATATTTCAATTGCCTGTGTGAAGCATTTCAGATTCTCAGATGTATTCCCTATTACATTATACAGATATATAAAATGTTTGGCAGCCTGTCCTATTATCTCCTTTTGTTGCTCCTATATCTCTACAATAGTTAAATATCTCATCTAGTTTTTAGGCCTTTGTCCAAGTTAGCAACACTTATACTCATCTGTAGTCCATTACATAGTCCCATACTACTCTTGGTCCTAGATTTAAGCCCTTCTCAGAAGGTTTGCAATGTGCAAAGTTTCTCTTCCCCTTTTATGTGTTTTGGACTCTTATCAGTCAATGACTCATGAAATATTTTTGGGCGAAGGAGTGAAAGCCTGCCTGACAGCACCATCTGCTTAGCCATGCATTTATCTACAGGATGCACCTTTATGTGGCTGTGCTTTGTCCCATTGCTGGAAGGACAGATGGAAGTCCCCAGCCTTTCCCTTTTGCTTCCAGTATCTCACAGCCACTTTGGATCTGTGTAGAGTCATTAGCAGTGCTCACATGAAGGAGAAGAGGAGTGCCTTGGCCAGAAGTCTGGATGTGCCTCAGTAACCTTCAGTAATATTTCACCTCCCAGGTGCTAGGCTGCTCTGGCACACCTTCAGGAGTGCCAGGGCCTCTTGGCAGAGGCTGTTCTCTACCAACCACATGTAGGATTTGGCAGTCACCCCTGCTTTTTGCTTTTCCCTAGAAACTGTGAATCTCCCACCCTTTGTGGTGTGTGGTTTCTGCTCCCTCGCTAGTGGACATGGGTACTCACTTCTTACCCATGCTTGTATACACTCTCATTGGGTATCTGGAGCAAGTTCCCTTTCTGTGTAGTGGTTAATTCTTCCTCTAGTGCTAGTCCTGCTGGAGACCCTCCAGCTGCTAGCAGCTTTGTCCTTGGAGATCTCACTATAGATCATGCTAATGAATACCTCATAATCCTTAGTGCTTAGTGCTCACCTCCTCCTAAAGGTTTACATGCTCTCCTTTTTGCTTCTGAAGACACAGCACATCCAGCTTATGTATTTGGTCCCATACCTGCCTTCAGTGAGAGGTGTCGGCTGCCTTTCCAGCAGATCAAGTCTAGAATTCATGTTGCTGCACACCTAAGGGAGATGTTGAATTCACTATTCTTATGCAGTCTACTCAGATCCTTGTTGATTCCCCTTGAATTCCCTTGTTAAAGCCAGACTCCTCGCTTTTAAAGTTTCCTGTCCTTCTGGTATTGGAGGGTCCCAACCTTTGTTTAGTGGCATGAGTAAATCAAAGACCCTTGATCCCAACTTGCCAAGCTGAAAATGCACTCATTCTCTCGATCTCTGCCCTTTTGGCAGCACAGGCTACACAGGTGAACTCACTTGCAAATTACCCCACAAACTGTCCCTGAGCATGATAGAACAGAGACTATATAAGTAGACATTTTTTCCTCTTCTTTCTTTATTTTACCGCTATGCTATTTTTAAAGTTTCTCAACTCTGAAAAAAATTAGATCCTGGACAAAAAATAAAATAAAGTATGAATTTGGCATTCTGTCATTTTCCAAAATCAGGAAAATTTTGAAAGCTGAAAGTGGAGCTGAAGAAAAAGTGAGAAGTAAACAAAACCTGATATTTGTGATTTTCTCCCATCTTACACCTGTTCTCTCACGCTTTGTTTTTTGCTGTTGTTTTTCTTTTACATAATTGGCCACTCAAATGAACAACCTACATTTTAAGAAAACAATAAAGCCAGAACACCATTGCACTTCAGCATCCACAGAACGGACATAAAAAAGAAATAAAATGATTTTATGCTTTTTCTACCTCTCATCAATACCAAAACCTTCCTGACTTTTGAGTAACCAACAGCAACCATTGTGGTTCAGAGCAGTGATGTTGTACAATTCTAAGAAATTCCCCAAAACAAGAAGGCACTTGCACAATGAGCTTGCATCGCTCTCCAAGGGATTCAACACATAGCTCCATGTAAAACACACCACAGTGACTAATCAAGGCAGAAACAGCATGGATCACAGTGACCGTGGTCAGACACCTCATCGGTCAGATGGAAATGAGAAAGTGCCATGCCTTAGTGTGAACTCTGGGGGTGCTTACGGCAGCCAGATGACTTTCTGCTGTCTGCTCTCTGCAGGAAGAATACTTCTTATTGCTTGCCAGAGGGAGCACCTCCCCAAAAGTAGGCATCTGGCAGCACAAGCCCCACACAGCATTGCCCACACACATGAGGTCTAGGCACATCTTCCCGTTATACCGTCTCACTGCTGCCAATGGAAGCGGCATGCTCTCAGTTCCCGTTTCACCCCACTTCACCTTGCTCACCAGGCTCAGGCAGGAAATAGAAGAGAAGCTTCATTGTCAAGGTATGAAGTTTCTAAAGTTATATTTACAAAGTTTGTAAATAATCAACCTCAAGTAAAGCAAATGATAAACATGATTCTAGTGCACTTACAACAAATATGATGTTTTCCTAAACCCTGTTGTGTCCTATGTTTTTCTTTCCTCAGGCTTCACACATTAGCTGAGGTTAAGTGGTCTTGTTGTTGGAGCAAGTCTGGAAGTAACAATTGGATTAGATAACACTGACGACCTTTGCTAAATTTCTTTCTCACCATTACACCAAAATTATTACAGAAAGGATTGTAGACAAGTAGTGATCAAGAGGTAGAAATCTGGTAGAATCTGTGATTTCCAAAACCTTTTGAACTTGGAGAACGAGTTGAGAAAACTTTCTTTAAACAAGGCTTTTATACCCTTTTTTATTTCATTTTCTAAGTATTCCTTAATCTAATGGTTAGGACTCAGTTCTTATTGGCTACATTCATTTTTTATTTATATCAGCATTTATTACTGTATTTTCAGGGTTCTGTCATTAGTACACCTTAAGCTTGCATTTCATTACTAACCAAAAACAAGTCTTGTAAAGAATTCAAACATTCTAACAAAAATAATCCTGTTTATAATCCAATGAACAAATAAGGTCTCTATAAACTTTCCAAACAGTAGGATAACTATTGTATGTCAGTACATCTGCAAGGCAACTGCCTCACACAAAGCAACTTCCTTAGCCCTAATTTGTGCCAGTTTGCATTTCCACAGAGGTAAAACTCAATAAAAAACAATTTGCCATGAGTGACCCACGGAAATTCTCGATTAATTCCTACTGTTTCTCCCTCTGCTAGCACTAGACTTGGCTTCCTGTTTTTATTTGATACAACTCTAATATCATTCTATGAAACTCATAGTATTTTCATGTTTTAACAGAGATCTCATATCACATTTTTTGACACAGTATTTGAGGAGATCTTAGATGCAGGAACCAGGCACTGCTAATAATTTTGTGGTTGGAGGGTCATGTCTGGGCACTGGCTCACTGCTATCCTACAATAACCAGGCAACAGCTGGAAATCACACAACCCCTAGATTGTAAAGCCTGACTAATAAAATGTAGGCAGTCCTCTTGTTATATCTTCTTAATTTTATGAGTCTCTCTTCTCTCTTAATGAGATTGAACAATTGCCAGATAACCCATCGTCTCTGCCAGATTGAGTACAACATTGAACAGCTCCAGGGAACCCCCTGTGGAGGGAATGCTGTGCTTTTTTTATTTCAGGCATTTTCTATTTCTAGTGCCTCCTGCGTGTGGTTTTAACAGACTAGAAAGTGTCTCTAAAGTATGCATTACTTTGCTGACATTTCCTCTAAGTTATTACAAGATCACAGGTCTACTAAACAGGAGGTGAGACACAGTACTATCATTTTTATTCCTAAAATCTAAGCTGTTGTCTCCCATCCCAATACCAAAGGGCAACAGAACAAAACAAGCTTCAGCTTCAGCATGCTTACAAACTTTCGTGCTTTTTTAAGCAGCAAGGATGCTGACGTGGTGATGTTGGTGTGCTTCACTCTAGAGAAACTTCCAAAAGAAATTCCTTTTGAAATGTCTTTTAGACCATATTTTACATACTTCATATATTGAGTTTCCAAGCTTYTTCTAAAATATATTTGCTCAACAATATATTTAAAGATGCTGGGGCACTGAATCCTAATAGAACTCTGAAATAATTCATTTATACTTCATCAGCCAGCAGTTCATCAGTACCTACTGTCAAGACCATGACTTTATTGCTATTATAGCTTTGCCTTCTACTTTGTTGCTAGCCAAAGAAAATTCCATCTATCAATTCTAGCTGAATTTTCTTCTGCAGCTAATAGGCTGTGCTGCATGAAACTGCCATAATTTTATATACGTGCCAACTTCAATGGATCATGCCCAGAATTCAGTTATATCAAGTAGGTAGAGCCTTAATAAAAGGGATTTTTTAAGGTCTGCTTCTTCTCTGTATGCATTTCCGTTAGTCTAGAGAAATCTTTATATGGCTAATGCACCAGACACCAGCATGGCTATACTGTTAGCGGGACCCAAACTATCCTGAGTATCTTCCTCAGCCTCTCTTCACAACTCAGGATCACAGATCATCATAGACTCTTGAGCTCCTTAGACATGCACTGAACCAGTTGTTCTCGTCAAACAGGTCTTTCCTATTTTTCCCTCATATTCTTGAGAAAGACCATCACCGAGCTGTGGACACTGCCACTGTCTTTCAGATAACTCTGCAGATTTACAATATTGCTAAGCAAAACTTACATGGGTGGTTGAGAAAACAGAAACAGTAGGGTCTGAACACAAGCTGGAGGAGTCCAAAATCATCAAATGCGAGCATTACTAGAGTACACAGTTTTAAAGGCAGAAGGGATCATTATTTGTCATCTAGTCTTGTTTAGGAAGACAAAAATGGGTAGGTGATGGGAACCAACTTAGGACATGAATCCCAGCCATCAGCCTTCCAGCTCAGAAGAAAAAGGTACAGCTGCCTTGACAGAGTATCTCTTCTCCTGTGTTAGAGGATAAGTCAGTGTAACCTCACCCTCTTTATACTCAGCATGCTTATAGTAACTTAGCTTGTATACAATAAGTCTTCACAGGCTAAACAAGCTACTGTCATGAAAATCTTCCAACAGATACCCCATAAAGCAAGGGAGAGTGTATCATGCTATGGCAACAATTTTTGTAAATGAATAAAACTTGCATATCTGAGAGACAAGGGTGGATATTGTCTTAGCAGCAAAAGGTGGCTTAGCTGCTCAGCCAGAGCATGGGGAAGCATCCTAAGGTATACCCAGCAAGTATACCTTATCATCAAAGTGCCTTTCTAATGATACATGCTGACACATTCAGTTTCTTAGGCTCACTTCCAAATCCAGATCATTGTTTCTAGTCTAGGTTTCAGCTACTAGCAGCCAACAGCATGAATTGTCTGTGGCCAGCCCTCAAGCAAAAGAAAAATCACAGGGCAGACCACCCCAAATATGGAGTCTTAAAAGTTATTTAGAAAATAAACACATTGAAGTTCTGCTTGATTCTTCTGGAAGCCTTCTGCCTTTTAATCTTCAGGATTTACACATCAAAGATTATCATGGAAAAAAAAGAAAAGTTCTTCTGTTAAGTAGGATAGGTCTCAGTGCATTCACATGAAACTAGAGATTTTCTCCTTTGATTTTCTCCCCAAAAAAGCATTCAATAGCCCCCAGATATCATAATAAGAGAAAAGGCTATACAATGATTCCTATGGACATTCAAAGTACTTCATGTAACAGAGTATTAAGGAAGGTTTATGCACTCAGTTGCCAACTCATAGGTCCCTGGACCTGATTTAGTTCCAAGAGTCATCAGACTGAAACTCTGCCACCAGAAATGACATTCAGTGTCATCCTATTATTCTTTTTCCTGAGGACATTTGACTCTGGGAACAGGTAGTTTTTTTTCTTTAAAACAAAAATGTCACTTTATGTAGTTTTCTCTTATCTTGCTCAGCTTCTTCTGTAGGTGAAGCTATCACCTTGCACATGATGTGTCTTCAAAGCAGACAATAAAATTGTGCCCTGCCTCCCACAGTGAAACTGAGGTGCTCAGATGACCTTCCACCTCAGCTATCTGTCAATCCCAAGTACAACCATCAGCTACTCACAAACAAACAAACAAACAAACAAAAAAACTGTCAGAAACTGCTGGCTTCTAACTGTGTTCTTAATAGAGACTGCTGTCTTTTTCATATGCACTGCCAAGGTAAATATTTGTTATGGGCGTTACCCTCACTCCCTGCAAGATCTTGCTGATAATGGCTAAACTCCAAGTTCCCTTCTAGCCTAGGAGTTCTCCAGCTGCATGTCACTGCACACTGTACAAAGATATCTCAGTGCACCATACATGGATGGAGAAAACTGCCCAGCCTGGACTTTGGACCTCTATCTCCTTCCTTACTAGCAGCAGAAGAAAAGGAGCAGTCCAGCACCGTCAGGATCCAGGACTGGTGAGATCTGCCAACTTGATAACACTACCCATGTCATCTGGGTTTGCATTACAAAAGTAACACAAATAGGATCAGCTTTCAAGCATTCAGAGACATCCGTCAGGACACCAGAATCATGASTGGAGCTTAGAGTTCATGGTATTAAAATCTATTGTTTTTCCTGATTTGCCATATGCTGTTGATGGCTACCCAGAACATAATCCAGGATTGTTCTGAATAAACATCCTTATAATGTACCAAAACAAATGCTTGCTGGTATTCTTAGTGGAAAAGTCCCTCCCAAAACCCATCTGTATACACAGATCCTACCAAGCACTTACTTGATACCTAAATTAAATTATCACAACCCCCAAAACCCCTAAGTTAACCCAAATACAGTCTCATGGAAGTGTGCCTTCCTCCCCACTCCATCACGCCATATTCTTCTTCTCCCCTTTACCCATACATACACACCATTTCAGTGACAGCTTCCCCTCTAATCTATGTATGAATGGGATTTTCCCATACCTCACACTATTTAGAGTTGATGGGACTGCACTTGCACATTGCACAATAAACAGTTACAGCACAAGGCTCTAGAAAACTAAATGTCTGGTGTCTTGGATTGATGCTGTGTGTGCTTCCTTCCCCTATCACCAGAGCAGTATTGTCAGTCGCCAAGTTGCCTTCTGTTTCTTATCTATTTCTGCTATTTCTTCATTTTATTAACCTCACTCTTGAAAAAAAAAAAAAAAGACAGCCCCACAAAGACTTCCACGCAGGGTGAAAACCAGAAGATTTGTCTGTCTTGCCATCTGGGTTGTGAGTATGTTTGGCTGYGATTTGTTTATGCAACTCTTCAAGCTTTTCCATGTTTACTGCCCTGAAGCAGAGCTGGAGCACATCAACTCCCATTGCATTTTCTGTGATAAATTTTCCAGCTTCCATCTCCCCTTTTTATTTGGCACCTAGCCCTGATTTCATGCTTTTTCTTGCCAGCAAGTCTCAGACCATTAGCTCCCTACAACTTGCAGACATCCAGCTTTCAGATTGCTTGGATGGTCTTGTGTCATGTAGCTCACTTTGCCTATGGATTGACCAAGACTCCCCCAAGCGTGGTCTCTCCTCATTCAATTTAACTATGCTACAGCAGCTTGCATTAATAGGTCACAATAACATGGATCAGGAAGAGGAATAGTACCTTATTTCCCTTATACTGCCTTTCAGCCAGCAACCATAAGTGACAGTGTGACAGTATCAAAATATAGACATCTGGTAACATTATTGGAAGCTGTTGGGGGAAGGATGGGATCATCACTGCGGAATATTGTGGGTGTTTTAGTCATTGAAAGTGAGTATTACTTGTAGTTAAGATGAAAAGAGGAGAATAGAGATTTCTGGGTTTTATTGCTAGTTCTTCTGTGCTTTGAGTAATGAAATACCTTAACTTCTCTGTGGTTTACTTAATAATGCAAACATATTCTACCCACTTATTTAACCACCACTGGATGAGGCTTATCAATCAAAGTCTTTAACATGCTTTGAGATCATTAGGTGAAAGGCACCATATGTAGTACTAACATCAATTACTGAAGTGGGTATATTAGCAGTACAAAGAGATTAGCAGTAGAGAAATGTTAAAGACCAAATCAACATGTGGCTTTGCTGGGCTGTACAGCTGGTTGGCACAAATATTACTTATTAATTAAATTTAACCTATAAAAATTGGTGGGTTTTTAGCGTCTGTGGATATTGACAAATACAGCACCTGTCAAAAGAGGGAACAGGCTGCTTCCAATCCTCAAAACAAGAAACTGAGGCAAAGCATAATTAAGGGTATAGGCTCAAAAGTCAATCATGAGTGTTAGCTGTCTGTACTAAAGCAATGAAGTGCAATCACTTGTGCCACATACGCTTCTCTCCTCTGACCAAAACTCAGCGGCACTGCTTTGAAATAAATACTTGATTGAGCATTAAATCATTACACACTTTTCTTAACTGACCTATCATTTTTTGCCAGCCAAGCAATTAATTTTGAAAGAGCTCAACGAAGGACAAATTCAACCTGTGGAAACAAAAAATAATTGGTCATGCCTGGAGAGAATGGGAGCAAAGCAGCATCAGGCTGTTTGCACCGATGGCTTGTACAAAACTGGGCATGCTGCCTAGATGGAGTATTCACTACAAAAAGAACAAAACCAAGAAAAACTGTGGAGGTGAAGAGATCACAGGTGGAACTTTGTCAAATGGACAGTAGAAAAGGGAGAAATGCAGGTTTGGAGATGTCAAGCCTCCTACTCTGCTATTCTTTCAGAATAACTGTCCCAACATTGCTCTCAAAGAAGATATTGGATTTTTGAAACCCTGTTACAGTCCTTCATGTTCTCATTCCTCACCTTAGGTTTCCTGCTGGAATTGCAAAATCCCCAAATGTTCTATTTTTTCCCTCTTGGCAAAACTGTTGGATGCATCACAGGAAATTAAGTCTGATCAAGTTGCTCTATGCACAGAGAAGGCAGCAGTCATAGAGCAACTGAACCATAACTCTACTTCTAGATTCTCTTGGCAATGCTATTACTGAAACTTTGTGTAGCAGTTAAAGTAGCCCTGCATCCAAAGAGGCATGCATAAGAGAGTAGCAGAAGTAAGGTTAGTGTTTAAAGTTTAGCTAAACAATTCCAGACATTCACAAAATTGTTATCAACTATTAGTTCCAATTTTCTGACCTGCATATGTTTACATATTTTCTATTATTCAGACTTGGGTTTTTTTAATATTAATGATCTGTTGCACTAATATAACAATCTCCCAGAGTAGCTATGCCACCTGCCAATCTGCGACTAGAGAAAAGTAATGGAAGAGAATGTTTTCAGTCCTACCTGATAAAATACCCTAAGCCTTACTAAATGCTGCAAATTTTTTCCAGGCCCATGTATGGGAGTCTACTGACTCTGTACAAATGTACTTTTATCCACTTTCAGGTCATTCTGTTATGAAGCACTGAAGATCTTTAAATTCTTTTAGCTGGCTATTTTAATTTTGTCTTAAATCTGTGATGAAGGCTTGATCCAAGAAGACTCTTGCATTGGAGACCAATCCCTCTGTGGTTAAAGGCTGGCAGAATATTTTTTTTTTCATCAATACTTTCTCTAACAAAATCCAAATACCATGTCAGTTTATGGACTGTCCTAGGTCTAACTGAAGAGCTTAAGAAGTTCAGATATTGCTTAAACTGGAATCCCATCCAAAAACATTTGTTATCTTGAAGATGCAGTTATTAACGTTTACTCACCAAAATGGAAAGTATTCTGACTGAGGTAGCCTATATGTAGGTGCTATAGGAGTCACATGTTTAAAATTAAAGCCTAAAGCTAACCCAACGGCTTATGTGCTGTTGTGAATTAGGGCAGCCTAATGATAATACACTTGTTAATGCTTAAAACAGGTACATCAGGACTTTATGCAATTCCACTGCAGTTTCCAACCTGTGTATAAACTAGATTTAATGAGAAAGAAGGAAGTCTGCAGACAACTATAGCTGAGATTTGTTCTCAGAACTCTGCTTATCTCCTGTTACTCATAATAGCTATACTTTAGCCTAAATAAGGATCGGAAAAGTTATATAAAAATAAATCAACATTTATATAAAGCACTGTACAATACAGAAATTGGCTCTTGGAAAATATTTATGGAGACACTGACCATGAAATTTATTTATTTATTTATTTATTTATTTTAGAATTCAAGAGGAATAAGAGCTGTGAATCTTCCTAGGACAGTATACAGGAACTTCTTACAAGCAGTTAAAACATTATGCCTAAAGAACACATAAATTTTAATTTTCCTACTTGGGCCACATACTTTTAGAAATGCTTATTTATATGGTTTCTGCTGTAGAAGTGCTGTTTCATATGATTCGAGGCAATTCAACTTCTTGATCCACCCAGGACAGTCTCTGGACAATCCCCAGAGTTATGCTGGGAATCGGCACCATACCCCAGCTCACCACCTGCCATCAACAAGATGATGCTAAATCATCGCCACTCACTGGCTCATATGTGTTGTGCTCCCTCTGGCCTAACCTGTGGAGTATGAGAGGCATACAGAGAGAGTAATCCTTTAGTTCAACACATCTCTAATGTACACCAGTAGCAGCCAAGACAAGAACTATCATTTAACCATGGGTGCTTTCAGAATGATTGCCTTCAGCCTTTTCATGCCCTGGATGGGATCTCTGACCAGGCAAGTATTCCAGGACCTCCCCAAGTAACTGCTTAGGTTGTGCATAAAGTGTGCTGTCCCTCTGACTTTTTTTAAACCCTACTGCTAATATTTAGGTTGTGTAGGGTGGGAAGAGCTGGTGTTTAACTTCTTAACCTTATAGACTAAATTAGTTCTCTTAGTTGGCAGGTTAACCTTTCTTGGTTATGTAGTCAGTGGAAAGACAGAAGGTCTTCAAGGGATGTATCTCAGCATGGAAATTAGTCTCTTTCTCTGACTCACCTTTTCCATACAGCTAATTATAGGACTTGCTTCTTAATGTAGTCAGGTTAGAAAGTTCCATGAAGTTAGACAGTTTTTATTTTTATTTTTTCATTTTCTGATTCAAGTCCAAGTGGTCTGAAAACACCATTTTATAAACCTGCTTGAAATAACAGAAAAAGTGTTCTGAAGCACCTTGTGATTTGGCTAGTTTATCAAYATGCATCCTCCCTCCGAGTGTCATATCTTTAAAAATGTTTCAATTAGTGTCACTGAGCTGTAGAGAATCTACCTCCAAAAAGATAACTGTTTGATGCAAATTACCTGGTGACAGCTGCACCACATTTTAAGACGGCCTCTTTATACACAATCAATGGGCCCACCGCTGTAATGGCACGATACATATTGGCATCTGTTTTCCAGAGCTCTGTCAAAGGGATCCTGATGAACTACTTTGACTGGATGGGTAAATTTCACTGAAGTAGCTTTTAAATGTCAGCAATAAATTCAAGTTATTACCCCTTTAAACTACTTTTTCTTACTTGTTCARGTTCTTACTCTGCAAAGCACATTTAGGAAAACTATCATTAGAGCTTAAGTAAACTTCAGGATCCTTTGCTGGGTCCATAGAGTTGTAGAGCTGAACACAAAAGAAAGTGTGAATGTAAAGCAGTGTGTCTMAGAGAGATACTGTAATTTTAACAAGGTTGAAATGAACTTTCTGAGAAAGGACTGCTCATTCTCAAAATCTGAGTTTATTTTTGCTTACTTTTGCAGGACTCAATAAATCATTTTTCTACCCAGAAATAGATTTGGGTTTAATCTTATCGTATAAATAGCAAAGATTAAATAAACCAGGTGTACCACCCAATGCACATAGAAATAACATACTTCAAATATACAATAAAATGCAGTCCCTTTGCAATAGTGCATCATGTCAGCTTCAACAACTGACTTGCAACTATTATTTAAGTATAATGAGAATAGTATTTATTCATATATATATAGGATTATATTTTCTTTACTCACAAAAATTCTGTGGCTGTCAAAGAAAAAAAATCAAAAAAATTATTTGATTCCATCTTATTTTCTATAGTATGTTTGAAGGATCAGTATTATCTGTAGTATTTGGTGACTTATATCAAAATCAAGCATGTCTTTTACTGTACTGATATGTATAAAAGCACAGAAAAAAGATAAAGGATAAAATTTTCAAAATTGGCTCAAGAAGTTTAGGACTCTGTGTACCATTTCTACAGATTAGAGATTACAAGATTACAGATTACAGATTGCAAATCAATGAGATAGAGCTTATTTAGTGTATTAGCCATTTCTCAAACTGAGAATTAGACTTACAAAAAGTTAGGCATTCTTGAAAATCTTTTAATCAATATCCCCCAAATCTTAATATTTTAAGGCTCTGATTCATGATCTTACACAACATGACTCATTCAGCAGAATTCTGTAGAATAACTTCCTCTTTGCAAAGTTGACAGTATGAATAAATGCTGGAATAGCATGTGTGTGAAGAGTCAACCACCAGCTCACCGATGGCCTCTGTGGCAGCAGCAGTGGCATGCTGGATGGCAGGGCTCTACAGCTTGTTCCAGACCAGGAGGAGAAAGCAGGTAGCAGTTAATGGCTTTTGCCAAAACAGTAGCACAAAGAGTTTTAACATATTCATCCTGAAAAATCCCTGACCTGCACCCATGCGACTTGAGCCTTTTGTATCAAAATCACGACCTTTCAGTTGCCTTGGAATTTCTTGCTTTTGACAAACAACAATCTGAAGTAGTGGGTGGTACAACAGCTTGATCAATAATCAAGACAGTTGTTAGCCCAGTTAAAAAAAATCAAAACTTATGTACTGCTGGTTCCTAGCAGAGTGTGTCTTCCCCTCAGATGAACAGTGTTTTGAGGGGAATCTGTGTATCAAAGCAGCTTCTGATTCAACACAAGACGGACACTAGGCACAGGCAGGAGAAAGTCAGTGGAGAATGGTTTATCAACAAACCTTAATAATGCACCCAAAACCAAGGCCATCATAATCCCCATTAGATTCTTTGCAAAGATTTGAGGATAGAGTTTATGATTAAGGGAAATCTATCACAACCCTGACATACAGAACTATACCAGAGAAAAATTAAGGCACTAGCCTGCCAAGCAACAATATTCCAAATGTTTTTGATCGATTCAGAGAAATAAAGTTCCGTTTATTTGTTAATTATATAGAATCAAATCCAGAATAAGTGGTCCTAACAGCTCCATTTCAAAATACAAGGCATGAAATTCAGTTGTTTTTCCACCTACAATAATTTTAAAATATAATAGGCTTGACTATGAGGATGAATCTTCAGACAAAAGAAAACATATGTTTCTAAAACTCCTTATCATTTAAGATCAGTAGGGAGAGTTTCTATGAAAACTGGGCAGTAGTTAGCACATTTTTCTTCTAGTATATCCTTAGCGGGGAAAACACGTTTAAGTACTTTTTCTAAATTTAAACTGCTTGCTCTTTTCACATTTAATTTTCACATTACATGTTTAAAAGCCCACCAAGGTCAAATGCAAGGTCTCCCACTGATTTTGAGGAAATGAGTCAGGCCACTGGTTATAAAAATTCCCCAACCACTTAGCATTAATGAATAGATAGCATTCAGAAATTATCAGGAGCCAGATTCTGATTACATAAATACATTCCAAAGCCCTGGAACTGGGTCGTACCCTTCTGTGCCCCAAAACAAGATGTAGACTTTGAGTGCTAACTTCCCAAAAGGTTTGGAAAGGAGTCAAGACCATAGCCCCATTTTCTTCCATGGACTCAGTCCTCCCCCAGTTAAGCCATAGAAGTTGTTCCATTGGCTCAAATGGAAACAACTGTAGGGATTATATCAGCAAGCAGAATGGAGAAACACACTTTAATGCTATGACTATTACTTGTGTGTTCCCTAAAGAGACAGCTTGGCTGAGCTGAAGTGTGGCCCAAATATGCAGTCATGTTTCACTAAACACCATAATCAAATGTTGCTATAATTAGCCAGATATTAGGAATTCCACTGGATCTAGCATTTCTTTCATGCAGTCTATTCTAAAGTATATCCTTGCAAATGCCACATTCACTACTAGCCCACCATGCTGTCAAGAGAGCATTCAGAATTAAACATGCTAATTGAAATGACAAGGTGAAATTCCCAATTACTCAAAATGCATCAAGCCCCCGATGATTTCTGCTGGGCACGTTGTGGTTCTCTGCTGCAATTAATTGGCTGATTGCAAAGAGATGGACCCCTGAAATGGCATAGTCCTTTCCACCTGTTAGCACACTGAATCATTACCACAACTTGAAGGCATTTGGACATACAGGTAGCAGGGTATTGCTATCAAAATCCCAGCATGCTTACAGGTTAACATGTAAGTACATGCAAGTTTTTAATATTTAGTGTGCAGCAAAAATCATGCAATCCTTCTGCATATAAAGACCCTGCTGCAATGACATTCTAAGAGTTCAACCTCCCACTGATGTTCTTAAGTGTACCCTGGGATAGCTCAATGAAAGTATTAGGATTTGCTGCAATGAGAGCTGCTAGCCAGTTCCCCAGTGTCCTATGGATTACCATTAGATTATATCCTGCTAGATGAATAGATTTGGTGTATACATTGGAATTACTCTATACTATTAATTAGAGAATGAAGTTAGTCTTCTCAGAGCATCAGAAGTAACAAATCCTGTGAATCTGTTGTTCTGTACAATCTTCCTATTAAGTATACGTTATCATGAGTAGCTAGCCTGCATTTATGTGTATGTTGACTGTGCTGCCTGGCTGGTCACTGCCCAATGAACTGTTTAACATCTGAGTTCTGTCTGCCTGTCTCTCTGTAGAGCACTGATAAGTCTTCCTCTGCCCATCTACTACATTTCAGTAAAATTAATGAATTCATTCAAAAGTTATTAATGGAGGAACAGATAAGACAGAGGGGTATTCAACACAGGCTCATAAACTCCATTTCCTCAGATGAAAGGTCTTCCTTCATGTTTATCTAACATGCAACATGGACTATATCAAGAACACATCCAACTTCTGCAGCTTAAATTGCCTTGTCACTGTCAGCAATAATTAGAATTGCCATTTGGTAAACTCAGGTTTCCAACTGCCTATGCTCTAATCAAAAACTGCTCTGCTCTTTTACCTACTTCTTTCCCAGGCCCAAATAAAGAATTGTTTATTAAGGAAGTATACCTTGTGCCTTATTTTAATAGAGACATTGTGATTCACTTGGGATGAAATTTTCCAAAAGCAAAGGCCCAAGCTCACACGCCCACCAACAAGTCAAGCAAGTGAAGCAGTCAGTCCTATCTCTCAAATACTGACCTAATWTACTATGTGATCTGTAGAAAAAGACCCACAGAAGGATCTGACAAAGACCAATGCCCCAGTATAAACTGTGAGAGCATGCTGTGGGATGGGGAGAAGGAGGAGGTCAGGAAGGAAGCTGAGGCTTTTATTTTGGTTATGGTTACTGATATTTCAGCTTACTGCATATTGAGGAACTGTAAGACAGACAGTGTCAGCCAGGGGAACTAGGTTTTCAGAAACATGCTTCTGTCTAAAATTTGCATTTAGCCCTTAAAATTCCACTGGGACCACTCACAGAGTAACAAGCTAGTAAAGACAGCACAATCAGGCCCTGATATTTTTCTTCGTTGTAGATGAAATGAAGATTATTCTTTTATTTCATTTATAATCTGCGTACCAATAAAGTATCTGTTCTTGCATGTCAGTCTGAGTGATTTTCTTTATCTGCCCTCTTTAGTCATACTCCCATAAATTTAAAACACAAACTTGTTACCTTATGCTATGAAGTCAAACACATTCTGAAAGCTATCTCAAATGGGATGCAAATGTGGTAATTGATTAGAACACAGTAACTATTATATCATTAGCAATAAGATATGCTATTGTTGCTAAACTTAAGTTGCTTGCTTGCATCAATTAGCTCCTCAAGTGCCTGTGTAAATTGAATAAGAAGATTCCACAATGGAAAAAAAATGAGGGGAAAAAACTTGATCAAAATTTTAATTCTTTCAAAATGATACTTGATGTTCTATGTGTGCTATATTGAAAGCACACAAAGGTGACATCAAAGACCCATGATTCAGTTTCAAAATCAAAAGATCAAAAGTTAAGAAAGAATATAAAAATCAGGTTGCTCATGCAAAATGAGTTCTTATATGTCTTCTAATAAGTCTTAAATCACAGGGTATCAGGGAGCTCTGCTCTGGGGGTGAAACTGATCCATGTCATAAAGTAGGCTATTGCTTGCAGGACTGGAAAGTTATGTAGCGGATGAGAYCAAATACTGCAAGACAAAACAATTTTTGCCCAGGTAGTTCTAGTCTCCTGATATAGATAAGCACAGTGCTAGACCTAGTCTAACTTCTTCCCTCTCCATCTCCATGCACTCTGCTCGCAAGGCTCCCGTCCCGCTTTTCCCCCTTCACCTTCTTGGTCTGCATAACTGTATTACTATTACATTGTTATTATTTTTATTGAAACTTTGTATTCATTGAAGTTTTCTTTCCTTCTGTAATAATTAGATATTCTGTTCTTGATAGACCAGATAGATTAGATAGCCTATTCTTGATTCTTGGATTAGACTGTTAAGATTTCAACTATACTAACAATAAATTATTGGCTTTATATATAAGGTATGTTTACTCTTTGTCCATAAACAAGAATTTGAGTGTAACAAGCCGCATGTGCCCTCTAAGCAACATCTCTGACTGCCATTACTGGAAATAAAATACTGGCCCAGATGATCTCCAGAAGTTCTTTCCAACCCCAGATATTCTGTGATTCTGTGAGTCTGTGATATGAGCATCACTAGCATGCCAAAACTATTTCATTCCAACAGAATGTAAAATGTAGTAATAACTACCTGTGAAATTACTATAGTTATGTCTGACAGCAATACAGCAGCAGTGTATTTTTCTACTCCAGTTATTTCTCCTTATTATACACATTCATCTGTTCCAATGCACTTTTCCCAATTACCACAACTATAAAACTAGCCACTTTTAAGGGAACAAAAGTTCTTCATGTTTTAAGGCAGTTGATACCTGCAGCAGGACAATGATCAAAATACAAATCATATTTTTATGACTCTCTTAAAATTAACATACTATCTGCTCTCAGACCTCAATGCTTATGGCAGCATGGAGAGTAAATATGACATATGTTGAAACCTAAAATTAAACCCGTAGCACTTTTCACTTAGCCAAACCATACTTTAAAAACATATCATAAAATCGAATTCTAGTCCAGTTTACATTATAGAACAGAGGCAATGCCTCTGAGCAGGGGAAAGGTGAGGGCAGGGGAGGTGCCGCTGCCCCGCGCAGGGCCCGGCACGGGGCGCTGCTCCAGCCCCACTGAGCTCAAGGGCCGCAGCCCCGCTGCTCTGGTGCCTGCCCTGCTCCGGCCCCTGCAGCACACGCGGAGAGCCACAGCCTGGCCTGGACGCAGGAGAGCCCCAGGGCAGCGGAGGAAGGGGCTTGCGTGGGGCTGCCACGGCAGGAGCGGGGCCCCATGCCTCGGGCTGCTGGGGCTGGCCTGGAAAGTCACCCTGGTCCCGCTGCTCCCACAGGGTCGCTGAACGAGTGTCTGGAGCGGAGATCCCGGCGCGGCTGGGGCAGGACTTTCCCRGCCACTCGCTGTCGACCTGCCTTGTGCGCGCCATGAAGCGCAAGGCCCCCGATTCGAGGGAGGAGGGTGAGAGCAAAGCGATCCCTGAGCTCCCTGCAGCCCGTGGCCGGGCGAAGGCTTTGCGGGGTGGCCGGTGTGYGGCTGCGAGCGGTGGCGGGGAGGCAGGAGCTGCGCGGCAGGGCCCATCCTCTGCTGCACACGAGGCCTGGGGCATGGGGAGGCACATGCTGGGAGGGAGGGMTGTGCGGGGAGGAAAGGCCAGTGGTGGCCAGGGCTGGCCGGGAGCGAGGGCCTCCCTGGGAAGGGGCGAGAGGGGCCGGGAGAGGCGAGGGGAAGGCGAGGGCAGGTCGCGCGTGGAAGTCCCAGAGGCCGGGGAAAGAGGCTCCTTTGGGTCAGCGTGGGGCTGCTGGGGAGCCGTGGGGCAGCAATCAGCACCAGCAGGGCGTTTGACCAGCCAGGACAGAGCAGACCCTTGCGGGGGAAGCCCTCCAGGCCCCAGCGAGGCGCTCAGCGGTTGTGGCCTTTGCTCTGCCCCTCCAGCCTGCATGCTGTGTTGCCGGGCCGATTCGGACCCAGATAGGTATGGGGAGAAACAGCGGAAGGATGGTCTCTGTGCCCATGAGACTTGCCTGGTGAGTCTCCCTGGGGCTGCCTCCAGCTTCCCCCTGGTGCCCCAGCCCAGCAGTCTGCAATCTCCATGCCCAGCTGGACAGGACAGCACCTGGGAATGCGCCTGGTCTTTGGCTGCGGGGAATCCCATCCCAAGAGCTCAGTGGGTGTCGACTACTCCTCGACACCTCCTGCCCCTCCTGAGTCCCTTTGCTGCGCTCTGCTCGGGCTCTCCTTGTCCGCCCCAGCATGGCATGTGCTCAGCTCAGCAAGGTCCAGCAGGCCAGCGCTGCCTGCAGCAGTGTCCCCCAGCCCCTCTCCGCCACTGCCTTCCCTGCCCACAGCACAGCCCACGCTCCCACCTCACCAGGCCTTTGCGCTGCTTGTTGTGGACCAGCTTGAAGGCCCAGGAGCATTGCAGCTCGCCCAGCCCCAGGCAACACAGCATGGCCTGCCCCAGCCCTCTCGCCAGCGTCTCAGCATCAGCCACCCGCAATGAGCCATGCCTCCACAACTTAATGAGGTCTGGGACCTTTCTGTGTTTCAGTATCTTGCCAGCGGGCTCCCTGTGAGACACGCCAGTGAGACGGGAACCAATGAGTTCCTTCTGGCGGATATCAGGCGCGCAGTGAAGCGGGCAACTCAGAAGGTGAAGAGCTAGTAGGGGCGTGGGGAGGTTTGTGCCAGCATGGGTTTGTGCGGGCTCAGCCTGGGCCATGGGAAGGCAATCCCAGGGTTTTCCGTCAGTCCCAGGAGCTCCAGAGAGGCTCCAGGAGAAGCCGGAAGCCCAGTCCCTGAGGCGGCTTTGCAGGACGTGGCCGCGCAGCGCCCCCATCCCTGCAGCCTTGGCAAAGGTGTGGGCAGGCCTTGAGGGGCTCCGAGCATGCCTCTGATGAGGGGCTGCTGTGCTCTTTCCAGCTCTGCTACGTCTGTGGTGAGCGCGGGGCCACCATCAGCTGCCGGCAGAAGGGCTGCAAGCGCAGCTTCCACTTCCCGTGCGGCTGYRAAGAYGGCTGCGTCTCGCAGTTCTTTGGGCAGTACAGGTAAGAGCTGACGAGCCTGGTGCTGGGCCGCCTTTGCCTCAGTCGGCCTCCTGCCAGCACTGGCCAAGTGGACGAAGCAGCTGCCTGCTCTGCCCCGCGCTGAGCCTGCCAGAGGCAGAGCCAGGGTGTGCAGGGCTCCTTTATTGCCCCCCCCTTTTCCTTCCTCTGGGTGCTGGAGCAGAGTGGGAGGGCCTGCCGTCAGCCATGCCCTGGCAATCCCTTCATCTCGGCCCCCGGGGAGCTGAGGATGCATGCCTGGCTGCGGGCTGCAAAGCCAGTGACTTGGTCAGGCCTCCACTGTGCAGGCAAGGTGCCCACCTGGGTGTGAGTGCACCAGAGCCTGTCTCCGAGGGAGGATGCGCAGGCCTCAGGCAGAACACGCCGGGGCCCTTGGGTGGGAGATGCATGGGAAGCAGGAAAGGGATGGGAAGAGAGACACGCACACATTGCCCAGGGAGCAGGCAGCCTCTGCAGCCTTTGGGGTAGTCTTGTCGAGAAAGGCGGGACGACTCTGCACGTCCTGACCTTGCCCACCCCTTCCATGTTGCGCCCAGGTCCTTCTGCCGGGAACATCGCCTGGAGCAAAGAGTGCAGGCGCAGCCAGATGGGGAGACCTCCTGCCTCGTTTGTCTGGAGCCCATGGAGGAAAAGCTCTCCCACCACACTCTGGTGTGCCCCGCGTGTACGCACGCATGGTTCCACCGGGGCTGCATCCAGGTAGGAGGCCCTTCCCGCGCCCCTTGGGCACGGCAGGTGGCCAAGCAGTGGGCAGTGCCCCGCTCACGCTGCTTGTGCCTCTCTTGCAGCAATAGGCTCTCGGGGCAGGCTTCTTCTGCTTCCAGTGCCCGCAGTGTAAAGACAGGGAGACATTCCTGTGGGAAATGTCTTCCCTGGGCATCCGAGTGCCCCTCAGGTTGGTTCT
>NW_020449775.1:137742-234235 GCF_003343035.1 Apteryx rowi
TGGGTGCCCCCAGGCCAGAGCCAGGAGCCAGACAAGGCCCGCCCGTGGCTGCTCAGGCTGCGCTTGGCAGCGGCTCTCTCCTCCCAGGGGGGCCAGCGCTCTGGCCTCTCCTGCCCTGGGGGCGCGGGGCCATGCTGCTGACCTTCCTGMCACTCCTTGCAGCCTCCAGCGCACAGTCGGGGACAGCCAGCTCCAGCACCAGCAGCCAAGCAGCATCGTCTCCCAGCTCCCAGGCTCCTGCGAGCAGCAGGCGGGCAGGCCAGACGGGGCCAGACCAAAGGGCAGGCTGCCCGCAGTTAAGGCGCCGCTCACAACATCCTTACAGCCGGTCCTGAAGAGGCAGTGCTGCCCCAGCCCACACGGGCTCCTTCTTGGCAGCTCTGCGCGTCAGGCCTTGTGGCAGCCCCAAGGCATGCCACCGGTCCCCAGCCCCTGCCAGAGGGAGCCCCGTGAGCCTGCTGCATGCGCCCAGCCTGTGTCCACAGACCAGATGCACTGGACAGGGGGACGCTGCCTTCCCACCACAGGGAACCACCCTGTGTCTGACTCTCAATAAAGAGAACTGTATTCTAGACCTGTGGCAAGAGCTGTGGCATTACTGGAGTTACGAGTGAGACCTAAGGATGAAAGTCAACTTTGTCCAAGAGAGAAAATTGCCCTAGAGCTGCGGTGTACGCAGTGGGTCCCCAGGGCACGGAGGTCCTTAGTTCCTGGGGTGGCCCAGGAGCTCACCAGCCAGTCTCTGCATTGCTGAGACAATCGGACCGATTGGTGGCAATGCACCGACTGGAGACCAGGCGCCTGACTGCAGAGGCTGAGAGAGGAGGGACTGTTTAGCCAGGATAAGGGAAGGCTCCGGCTCTGGGGGGATCCCCTCAATGTTGAGAGGTATCTGACAGGAGGGTGTAAAGAAGACGGAGGCAGGCTCTTCTCTGGGGTGCCCCGTGAGYGGACGAGAGGCAATGGGCACAAACCGACACGCGGGCTCCTTCTCGGCAGCTCTGCAGTTTGTGGGGTCTTGTCGCCACCCCAAGTGATTCCACCGGTCCCCAGCCCTTGCCACAGGGAGTCCCGCAGGGCCTGCTGTGTGCATCTGGCCTGTGTCCCCCAGCCCCGACACACCCAAGAGGGACGCTCTCTTCCAGCCACAGGGAACCATGCTCTGACTGACTATCAGTAAAGAGAACTCTACTCTAGTATTGTGGCAAGAGCTATGGCATTCTTTAAGTTACAAGGGAGACACAAGGAGGAAAGTCAGCTTTGTCTGAGAGAGAAGACTGCCGTAGAGCTGCACTATACACACTGGGTACCAGGGGTAGGAAATTCCTTAACTCCTGGGGTGGCCCAGGAACTTGACAGCTGGTCTCTGCATTGAGGAGAGAAGGGACTCATTGGTGGCAACACACCAGCTGGAGACTAGGCCACTGACCGCAGCGGCCGAGAAAGCTGGGACTCTTTAGCCAGGAGAAAGGAAGGCTCTGGGGGGATCCAATCAATGTTGAGAAGTATCTGATAGGAGGGTGTAAAGAAGAGGGAGGCAGACTCTTCTCCGGTGTGCCCTATGACAGGATGAGAGCCAGTGGACACACAGGAAATTCCGTCTGAACTGAAGAAAGCACTTCTTCATGGTAAGGGCAGCGGAACATGGGAACAGGCTGCCCAGACAGGTTGTGGAGTCTCCATCCTTGGAGACATTCAAAACCCGATTGGCCATGGTCCCAGGCAAGCTGCTCGCGCTGACCCTGCTTGAGCAGGGGGCTTGGACCAGATGATCTCCAGACGTCCCTTCTTACCCCAACTCTTCTGTGATTTGGGGAACTCTGGCACAACATTGCATCTGACTACTTGTCACAAGAGCTCTCCAAGTGGAGAGGATCCTGGAGAAACCTGAGAAACTGTTTAAATGTAGTGAGTAGGCACTTCGTATTCTGACCTTCTGCCTGGTAAACTGAAGGGATGGTTCATCCTGACAGCCAATCAAATGGCTGTGTGGAAACACGCAGTTCACAACATTGTCAAAAATGGGAGCTCCCTTCTATAAAATGGAAGCTGAAACAATATGACAGCCTTTGTGTATTTAGTTTGAGGGAACTCCCTTCCTGCTTTGATAGAAAGGGGTGTTTGGTCCTGGCAGGCAATCACAGGGCTGTCTCAGAAGATGTGGGGTATGATGGTGTAGTGACAACACTTGTACAAGATCTGGCGAGGAGTCAGTGACTGACAAAGTACATGGTAGCAGGCCCAGCATGTGAAACTACACACTGACCAAATTCCCATCAGGGCCAGGCATGCATATTCCGTCTTGTCAGCAACGTCTAGCTGCTTCCTGGACAGTAGTTTCTCAAGGTTAGCACAGCTGAGATAAGGAAATAGTTCTAGTAGATTTAAGGGGCCCTTAGGAACAATGAGTCGAGTCCCGCCTGGATGTCTGACCCGTGCATCCAACCTGTGCCTCCAGCAGCCTCCCATTGGCGACTGCTCCTCGTGGTTCCCAGGGCTCCCTGTGCAGCTTGTAGTGTAAGTTCTTTATTAAACCTATTCTGTTTAATCCCTTATGAACCTTGAGTGTCTCTCTCCACCAGTATCTGACCCTTTGTTGCCCACCTTGCAGTCACAGATTGTTTCAAGAAACAGAAGTCAGCCAATCGCAGAGCAGGATGAAAACCTGGGGGTGATGACATTTAACAAAATGGCATCTGCTTGCCATAAAGCTGTGCCTGAAGGAAAATGGCAGCCCTTGTGTATGTAGCGGGTAAGCACTTCCCATTCTGACACACGCTGGGATGAACTAGAAGGGGTGCCCAGGCATGGGCAGAGAGCAGGCCAAAGGCAGACTTTCCATGTGTGTGCAGTGCAGTTGTCCTGTGCTGCATGGTGAATCCAATGCACCCTGGAAACAGAAGGCATATTGAACACATCCAGATTCACTGAAGCGACCAGGGTACAAGGCCTTCTCCTGCCACTTAAAGCATGGCTTGTCATGCCATTGCTTTACAATGAGGCTTCTACCTTTAATCTGTTTTTGCCTTGTTATTGTAAGAACAAGTTTATTAACATTTAGGAGCTGCTTCTGAATGTGTGGTGGGGGCCATAACAGAAAAGTTTGTATGAAATCACTTTTTCCAAACAAAAAGGGAAATACTGAATACTTTAAATTCTTATTTCAGGAAACAAACAGGTGTTTATCACCTAATTCCTACTGTGCCACTCATGTTTCCAATGACATCAGTGAAAATTTAGGCATCTGAAAACTATTTTGGATTCACCTTCATCTTCTAATCCATGAAGAAGGAGGAAATAGGGATCTTGTACTTTTCCAATAAGAAGCAATTTCATTGTAATCCACTTATTTCTGCAATTACATTTAGTTCATCAGGAGTGAAAGTTATTTCACTTAGTTTTCATCTATTAACAAGAAAATCACATTAGGCAGCTAAAAAGTCAGGGGAAAGTAAATTCTTGTTTATTTAACAAGCCATTTGTTCTGTGCTGAGTTTTAAGTTACTCATCTTCAGGCTTTCCATTCCATAGCCTTCACCAAAACTTATACTCTTATCTGCTCAAACTGCTCCCAGTAAAAATTTCTGCAGAGTCAACATCCAGAACTTTCTATTCTGCTCATTGTGACTGACTCTCAAACTTAAGGTTATAAAAAAAATATTTTTTTTCCTGCACTGCTTTATGGTTGTTAAATCAGGCTCATTTGTATTTTTCCGCTCTCTGTTGAACATGGATCAGGAAAGACAAGGATCCTAAAATTAAAAATAGAAGGAATAAAACAAATGGACAATGAAGCAGAAATGAAGAATAATGTTGCTTCTCCCTGACAGCACTGATGTTCAAAATCACACAGCTTCAGTACCACACAACCCTCTCAGCTCTTGGTGATATGTCTTGGTGCAGTGGTCTGTGAAAATGCAGTGCATCTCTGCAGCCAAGCTCAGACTCTCTGATGGGCATTCACATATGCCTCACAGAACCTTTTCCCCAGGGACTGCTTTTCTCCCTTACCTTTTTTTCTTCACACCAGCATCATCCTCCCCTTCACCTTGCAGGACAGTAGGAAGACAAAGCCTTCCTACTGTCTTGACTTCAGGCCTTTGTTTATTTTTCCAGCTTGCTTCTACCAGTCAATCCCTACTCTGTTTTTCCTGTCTAGATTTATATTATGCTTTCAAAAGATATGACAGCTAAATTAATGGTTTCAAAACCATGACATAGCTCATGCTGAGAAGAGACTTAATATGTCTATTACAGCCTATCACTGAAGGCTTTCTCTGTGGATTGGGTCAGAAAGACTGAGCATTTCATAATCTATACTCTGTTCAGAGAGTAGCAAGTAAATGTCTCCATTAGCAGGTAGTTATTCAGACTAGAATTCTGTAGTTGGGTACTTCAGGATAATTCTGGGCTCCCCAGCACAAGAGGGATGTGGCACTACTGGAGCAAGTCCAGTGAAGGGCTACAAAGATGATTAGGGGACTGGAGCATCTCTCTTATGAGGAAAGGCTGAGAGAGCTGGGCCTGTTCAGCCTGGAGAAGAGAAGGCTGAGAGGAGATCTTATTAATGTGTACAAGTATCTGAAGGGAGGGTGTCAAGAGGATGGGACCAGACTCTTTTCAGTGGTGCCCAGCRACAGGACGYGAGGCAACGGRCACAAACTGAAACACAGACAATTCCATCTGAACATGAGGAAATACTTTTTCACTGTGAGGGTGACAGAGCACTGGAACAGGTTGCCCAGAGAGGTTGTGGAGTCTCCTTCTCTGGAGATATTAAAAACACACCTGGATGCAATCCTGTGCAATGTGCTCTAGGTGACCCTGGTTGAGCAGGGGGGTTGGACTAGATGATCTCCAGAGGTCCCTTCCAACCGCAGCGATTCTGTGATTCTGTGATAAGCGCTCCAGTATCATATTTGCCCTCCTGGCCAAATTCTGATTACCTGGGGGGAAATTAATATCCTCTAACTTCAACCACAAAAGGCTGGAGCTAGGACATCTTATCTGAACTAATTATCCACACTCCCTTACTCATGAAAAGAGATACAAAAGAGCCCCCATATAAAATAATGTGACTCTGTCTTCTTTTCTGTATGCCTTGAGCCATTCTCTGGAGGTGCCAAGTACTCTTTCTTTCAATAATCCAGGTAGAATCCCATCTCAGTCTGGATGCCTAACACTTGGATGGCTAAAACTAGGTGAAGTTAATTGCACCTTCCTGTACTTGTGAATCCTGACAAGCACTGTCACAAACAAGGGCATGAGGGATCCTAAGTTCTCCATCTCTCAGCAGCATATTATTTGGCTTTAGTGTCACCTGACAGCCCAGTGGACTTTGCCAGGAACCAGCTGTCAAGCCATATTCTTCCCTCATGCATACTGCTGTTTGCAATGACTCCTAAGCAGCAGCACTACCCCCATATCAGTCCCTCCCCAGCCTCAGTACAAATCCACATTCAGCAGTGGCTGTGGCAGAGCTCTTAGTGATTGCCACAAGTCACTGAGTCTGCTGGTAAGGCACAAGAAGGGATACAACATAGCTTCCTCCTTGGACTCTGTAGGCCTAAAGAAAGGAAAGTGTAATTTTTTTCCTCTCTTCCCCCCCTTGCTTCCCCACTTTTCCCTCATCCCTCCTCCCCTCCTGCCTCATTTTCAACAAAAAGGACCCTGAACACACACAGGGCAGAAATCTGCTACTAGTTTTACACAGCCCTTTATCAATACGGCCCTGAATTTTTAGAGTGTAGCCACACTGTAGCACTATTGTCATGACTGTGATGTATAACTGCATCGCACCACCAGTGGATTGCTGCAAGGCATGCCATTTATATTGAGAGTTATGAGAGTTACCCAAAAGACTGATATGTTGGTTGCAGCCAGTGCCAAAAACACCGCTTTCTTTTTTTTTTTTTTTTTGGGGGGGGGGTACCAGAGGGATACATCAACGAGATTTCATACAAGTGCTCTCCTCTTCTGTGCTAAGAATGAAGCCACTGCAAAGCAGATTTGCTTTGCCGTTAAGTCTTTTAGTTTGTAGTGGACAAGACTTCCTGTCCACCTCACTTCACACATCCAATACTATATTATCCCATTACTTTTTAAATCAATCAAGTGRTGCAGTTTTAGAGAGGATGCACCTTTGACCCTGGAATGCTGGAATGCTTTCTCCTGGCCTTAAAAGCATTTCAGCAGCATTTTGTTTAAAAAAGCTTTTGTAACAACCTGCCTATCAACAGCTCTTCCACAAATCTGAAACTGTTTTGCAGAAGAAATCTGTATCTTTGGTCCCCTTTTACACATGCAGAGGTGGAGTCATTTAGGTCCTACAGAAGCAGAATTTAGGGCCTCTGAATTTGGTGCTTTGCTCCTTTGCCCACACATGCCTTTAATGTTAGGTCAGCTTGATTTTATCTTAAGACACCAGAAAAAATTCCCTGATAAACTAGTGCAGAACACAAAACTGTAACTGCTGACATTAATATATATCTGAACCATGCAGAATGTAAAATAGCAACATTTTATATTTACTTATTATAACTGGCAATACAGGAATTTAATTTAGTATAACACCATTCAAGTGATTTATTGCCAAACATTATTTTGCTGCATGACAGAGGGAACAGCATGTTATTGAACTGATTATGTCCAAGTTATCTACTAATCAAACACATATTAAATTTGACAGGCTATGTAACACAGTAAGGTATCTTTCCCATGTCACAAGTGTTATGTATTTAAGCTGCAGATACTATTTATTCTTAGAAAACATTCATTTTTTTCTGCTACAATACAGTGATAGAAGCATGTTGAGTTGTTCCATATGAAATGACTGTAGTTTGTATTGAGATAAACTGGATGAATGTGATTTTAAAATAACACCAACTCTGAAATTATTTTTGCCCCCCTTTTTTTTTTTTTTTTTTTTTTATGAAAAGGTTATAAAACACTAAGCTCATTAAAAAAAGAAACATTATGCTTCCATTACAGAAAATATAGTCCTGGATCAGTGCATCTGCAGGAGCAGTCAATGGGACTGTAACATTTACTGGGTTGATATCTCTAACCCAATAACAAAAAGCCTGATCAGAGATTGAGGTTACATTGGCCAGGGCATGTTTTCCATACTGGGTTATATTGTGTAAAAGCACAGAAAAGAAAGATTGCACCTCCCTCCAGAAGTTTCCAGTCCAAATGACGATACATTGAATAGTGATAAAGATTCAAACCCTCTGCCTTCCTCTATTGCAAACCCTATGGAAAGCAACTAACTTGAAGTGAAAAGGCAAAACATTCCTTCATGATACAGATTGAAGAAGAAAAGCTCTCTCTTCCTTCATTGGGGCAGAAACAATGAGGAGTATCTGGTTTATTTTCTTGATGCAGGACTTTCACTACACTTTGAAAACATTTGCTACATATGTTACACTATAAAAATGACAGCAGAAAGACACTGCAGCAAATTCAAAGCTCATGGAAAGTTTGTGTTACTTTCACTAAAATGCTAACTAAAAAGAGAATATAAGAACAACCAAATTGACATCCTGCCCTGAATGCCAAAACATCTCACCAGAGCCTGGCATATGAGGAGGCAAAAGTCAGAGAACTGGGGAGAGGCAGTTTCTGTCACAGTTTCTACCGAGAATATGGTGGTGGGAATTAATGCTGCCTTACCAAATACTAAAACAGCACCCCACCATGACAGTTTCACTATCAAACTCCTGCTACATCAATTAACTGCAACCCCCCTCACAAGCTGTGACACCAGGGAAAATTGTACACAGAGGACTGTAATAGGGAGCCCCCAGCTGGAATTATTTTATCATCTCCAAGGGATGCTTTTACTATTCAGGGCATGAAATATTCCTATTATTCCCTTCCAGGGAAGTCAGAGCTATTTAAGATTCTACCAAGAGATTCACTGTAAATTCACCCTTAAGGAAAAGGCCACATACTTCTGCCAGGAGGTCATGCATGGGCCAATGCTGTACAGTTCCACAGCATAGTTCCTTAATCAAGAACAGCAGGTCACTATTTTACCCTCCAGTGGGCTCAAAGTTTTCATGGATGTTGCCAAAAGGCCATCTTAGTCATCCTGCCAAGAGCCAGGTTTGCCACATGTCTCCTCCCAAGCCTGGCAGCTGAGGCTTTGCCCTCTCTTTCCTAGACCCAGTCCCGCACCTAGATCAAATTCCAGATGGGATGTTCCCTCCTCTGCCTGCCCTTTCATACCCAGGATGTTGGTACCTTTGCATCCCTAGCATCCTTGAAAATCTTTCCAGTAAACATCCATAATAATCCATTTTCCTCATGACATACATGTGGAAAATTCACTATTATCTAGGTTTCAGCTCTGCTCATCCTCTTTGTGCTCCACTTGAATGAGCTACTGATCCATGAAACCCTCTGGCTGCTTAGCACTGCTACAGTCCGTCCTAGGGGATATGAAGTATTCAGAAGAAAAACCACTAAATTACTCTTTCCCATTTGTTCTTGGTCTTTGTACATCTGGCACTCCAAACTGATCATACTGCCAAGTCCAACTGCTCTGAAGTTCACGAATCAGCCCCTCTTTCTCCCAAATTACAGATTTAAAAAAAAAACAGAGGAGGGAGTTTAGAATTATAATAAATAAATGCTGCTATTTTCCCTTAACTTTTAATTTTAATCTTTCCTCTGCGCCCCTGAAATTAGGCTCTTACATTTGTTTTGCCTTTGGGAGCAAACAATTGACTCAAATAAGATTTTATGATAAAAATACAGGAGAGCAAGCAAAAATGTCAGCAGTTTTAAAATCTGATAACCTTACAAAGGCAATTGCTTTTACCTACCATAGTGCTTTTCTGATTCCATGTTGACCACAGAAAACTAGATTTTACTTCCTTTATGCTTAAACACAGCATAGTGGTACAATCCCTGTGAAGAAGTGGTCACCAGTTGGTTTATGCCACATGGTATGGGCTCCAAAGGAAGCAAAATAAATTTTTTAATCAAATCTCCTTTTCCCCAGTGTCCTCAAGAAAGGCCATGATCGCAATCACACTGGATTTCAAGGCAGTTCATTTTAAAATCTAAGCTGGTGGACTGGAAGTTTATCAAATGTTCTGGAAAAAAAAAAGAGAAAAGTGAAAACTGACTGAAAGGGAAGGAAAAGGAAGGGAACAGTTGGTCAACAAAAAAAAGTCTGCTTCAACGAGTAGTGATGGAAAACAAAGTATAACCCAGTGAACTAACTCTTAACATTCTAAACCTACATAATATCAGCAATTTGACAATTTTTTAAATAGAATTCAACTGGTGTTTTTAAAAATATTGAATCTTATAGAATCTGTCACTGAGTAAGACTCCCTGATTTTTATTGTATCACATATAATGGCCATTTTGAAATACAAGAACAGAGGCAGAAACTTGATCTTTCTTTTCAGAATAGTATGGGATTTTAAAAAAATGCCTGAGCTGAAAGAGTATCTGTGATAGCACTGATAGATGGCCACAGCAAGCAGACTAAGTATTCAAAAGCRTTTTTCAGTCCAGCCAGTAGATTCCTATGTTTTTGGTGCTGAAAGCCAAGTATTAGCTCCCTGCAATGTGTATTGCCAGCTTTTGTTACAACTATGATTAAAACAAAAAAAGATCTGAACACTTTAGGGAGATTCTGTCATTTCCACACTTGGATTTATAAAAAGCAAGACAAAGCTAATTTCTTTTTTTTTTTTCACTGATGGAACTAAAAGTGAATTTGAAAATGTTGACTTTTTATTTTGACATGCATCATCAAGATAACACATTTTGAAATTCACAATATTGACACATTCTGTTTTGTTTTATAGAAACCACATGAAACATTCTGTTCGAGGTCTTTTCAGTTTTAACTACATTTTTCTTTCAGATTATGCCTTGTATAAGCTGCTCTCCTGACTTCATTCCTTTCCCCAGCCATGTTCCCTGGGCCACTCTCAAAATATCCCCAGTGCCCTTGATAAAAACCACATAGCTAGTCAGACAAAAATCGATGCATTATCTACAAGTCTCCAGAGACCCAAACCCAATGGAAAACAAAACAGAGTCCTGGCAGTAGGATCCTCAAAAGGAAATGTAATACAGAGAAATTCACTCCATTGTTCGTAAATGATTCAAAAGTGAATGCTTCAGAATCATTTACTTTATTGGCATATCTAGCCATAATAAGGACATTTTGGCTAAAAGTGATCTGAAAATGAATGTTTCATTTGTATTCCTTTAAGAGAAAATTACATCAAAATTTAAGTTATCCTATGACAAAATTAAAGCAAAAAGTAAGACAATGTTGATCTGAAACTCTTGACTATTAATATCCTAGTCCATGAATAACAAATGGTCAATTCTGATTGTATCCAGTGGAAGGTAGCAAGATATATATTAGCAAATTTTTTATGATCATGGTTGGCTATATCCTTGGGCAGCTTATCTGAGTGCAAATGACCCTAACTAATTATGCATTCTTCCCCATCTCTGTATCTTTCAGCTGTCAAATAATGACTAAAAGAAGGACAGAAAACCCCAAATTCAGTTCAAGAGCATGGCCTGCTGAGGTTTTCCAAGGAAGAGGACCTCAGGTTTTGGTTTCAGGACTGTCTAACATGCACCTTGGAGTCAGGCATCTGAGCTGGAACACAGGTGGCTGCTGTGCTGAGTTCCCTCTTGGCATACAAGTTTATGGACTCTGCTTGTCTAATGTGTCCTGAATGGGCTCCGTTTTGATAGTTGCAAAAGTGAACTTTGTTTCTAGCCCCATTTCTACTGCTTGTCTGGAGCCCAACATTAGGAAGCCTTCATCCCATAGGCAAGAGAGACAAAGAAAACATGCAGCAGAAAAGAAAAGAAGTCAATGCCCTGTTTTAAGATAGTGTGCACTGAAGCTTCACTCTGCTCCAATCTGATCTATAGCTGAAAGTCATGTTCCATATTCTTCTTTCTTTGATAAAATTTTTATTTCAGGATCATTTGCTAATAAGAACTCAAGATGTCTCTTTTTTTCTTTGGTAGATCAGTTCTGACTCAGACTATCTTGAAGCAGTCATTGTAATCATTCTGTGGTTCTTAATTCACCAAAAATTACATCTCTTCCAAATCCTAAATTAACATAATGCTTACACATTATGGTGATACACAAATTAGTGATACTCCTTACAAACTTAAATACAGAAATGTTATTTTTATTATTATTTGTAGAACCTCAACTGAAAAATAGCATCAAGTGCAAAATATCATCTCATGGAGACTGAGTTTTGCCAATAAGCATTTTTCCCCAAGCAGCACTCTCCACAAGTACAGGTGCTTTAAAAACAGTACGCTAATTGCATCGCTATTGGCTACCTGCTCTTTCTCTCATCACACGTGCGGTAGTTTGTGTAAATTACTGCATATATATTTTATTTTAAGGTTTATTTGCTGTTTAGGGAGTTAAAAGGCGATCTTGGCTGWGGGCTGTCACGGACGTTTCCTAACCGTTCCAGCAGCTTCCTTCGCAGACCACCTGTRAGCAGCAGTGCCGGCTGGAACCGGATCCGGCCGGCCTGGAGCCACCGGGCTGTCGGGCGTTCCATAAAAGGAAAGGCTTTTGATTGTGACCTGTGATTGGCTGAGGAGCTTCCTGAATAATTAAGTAAGTGCATAAAAGGCCTCGTTGCCGTTGGCATGCAGGGGGTGTGGTGGCGGCGGCTGTGGCCTGGGTGCCGCCTTGTAGTCAGCTATAGTAAAAAAAAAAAAAAGTACCTCAGCAGGTATCTTGTTCCTGTTGGTATGCGGAGACCATACTGGTGAGGCTCTTCGTCACCTAGGCTGCTACGTGCTCTCTCCTATAGCGCTATAGTAAATAAAGCTGTGGGTCTGACCTAGCCCGAAAGTATTGAGAATTTCTTCAACATATGTCATTTAGATTCCTCTCAGCTGGTGAAAATGTGAGCTAATCTGCGGAAGGAGGCAGCTAGTTTGGACTGATGGTTTCTGATAATACTCTCTTTTTTACATATATATTCTTTTGTGCGCCGTCGTGGTATGTCAGCAGTTTCTGTAGCATTTAATTAAGCAATATGGCACAAGTGGCCATATTTTCTGTAGCCATTCTGTGTATGCCAGCAAGGTCTTGTTTCTTTTCAGGCCTTGAAGCATGTATCATAATGGACCCATAAAGCATTACCTAGAGTACCTTATTGCTCTTGTTTTATGTTCTTTTTTTTTCTTTCTTTCTTTATTTATTTGAGAAGGGAATTTTCAGGCCAAACCTAGAGAATACTCTCCCCCTTTGGTTTTATTCTTCTGTACAGTGGGTATCTTAATAAAACAATGCTGTCCTATAGCTTGCGCTGAAATGTTTCTCTAAAATTCTTACTCAGGCTTCACAGAAATAGGAAACAGAGCATGGGGTGTTGAGGATAAAAATCAGAAGTCATTAAATTTGTTTCTTGTTACTTTAGGTGACGCACCTGTGAACGGTCCCATTCTTGGTAGTCCCTTTGTTTTCAGCAGCATTCCTAGAATGCATAAGACTGTCAAGATTGTGCTCCAAATCTCTCCAAATCTCAGGTTTTCTCTTTTGTAATGGGTTAGGTGTATGTTTGTTGGCTGAGAGGATTCATGTAATTCACCAGTAGGCATAAATACTTACATTCTGAATGTGTCAAGCAATAATTCACTTCTCACTAATATGCTTCCACATCTGCAAAAAATAGGACAGATGATTGACAGAAAAGACCTTGCACTGAATTTTCTCATTTTATTTTCAGATGAATGTCTGCAGAAAATGTTTCAGTTCCTGTCATTAAAGGCTTCAGTTTAGTGGTGAGTGATTAAGGAACACACTAACTATTATAAAGCTGGTCAAAAATTTCCTATCAAAGTCTTCTCAACAGAAAATGTCTTCGGAAATGAAAATAGTATTGTGATGACATACTATAACTCTTTAATGAAAAGCTAAAATATTTCTAAGAAAACTAACACCAAGATTTTTTTTTATGTATTTGAAGCCAAAGTTTTCCTGAAAAAGAGAAGCATTTCCCAATCAGCTCCATTTGCTGTCTAGTTCCCAGCTCTCTTCTCCCTTCACTAGACATGAGCTCTTTTGCCTATGGGTTGTCATTTTTTTCTTATTGACCTCGTAGGAGTTGCTCCCACTTCACACCAACATAAAGATTCACAGCACTAGGCCAGTGTCTTTGTGACCTTCTCTATTAAAATAATGATACATCATTTTGCCCTGGCAATTTAGAACCTGTGCTGATTCCATCTCAGGCGAAAGTTGCTTCATGGACAGTATGAATGAATACTCTCTTCAGGTCCATGACAACTCTCCATCCACTGCCTGTGACTGAATCCTCTGTGTCAGGGCACTGCAGTAGAACATGCCTTGGAGTGAAGTGTCACTTRTGTCTATGGTTGGTCTTCATCAGTGAACTGCCTCCAAGCCGCTGCTGAGGAAACAAGAAATGTCTGCATCAGGTGGGCTACTGGAAGTGCCCTCATGGGTGAGACTGCAGGAGACTTATCTGGAAGATACTCACTCCACAACCAATACTCCTGTCTTTGATAACTGAGGTGCTATTGGCTTCCTTGATTACACTGTCCAGCTGGAAAACCCTAAAAACAAACAAAGCATGACTTAAAACATATTTAAAGTTTTCTACAATAGAAAGTTAAACTAATCAAGAACAGTATTATAATGCAAGTATGCACTGCTTTAGCAGATTGAGTATTTTCCCATATATATTTAATAATTTCATCCTCTGAATAGAAAATTAAAAAAAAATACTTCAATAGCTGAGGGTGACACCAGCACAAGCCATGCTCTCAGCAACAGGACGCAGTCCCAGGGGGTCTCAACGCGGCGGGCAGAGCTGGGCATTAGTAATAGGGCCATCGACAGCCCCAGACACGCTGAGGGGATGTACCAAGGCCAGGGTCCATCCAGGGAGCCCAGTCAGGAGCAGAAGGAAATGGAGCCTGAGACAGGGCTGGAGACAAGGCTGGAACGTGGGTCCATCCAGGAGACGAGGCCAGAGCCAGTGACCAGCACAGCTACAGCATCACTGGGGCAGGGATTGATGGCCCCAGGCTGAGCTGAAATGGGGTCCTGGGCCATGAGTGGCCCTCAGGGCCTTGGCAGTAGGGATTCTGGATATGGTTTCCATTTCTGACACTGGTTTGTATGATCTTGGAATACTAATTTAAACTTTCTGTGTTCACTGCATTTTGTAAAATGAACATAATTAAAGCTTGCGCTGATTGCACAGAGGGTACTCTGAGAGTAACTAACCATGTTTTTGAAGAACTACTAAATTCTCAGGCCAAATGTATGTTACTGACAATGTTTCTTAATCATATATATGCCAATCTGAACAATAGGCACCAAATTCCTTCGTACTCTACCATCACTGAAGACAACAGATCAACTTCTGCTCTTAAATCTGTCTATTTTATGGAAGTAATCACATCACATTTTAAATGAAATCTCTTTGGGATTACTCTTAAAATTCAGACTTGCTTTGAACGTACAAATCTTTATAAAAAGGAATCCATTTTCAGTAACAAAAGTAGAACTACGTTCTTCTAAACCACAGTATTATGTTTCGCCTAGTCTCAAGTAAGCATCCACCCCTGCATCTATGTCACATTTACTATTTATAAAAGTGACACAACTAGAGATGACAGATGAATATGTGTGATAAGAATTTAAGGCAGAAGGAGCCTGCTGTAGCCAGGGGAGTGGAGCAGGAACAACGACCCTGGCAATTGTTTCCCACCCTGCTGTGTGACCGGTCACTTCATCTCTTCACATCACTTCCATGTTTTCTGTCCTTTAAATTGCCTATTTAGCTGGTAAGATCTAGAGAACAAGGGCCACTTGTGTGTATATAATACCTAGGAGAGCAGCACCCAAGTGTGTGTGGAAATTCTTAGGGTTATCATACTACTTACTATTAATAAGAAATGAGCATGGGAAGAAAGCAAGAGGAATGTTCACCCTGAACATATGAAACCTATAATGTGCAGAGCGAAAGCTACCTGAACTCAGTGCTGCCCATTTATAACAACAGATTTTTTTATCATGCTGTGAATTGTACCTAGCAGTGGAATTAAAATGCTATAAACATGTGGAATGAACACAGAATGAAAAGTGAGCTATGACAAAATCACCTCAGAAGGGAGAGCTGAATGCTTGAGAATTCTGCGGTGCTTGGAAGGAGCAAATGAATGCAAGAATTTTATTTCAGATTTAACAATTACACAGTTTTATGAGAATAGGGAGAGTCAGGAATACTTAATAAGGCTGCAGAGACAAACTTCGATTCACCACCCTCTGTACCAAGCTACAAGTCCAACCTTATATATCAAGAGAAATGAGCGTAGAAGTGCTGCTGGATTGCAGGTACATAGCAATATAATGTTATAAATCTTGTGTGCAGTTTTTGCACAAGTGAGATTTCCAGCAAAAAAAATCAGAAATTATTTAGAAACAATGAATTACTTCTTAAGTCCTTACAGAACACTGTGATGAGCTGGTTAGTAAACTGAATCCCTAGTCTCCTCCTAACACTGGGGAGTGTGCCAATTTTCTTCTTACTTCTGTATTCTTTCCAGTATTATTTAATTGGGAAAAGATTTTACACACTAGCGCATTTGGGGGGGGGGGGGCTAGACAGTCCTGCAAAGGGAGCTTCATGGAGTTGGGATTAACATTTAGAACTTTATACAAGAAGAAGTTTTCCGTATTATCACTATACACAGTGGACATCCTAAGCAGATGGCATTTACAGCACTTGTCAACATTTTCAGCATCTTATTTGAGGACAATAAATTAGAAACTACATTTTATTTTCTATTGAAATACACGATAGAAACATATCCAAATTACCTATGGAAGATACAGATCCCTGTAAACACAGAGCCCACTTTGGGACCAGTGTGTTCTAGAGTGATTACTTGACTTGTCCATCTTGTTCCTGTACTTGGCCAAACTATTAGTTTGGAAACATGCCATCATAAGTCTTCTTTGTGTAACTTACTGTTGTCTAACTGAATGTGCAGTGAAGATACATGCATATTGAAGCTGTGACAAGAAGGTAACGTGTCTAATGGTTTTGTAAGTTGCATTTTAAAAAAGTACAATGATGTTCRCTAATTGGCTGAGTTAGCAAGCAACACTTTAAAATAAAAAAGCTACAGAAAAGTAAAAAAGATGTTGATCCCTATACAGGAGAGAATTTAGAGATGAAAAAGAAATTAGGTTCTTCATCCTCGCATGTCAGGACATGCCAGGACACATACATTTTTAGCAATGTTATTATAAAAGTGAAGTCAATGTAAGTATCTGTTTACAGAGGATGCAATTAAAAATGAAATTCTTTTGCTTGCCCGTTGTTTCACCTTTATCACAATGCTTGAAGTTTCCCCAGTAACTGTAATGCAAAAGGTAGCTAATGAAGGGATTAATGCCCAGTTTACAATCATGTCATCTTCACTGCAGGTATTAAGTGGACACTCAACTCTTCCTAGGCTGGCTGTGAAGTAAAGTTTCTTTTTACAGGGTTCTTACAGCCACATCCTTCTGAGTTCAGTGCAGCCAAAAAGCCTGTTAACAAAACTTCCATTCTTTATGTTGAGAAACAAGTCCTCTGTTTCTCCTACTCCACAGCTGAAAGCAAAAAATGTAAATTAGACCATACTGAACATTACTTCTTTCCATAACTTCTTGTCTTTCAGTAATATGCAAAAGCAAACTGAAGTCTCTCTGCATACAGAGCAGGTTAGTGAGATTCACATACCCTCCGAATTGCATTCAGTTCTTTTGTGGGATCATAAAAAAGGCAGAACACAAATAAGAAGTGGAAGAAGGTGAAGTGGCCTCTCTCTCAGTATAATTTCACACTGGGGAGCACAATGACTCTTCATGCTTTTCTGATATAATTTCATCATAGATTCTTGGGGTTTGTGACTCAAATTTTTCTATATCTACTTTACTATTATTTTAGGAAGTTTCTATTTTTATATTATCATAGGAAACACAGAAGACTCACTGGCACACAGAGCAATTTGATCTCAATCAGTAAGCACTTTGGTACAATCAAGGGAGAAAGCCAAGTACCCTTGGAGACCCCCCCAAGGGTAGGCAGCAGCTGCCTGTGTAGAGCTGTGTCAGCCTAAAGCTTTGTTTAGCTATTAGGAATGCTTTATCTACTATCAATGAATATTTGGTTGTATTGAGCTTTTGGGCTTAATATTTTGTTATTTTTTAATTATTTAATGTCAGTACTCCTTCACAGCATCCTTGTGGCTGGTATCATTGCATATTCCTAAATAATAGAGCCCTAATTACTTAGGGGCCCATTAAAAGTGGGAAAAGTGAAACAAAACAAATGGATAGCAATGGAGGCAAGGTAAGAGTAAACAAGCTTCTTACCAAGGCAAGTTGCTTGACGTTTAGAATTTTTGCAAACATATTTTTATTTGATGAGTGAATTGTATCCTTTTGAAAACAGGACATCTCAGACTGGTTCACTGATTTCCATCTTTTACCATCCATTTTATAAAAGGAATAAATGAGATACTTGCAAAAGCTTTATTTTTACTTTTGTCGCATGTCACATGTCACATGTCTATTTCTTACTCACTTACTTACATGGCCCATGTCTCTCCATTTTTCCTCTGTCTCATCTCTTTCTCATCCCAAAATACTGAGAAGAGTTATTTTGGGCCTTATCCAGACCATTTGTTATAGGCGTGTAAATCAAGGGTCTGTCCTACCTCTTTCCATTGACCATTTAGGGAATCAAGGTACAGCATCTCCAGAGTACTTGATAAGCTGTGATACTATTAGAGTGTCTCGTTACTCTCTTGCATTCACTTCCTATGGCAGTTACTCTGAATGCAGTCTTTAGTTATTTCAGTAGTGAGAGTCCAGAGCAACAGACACTTTGTATTTTCATTATGCTATTGCACATAAAATAACATTTCTGGCCCTGAAGGAAACTAAAAAAATAATTTCTGATTTAGATGTTACATAGTAAGTTTATTTTGTCATAAATATTTAGAATTGACTCCTCTTACCCACTGTTTGGAAAGTTCTCATTAAATTCAAAGGCAGAAGATGGGCCAACATTAATAACTTCTGAGAAATTCCACCTCATATGGCACTTCTCATTTAAAAAGCTCACTATTTTATGGGGATTAATCAAGCCTCAGTACATTCGCATTAAGCATTACAACTCTTATTTTATAGGTAAAGGAATGAGGGAACTGAGGTTTGCACAGTGTCTGGGAGCTAGATTAGTAGTGGAATAAAGAACTGCTGAGTCCATTCACATTTAATTTTTCTAATTACTGAAACATCTGCCCAGTCTCTGCTTTAATATGTACCTGATGCACTGCATCTGCCACCATGCTAAGCAGATGGCAGTGCATCGTAACACACATCCTTTACCACATCTGCGGGCAGGTGGTATTTGAATCCAGATCTCTAGCAAGGAACAGCCAGTGAGGAAGGCATCCATACTGCCTCTTCTGTAATGGTAGATACATTTGGCATATGCATCATCAGAGTCATACATAAACTCAGCAGGGCTAAAGACAGTATATTTTAACCAGTCATCATCTTTGGTGGTCTATAGCTCATCAAAACAATGGCCCTGATTTAATTCTCAGTGAAGCTGTTAGGAGTATTTCCATTCACATCTCATTTGGCTTTGGATCAGGCATTCATATATATCAGCAGAAAGCTATTCTCGTGCTGTTTTACTATGCATCTGCGTGTGGGCTAATCCATCGTCAGCAATTCATATCTTCCACTCCAAAGGCATAGGTGGTAGGGGTTGTCTGACAGGGAGGAGGAGGAAAACGGAAACAGCCTCAAAATCTTATGTTTGTGTCTGAAAAGCCATAAACAAAAGTGTTGTCTAGTAATAAGAAACTGTGCTAGGCAAGAGTGAAAAATGCCGGACCAGTTTCTGGCCGGTTTTTTGTCAATAATGCCTACAGGTGGCTTGACAATTTTACAGCTGAGAGTCACCTGATACTGTAGTGTCTGTATTTAAGCCARTCACTTTGTGATCCTTTTATAGTCAGTGAAAAGAAATAGGCATCAGTAGGACAGCATTCATTTTATGATAAAGTAGACCTCTAAAATAGGAAAGATGGATCTGGATTTAAACATGTTACACACCACTAACTATAAAGCGGGTCCAAGGTGTCTAGCTTAAGTGTAGACGTCTGCACTACAGATACACTGTGTCAAGTGAGATTAATCCCACCCTTCAGTGTGCTTGAATTTCTTTGTCTTGAAATCGCCTTTGAAATACAGGAAAATTAATATTTTACCTGGTTTAATTTGCATTAAACTATAGTTCAAGTTTATATGGCAAATCAGTTTAATAAAGTATAATTAAATTCTCCTCTATATCATGATGTACAATTATGTGTATATTAGGCATGACAATAAGAGATTACTACAAACTCTTTAGGTTTCTATTGCTTGAGTGTCTCTTGGTAACTTCTGCAGGGGCAGCTGAATACTGGCACTGCTGAGAACAAGAAGGCAGAAGAAAGAGGAAGTAACAAAGTGGAGAAAAGACACAGCAAAAGCAGGCTAATGATGGAAGAATATAATAATCAGTGTTGGGTGTGCTGGCATTGAACTGCACACCAGCTTGTGCCACCTCACAGAAACCAGTGAGTTTCGACATCTTGGGACTCCAATGCAAGCCAGGTTGACAGCTACAGGCGTGGTTCTTCCACAAGCAAAACCTACAGTCTCAATTGTTCTACAAAAAAGCTGAAAGAGTACGTAGGAACACATCTGACCCCTTCTTGCATGTACTAATTCACAGTACCCAACTATGCCTCCTTTTCACTTGTGCTTTTCCCCTACCATAATGACAGCTTGAGGATGCAGAGGACAGTACAGATTCTCTGGCCCCCCATTTTGTCTAATCAAAGCTGAAGGACACAGATGCAGCTCATCTGTATAAACTTACTTGAAGACAGTACTATGAGATCCTTTCTGGCAGGCCACATTTCTACTTCTCTGTTTAATCCAAAGTTTTATCTCAAAACAGAAAATCTCAGATATTACAAAAGCCATATCTGAGATGTTTCAAGAGAGAGTACAGCTCATATCATAAATGATGAACTATAAAAGCAGCACAGTCAAATGGACAATTGSTTTTTCAGTTCCCTTTTAATGTTTCCTTGTTTTCAATTTTAGTCACAGCTAAATTAATTTTTACTGTGGATTAATTTATTTGAAAAATAAGAATTATTTATCAGAAGATTTATTACACTCAAATAGTAGGTGATTTTAGCAACAAGATTTCACATTCAAAGACCTGTAAAATATACTGTTATGATAATCACTTTGCCAACAGTAGAAAAAAGTGCCATTTGATTTAAAAGTGTGCATTTTCTGAGCAACAAGATTACAACTTAAAGTCATCAATAAGCCCTCAGAAATAAAATATGGGATACCAAAGGCTAGTGATATAATTATGTTCAAACTTACCTTTGTACTGAATGGAATGACAATGAAGGTGGGGTTGGCCAACACAGAATGCTTTTACTGGGAAGAAAATTTGGTACAATGAAAGCTAAGATTTTAGGGGGTTCACACCAGTTGAGAATTACACTTCAAATTTATCAGAAGCCTTTACATGAGAACTAAATAAAATCAGCAATGGTAATTTGAGGAAGAAAAAAAAAAGGCTGAAGTCCGAAGATGCAGATAGGTTGTTTTGGAGTTTATACTTCTCTTAACCTAGGATGATAGGGTATGCAACACTTTTTTTTAAGCTAATGGTAGAGTGTGCAACACTACAAGTCTTGACTAAAATCATTGGGCAGTTAGAATATTCCTCATACCAGTGGAAGAAGTTTTGAACAATTAGCGAGAATGGTCAAGAACCTGTTTTGTTCTGGATATGCTTATCACGCTAACTGTAGAGACTACATGTATTTTTTTGGGCCCCTCATCTCTAGATTGTAGCCATCTCTCACCTTGCATTTTGTATGAGCCTTTTTCCGTCAGAGACAATCATTGCATGGTTTGTATCCACAGCACAGAGGAACACAGGAGAGAAAAATCACTAGCACTACCCGCTTGCAATCACTGGCAGCCCTGGAAAAGATACTTAAGCAAGGAGGATCCAAACAAGTCTCCCCTGTGTGGCCCTACRTGCAGCTGGTTGCAAAACCCTCCCCAGACCCTTCAACGAACTTAACACCTAAAACCAAAAGCCACAAACTACTATGTGCAACAAAAAAAGCAGAGAAGATTGAAGGCACAAACTATGTAATCCTTCCAACATCAGGGAATTTATCAGGTGATGTTAACGAATGCTGCAGGAAAAGGTAGCACATCCTGCACTACAAATACAGACAAAAAATCTACCGTGGTCCCTGTCAGTTAGTTTCTAAGGAAGTTCATTGAACCGTATCTCCACGGACCGGCTGTTCCCCTGTCTCTTGCCCTCTCCTCGGGTCTTCCTATTCCCTGAGACACAACAATATTGAAATTAGGCCAATTAATAGCCCTACAATGGCCTCTAAGTGTTCAAGTGAAAGGAGGGGTCACAAGTCTCTCACTTTAAATCAAAAGCTAGAAATGATGAAGCTTAGTGCAGAAGGCATATCGAAAGCCAAGACAGGCCAAAAGCTTGGCCTCTTGCACCAAACAGCCAAGTTGTGAATGCAAAGGAAAAGTTCTTGAAACATTTGTTTAAATAATTTCCTGTGTGTTGATAAATTTTATTCTGGAGCTATAGTAAAAAATTACTTTTTTTTTCATTCCCATAGGAGAAGAACTTACTAAGGGTTTGTCTCCAAGGAGCAAAGTTCTCAGGATGCAGGAAATGGTTTTGACGAGCACATCTTCTGGAACATGACMAGGAAAGACACCAGTGCCAGGTTTTGTGATTAAAGGCTGATCTCTATAAACGCGCAGGAATGGAGGGACCCCAATGACCTAATGAGAGGAACAGAGCACCCTGACCCGGCTGCTCCCAGGGCTGCGGCCGAAGAGCGATCGGCCCACGGTCTGGGTGTGAAACCCACCGGAGGAGTCAGCAGGAGAGGCTCTGCCAGGATCCCCTCACAGACTGAGGAGGTTGCTGCCCACGGGCTGTGGGACTCACTGGGCAATGCCAGGGAAGAGCATTTGRGGATTGCACAAACCTTGCTATGGGGTGTTTTTAATGGGATGTTTAGGGAAAGGACCAAAGGTGGGGAAGGGAGGCATCAAGGTGTTTTGGGGAGGAACCAGGATGGGAAAACAGAGGGGCAAGGGGATAAATAGGGCCAGTGGCCTGCAAACAGCAGCTGGTCAGCACACTTATCCGGCCATGCCCTGCACCTGATCAGTCTGTGCTGTCTTCTCCTTAAACTCCATTTCTAGCTATTTTCCTGGGTGAGGGACTGTCCATTCTGTGTGTATTTGTGTGTATGAAGGTCTGAGGGCCAGCATCTGAAGTGGGGACCACAAGTGAAAGGAGCCCATATGTCTGGGGTGCCAACACCTGCAGAGACCGGAGTGAGTGCCTATTGCGTGCGTATGTATGTCTGTGCAATCACTAGCAAATACCAAGCAGGACTAGACAGCAAGTAGGGCAAGAGGTCTGGGAGCCAGGTATTAGAGCAGCCGTAAGTTTGGGGCAACTACTAGAGGGAGTCGTGGATCTGAGAGTTGACTATTGGAGGGACCAGGGGTGGCAGCCAGCTGCTGGAGAGCTCCTGGAGTCTGGGGGTCAGGTACTGTTAAGGCCATAAGTTTGGACCAGCTACCAGAGACCCATTTGCACGTGTGTGTGCATGAGGCAACTGAGAGACTTGGGATCCAGAGACAGCTACTGCATAGGGTGTCTGGATGTCTAAGATCAGCTAGTGGAGAGATCCATAATGTATATATATGTACATATATATTTATATAAATGTATCTATATATTTTCCACTAATGGCCTTTCATGCTTTCATTCCCAGAGAGGGCAGCAGGATCAGGCTGTTTGTGCTGTTTGGATCTGTATGAGCACTGTGTGTTTTCTGTCTGTTTTGCCAACCATGTATATATTTATTGTGTCTTTGTGTTCGTACACTTTTTGGGATTACATGCTCAGTCTCTGCTGCCTCTGTTCACTGCCCTCTAGGCCTGGCTTTTATATAGGCCTCTCCCTAGCACTAACTAACAGGGTGCTTGACCCATCCTAATCAAGGGTCAGTTGCAACAAAGGCCCCAACTTCCTCTGGTCAGGGGCAACCAACAGAGCTCCTTATCAGTATCAGCTAGAGCTTCCCAGGATGGGAGTATCTCTCTTATGAGGAAAGACTGAGAGAGCTGGGCCTGTTCAGCCTGGAGAAGAGAAGGCTGAGAGGAGATCTTATCAACGTGTACAAGTATCTGAAGGGAGGGTGTCGAGAGGATGGGACCAGACTCTTCTCAGTGGTGCCGAGAGACAGGACGCGAGGCAACGGGCATAAACTGAAACACAGACAATTCTGTCTGAACATGAGGAAAAACTTTTTCACTGTGARGGTGACAGAGCACTGGAAGAGGTTGCCCAGAGAGGTTGTGGAGTCTCCTTCTCTGGAGATATTCAAAACACGCCTGGACGCGATCCTGGGCAACATGCTCTAGGTGACCCTGGTTGAGCAGGGGGGTTGGACTAGATGATCTCCAGAGGTCCCTTCCAACCTCAACCATTCTGTGATTCTGTGAAAACCAGAGAAGGGGCACACCTGCCTTGCAGTTTAAGAAACAGGTAGGGGTAAAAGCATGTTGCTAGCATTAGGGTCAGGATTACTGTATAGCTCTAGTTGGTCACTCAACATCATCCAGAATATATGTCTACACAACCATTTGCAGGTTTGTCCTGCACATGTCTGAGTCCATCAAAAGTTTCAAAGCTGCAGTTAGATCTGGTAGTATCTCCTAGCTAAAACAGCTCTGCTTGGGGCCATAGGGTATTAACTTAGGCCAGAACTGTGTGTGAGCAGCTATATGGCTACTGTTTGGCTCATACTGCAGGCAGGCAAAGTGCCTGCATCCAGTGCTGAGGGTCTGACAAGATCCTCTCACAGCAGCTGGCTACGTTCCTCACCAAGCTCACCTATGCAACTGTGCCTCATACAAAACCCTCTGGGACAATGTTCTTCGTTTCATGCAACAGCCCAATAATAGGACAGGGAACTGGCAAAAGAAAGGCTGGCTCATCAGTGACCCATTTGATTTTCAACCCAGCTTTGAACCCAAATTTTTTACCTCTACCTGTTTGAGCACCCACGCAATCCAGAAGTGAGTGCTTTGAGGACAGACACTGAGGCCTGGATGCTGTTGCTAGTCTGCTTATATAAACAACTAGCATTTGGTCACAGCACTCAGCCCTGGAAGAACACAACCCACAGATTGACAGGTACCAGAACATTTAATTACCACAAATGAAAGAAAGAAACACAGTGATTAGAGGGGAGAGAAGTGACAGAAACCACTTCCATGGTGACCAGTGTCTGCCCCTTATGTTTATTTGTATGACGCCGCCCAAACTCTAACTGGAATCCTCTTGTGTCTGGACATGGGGCATCTGAATAGTAAAACAGGCTCTGACCCAAAGCATTGAGGCACTTCCTTTAAACTCAGGATAAAATATAGGCACCTAAGTTGAAGGGTGCAATCCCCCAAATCTATATAAAATTTTAACCAGTGCAGTTCCCTTGAGTTCTGCTGCTGTCTGTTACCAAAGCCATTTCAGCAAGGCTGAGTGATTTAACCCTTGTATCTCACCTTAACTGGTAGGTATTCCCATCCCTGTGCCTAATCTCCCCACTGGCCACATACAGGTGCATGTTCTGAATTCCTCAAACACTTGCTGACAGCCTTGAATCCAGCATAAAGTATAGCAGTAATGCAAATCACCTTTCATTAAAAAATATGACCAAGCTAGGTCTTCTGTAATACAACAGCAAAAGGATTGGAGCACTCCTGGAATCAGGATGCATGGATTTCAGCCCTTTTCAGCCTGAATAGGTTCAGACTATCTTGTGCTGCCTTCTAGCAGGATTCATAAGTTTCCAGCCAAGTTGGAGGCCACAGGCTTTCCCTCTCCTTGTGAACATGAATCACAGCATCCAGCTCCGAGTGTACTTCGGCCATCCCTGACATAAACTGCCCAACTATTTTTTAAAAACTTTCAATTAAGTTTTTAAATAATGCCAATTTAATGATGCCAATATTTCCCCATGTAACTTGAGCTGATGTTTCAGTCCCTTTAAAGTTAGAAAGCTTTTCCTGATATCTAACCTAAATTTATCCCATTGCACTTTGAACCAGTTCTTTCTCACTCTTACAGTGGGCTTGGAAAACAACACTGTCTTTCCTATAACAATATTATTTGCATGCAGTTGTCGTGGCTTTTCTTTTCTGGAATCAGCAAGACTAACTGTTCGACCTTTGCTTCTGTTTTCTAATTCTCTCATGATTCCTTTTGTTTTCCTCCTGACTTCTGGCTATGTAGATGTTTCCTGCTAAAAAATCCCTATCAGTATCTTAAAAACATGATGTCAAACCGGACCACACTGTCTGAGGCCAAACCAGCATGAATGAAGATAAGAATAAGAAAAATAAAAGACTAACCAGCTGCCAGACCTTGTGTATGGCATTCTAGGAGAGCACTTTGGAAGACTGTCACATCTGCTACTCCCATTAACTTGTGTCTTTTGTGGCCCCCCCCATCATTTTCTTCAGTCTTCCTGCCTCACCACTTTCCCAATTCTTGCCTGTGCATTTTATTTCCTATTTGTCCATGTACTTCCCTGAATGTTTTCTTTTTTAATTTAATTTTGTGTTGTTGCATTTTTCTGATTAAAAGAACTGGGATTTATAATCCTGTTACTGAAAGAGCCAACAGCCATTTCTGGGTAGGTGGCATCTACAAATTTTACTGAACTCCTTAGACCATTAACAAAAATGATGAAAATTATGGGAGAATCTTACTTGAAAATATTTCAGTTTAATGCTGGGCTCTTGTTAATGCCAACAGTTGTGTACCTATCCTATAACATAAACTGGGCCATATTGTCCTTTGCAGTAGGGGACTGCCAAAAAGCTTTCTAAAATATTTAACAGTAGTGGCTTCCTTCTTATCCACTAGGCCAATTATTTTGTCTGAAAGCAAATTAACTTGGTTTGACACAAACTGTTCTTGAGAAATCTGTGCTAGCTCTATCTTCTCTCCTCAGAGGTTTACGAATTAATTGTCTAATTATTTGTTCTAGTGTCTTCCAGGATTTGAAATTAGGATGACTGGGCCATTATTCCCCAGATCCCTTTTTTCTTTCTGTTTTTAAAGAAAAGTAGTATGTTTGCCTTTCTCCAGTCCTCATCTGTCCCCTATGATTTCTTGAAGATAACTGGCACAGATTCAGAGATTGCCTCAGCAATCAGCAAACAATGAATTTTACCAGATTAATTTGTCTAACAAATTAATTTTACTGATGACTTTAATATGTTTAACCTGTCTCAGTACCCTTTGACCTGCTGTTTTGCTAGTTTGGGCTCTGTTCAAAACTCCATTTTGCTGATATTAAGTGTATTAAGGATTTAGTTGCAATTCACTCTTTTTGTGAAAACTGAAGCAAACCAGGTCTTGAATATTTCATGTTTCACCATTTCTTTTGCATTTGCTTAACTCTTTAGTTAAATAATGGATCTATAATTTTGTCCTCTTTCTCTTGATCTAATGTGTCTGTACAGCCTTTTCTTCCTGACTTTTATAACTCTGTTGTTAGTCATTCTTCATTTTCACTTTATAATATTCTTCGTATATGCTTGAGATATTACTTATATTCATCTATAGCTATGTGTCCTCATTCTTTTTTTGGCAGAAAATTGTTTTTCACATCTGTTGTGGTCTGTCATTCCTCTGAACCAGGACAGATTCATATTCTGGCTGAGATTCAGTTGCCTAAACATAAGTGCCTTATACCATTCACAAGTCGCTAGGGTATCCTGCTGACTTTACAGTCAGTAATCCAGAAGGGTGCAGATCTTCTGTAGGTCTTATGTGCTATCTACCAACCTCCTGTAGATGTCTTGTATATACTATAGGGCACCTCAAGTGTCACTCAAGTTGGCAACTGTATCTCACTCCTTCCAACTATAACATGAGCTTAGACATGTAACTCTTATGAAGACACCTTCATTAAGATGCCTCAGTGTATTTGTCTATAATATGGCTCTGAACTGCACAGTGGCAAGTAGGAGCTAGGCAGGATATGACTGGGAATCTCGAACAGCTGTAGAGGTCTGTATTTAGACAACTGATTCACACCCCCAATGTCCTTTGTGTTATTTCTTCCAGAAGTTCATTTCAGCTCCTTTTGTCCTTCAAACTCCCTTCTGAAGGTTCTTACAAACCAAGTCCTTATTTGGTGAACTTTGCTTTCTTTGAAATCCACCATTAAAATTCTATGACTGTCTACAGAGACAGATTGTCATCCCCCATAACGACGACTATAGACCCATTAATCTTATTTTGCAGGGACCCTTTAATACAGACTCACAGAATCACAGAACAGCTGAGGTAGGAAGGGAACTTCAGAGACCATCTAGTCCAAACCCCTGCTCAAAGTAGGGTCACCTAGAGCAGGTTGCTCAGGGCTGTTTCCAGTCAGGTTTTGAATGTCTCCATGGATGGAGACTCCACAACCTCTCTGGGCAAATTGTTCCAGTGTTTGACCACCTTCAAAGGAAAAATCTTTTTTTTCAATTTCCTGTATTTCAGTTTGTGCCCCTTGCCTCTTGCCCATTCACTGGGCACCACCAAGAAGTCTGTCTCTGTCTTCTTTGCTCCCCCCATCAGTTCTTAATAAACATTGATAATATCCCCCCTGACCCTTTTCTTCTTCAGGCTAAACAGGCCCAGCTCTCTCAGGTTTTCCTTGTATGAGAGATGCCCCAGCCCCTCGGTCATCTCTTTGGTCATTCACTGGACTCAATGCAGCAGGTCCATGTCTCTCTTCTACTGGGGAGCCCAGAACTGGACACAGTACTCAAGATGTGGTCACACCGGGGCTGAGTAGAGGGGAAGGATCACCTCCCTCAACTTGCTGGCAACAGTCTTCCTGACACAGCCCAGGATACTGCTGTCTGCCTTTGCCACAAGGGCACATTGCTGGCTCATGGTCAACTCTGTGTCCACCAGGTCCTTTTCTGCCAGGCTGCTTTCCAGACAGTTGTCCATGGTGCATGGGGTTATTTCTCCCCATGTACAAGACTTGGCACTTCCCTTATTAAAGTTCATGAGGTTCCTCTCTGTCCATTTCTCTAGTCTGTCAAGGTACCTCTGAATGGCAGTGCAACCATCTGGTGTATCAGCCACTCCTCCCAGTTTTGCACCATCTGAAAACTTGCTGAAGTTGAATTCTGTCCCATCATCCATGTCATTAATGAAGAAGGTGAACAGTATTCACCCCAGCATTGACTCCTGGAGTACACCACTAGTGACTGGCCTCCAGCTGGACATCATGCCACTGATTACAACCTTGTTCCCACAGCACAAGTACAAAATCTTTTTTTATAGTACTTCAAGAGCAATGTAGCATGCATGTGAGTAGCTGTCAAAATGGGCCCTTCCCTTTCTTTACTAGCTGTATACAGCAAATAAAGCAGTTTTAGAGGCCACACTACAAAGACAACCATTAACAGTTTCCCTGTAGTACCTACAGGTTTTTCTGCCATTCTATGAATGCTGTCTCATCTATTTAAAGTTAGTGAGACTCTAGTTCTCAGCTCTGCTTTTGACTCCTCCTATCAGTCGTATTTCTAACTTGTCTTACTCTGACTACAACTCTTCAGGAAACTGTGGACTGAACCAGAGCAACAGCAGCAACACCTATTTATTACTGAGGTGCCATCTGGCATTTAATCTCTCATCAGGCATTCCATTTGCACTAAAAACCTCATTGTAACTAATAACTTCAAATGACTAATGTCATTTTCCAACACCTTCAGCCAGGATGAAGTCTAAAGGTAAAATCTGCAGTTGCTTTACAACAGGTCTTTAAAGCATAAGACAGATTAAAAATCTTGAATGAGGTCAGTATCCCAATGGAAAAGACTGTTCAATATTAAAATAAGAGTTTTGTATGTTTTAGGGTTTTACATCAAAATGTTGCAGTGTCACCAGTGCTAATATATCACTGAGATGTTCAGATTTGCCAAGGCATAGATCTGATGTAAAAAGCTGAGACAAATGAATAGATTCATTAAGCTGGAGCACTTTAGAACTAGAACATAGTTAAATAGGGCTGCTTTCTTTCAAGCACGGGTAGTTACTGCTCACAGTGAAAAAACATGACTCATCAGAAGGAAAGAGTTTAGAAATTCTCTAACTAGGTAACTTTTGTTAAATTAATTTCACAGAATAGTTGAGGTTGGAAGGGACTTCTGGAGATCATCTAGTCCAACCCCCCTGCTCAAGCAGGGTCGCCTAGAGCACGTTGCACAGGATCGTGTCCAGGCGTGTTTTGAATATCTCCAGAGAAGGAGACTCCACAACCTCTCTGGGCAACCTGTTCCAGTGCTCAGTCACCCTCACAGTAAAGAAGTGTTTTCTCATGTTCAGATGGAACTGCCTGTGTTTCAGTTTGTGCCCGTTGCCTCTTGTCCTGTCTCTGGGCAACACTGAAAAGAGTCTGGTCTCATCCTCTCAACACCCTCCCTTCAGATATTTGTGTACATTAATAAGCTCCATTCTCAGTCTTCTCTTCTCCAGGCTAAACAGGCCCAGCTCGCTCATCCTTTCCTCATAAGAGAGATGCTCCAGTCCCTTCATCATCTTAGTAGCCCTCCACTAGACTCAATCCAGTAGCTCCATGTCTCTCTTGTGTTAGGGAGCCCAGAACTGGACACAGGACTCCAGATGCGGCCTCCCCAGGGCTGAGTAGAGGGGGAGGATCACCCCCCTCGACCTGCTGGCAAAGCAGTCCTGTTCTCCATGACCTTTCAAAGATGTTGGAGAGTGGCCAAGCACTGACATCCGTCAGCTCCCTCAGCACTCATGGGTGCATCCCATCAGGGCCCATGGACTTGTGGATGTCCAGTTTTCCCATATGATCTCTACCCTGACCCTCCTCCACCAAGGGAAAGTCTTCCTTTCTCCAGACTTTCTCTCTTGTCTCCAGGGCCTGGGATTCTTGAAGGCCGGTCTTACCTGTGAAGACTGAGGTGAAGAAGACATTTAGTGTCTCGGCCTTTTCTGTGTCCTTTGTCACCAGTGCTCCTGCCCCATTCAGCAGCAGGCCAACATTTCCCCTCAGCTTCCTTTTGCTACTGATGTATTTAAAGAAGACCTTCTTGTTGTCCTTGACATCTCTTGCCAGGTTAAACTCCAAATGATCCGTGGCCTGTCCCTGCTTCCACCTTCTGTACACCTCCTTCTTCTCTTTGAGTTTTGCCAGGAGCTCCTTGCTCATCCATGCAGGTCTCCTGCCCCCTTTGCTTGACTTCCTGCTCATTGGGATGCACCGCTCTTGAGCTTGGAGGAAGTGATGCTTGAATATTAACCAGCTCTCTTGGACCCCCCTTCCTTCTAGGGCCTTATCCCATGGGATTCCTCCAAGTAGGTCCCTGAAGAGGCCAAAGTCTGCTTTCCTCAAGTCCAGGGTTGTGATCCTGCTTCTTGGCTTGCTTCCTCCTCTTGGGATCCTCAACTCCACCATCTCATGGTCACTGCAGCCAAGGCTGCCTCCAACCTTCACATCTTCCACCAGTCCTTCTTTGTTTGTTAGTACGAGGTCCAGCAGCMCACCTCTCCTYSTTGGCTCCTCCACCACCTGTGTCAAGAAGTTGTCACCAGTGCTCTGCAGGAACCTCCAGGACTGTTTGTGCCTAGCTGTGTTGTCTTTCCAGCAGATATCAGGGTGGTTGAAGTCCCCCATGAGAACCAGGGCCTGGGATCGTGAGGCTACTTCCAGCTGTCTGTAGAAGGCCTCATCGACTTCCTCTTCCTGATCAGGTGGCCTGTAGTAAACACCCACAGCAGTGTCACCCATGCTAGCCTGCCCTTGAATCCTTACCCATAAGCTCTCAACTCGCTCTTCGTCTACCCCTAGGCACAGCTCCATACATTCCAGGTGCTCTCGCACATAAAGAGCAACTCCACCACCTCGCCTTCCTGGCCCATCTTTTCTAAAGAGCCTGTAGCCATCCAGGACAGCATTCCAGTGATTAGAAATGTTGCCAAGGCATCAAAAGACCAAAATTAAGAGAATATCAGAGAGAAGATAAACTATGTAGCAGAGGTAGCAATCTGGCTTAGTGATGGTTTCATATGTCCAATATTCTGTCTGGGAACCACCACTTGGGTTCTTTTGAAAACTGCCCTGAGCAATAAATAAAAATCATTTTGCTTGCTGCCCATGCTGTTGTACTTTAGAATTCAAATCTAGATCTTCATTCATGTTTACATTAAACAATTAAATGTTTCTTCACAGTTAATCACTGAAGGCTTGGGTCTATATAAATTTGATCAAAATATACTTTCAGCCTAGAGATTTGGCTGCTGTGAGAGGCATGCACCTTCCACCGCTCCCTCTCTTCTGTCAGCATTGGTTAAAAGAAAGTCATGGGGACAGCACTCCTCTCTGAGCTGTCAGAGCACACAAGTTCATTCAGTTAGTCTGGCAAAGATACAGCATTTATTTCAGTTGGATACCAAATTAGCTATTTCCTCTGTCAGAGCTGAGGGTCTAGAAATTCCCATGGACATTTCTCAGTTTTATATAGTGCAAAGTATAATTACTCTTGCCTGATTTTGTGCATCTACTCGTGTTTATCTGACAGCAAACTGTYTGGCCTCTTCCAGTATGGAGTGTAAAGAAGCAGGCATATCCATAGGGTCATCTCACCTAGGGGTGGCATTAACTGCTTTCTGAAATGCCTTTGTCTCTCCAGTGACAACAGAAGGTGATTAGTTTAAACTCACACTACCTACTTTTAGATGGCTGCCATTAAATTATATAAATCATATCCCATAAGTGGCTTCCCCATTTCTTTTCTCATTGCCAACACATTGTCAGACTTTGTCAAACATATCTCGACTAACTTGTCCTTTTATAATCACAGACTACTGTAAATCCCTAATCTGTGGAATTTCCCTTCCATGTTCCAAACTGGGGAAAAAGCTGGGAAAAGTGTAGATTGATATGCCTTCTCATACTACTCTTGCTACACAACTGACATCATTGCAGAGTGGGAATGACGTTTACCTCAGGAAGGACATACAAATGTAATCTACTTCTACAAATGACTGAATAAATCAAAGGGCATATCTGAGACCCTGCTTAAGTGTTGAGAAACTATAAATGCCTGATTTGTATCTTTTCCAGTTTTTACAAACTGAACAGTACATTTCAGAARGGGAAATTTAGGATGCGTTGATCAGAGAACTGTTAGAACCAGAGAGTTTTATTAATAGTAACCACTGCACAAAAGCAGCAGTTTCTAGCTTTTATACAGCATTACATTTGCTTGATGCAGCTAAAGAGAAATTATTCATGAGACAATGGAAGAAAAGATGTAGGAGGGTGAATCACATTGGAAGAATGGGAAAAAATGAAAGTGGGAGCAAAGTTTCTTGAGTGTGCTGTGTCATCACCAGTGAGAATTACTTTAATTTGCTATATCAGTGGAATGCTATTAACTCCTGCTTGGTTGGATATAATGCATGGTGGAGGAGGAAATATTTCAGTCAAATTGGATGACAGAAATTTCTGGAGAAGTAGAATGGCTTTCATTAAACTTTTCCAAAAGGGAACTCATTGACATCTTTATGGCTAATTCTGAGCTGATTTGCATTCAGTTAGTGTAAATGCACAACTGAAGCCCTATTCTGCTTGCTGTTGGTCCTACACAGCCCAGTTGTCTAAGACTAAAAATTTGGGAACACAACAAGGAGAGGAGTAAATTCTCTGGAGAACAGGATTACAAACTTTTAATGAAGATGTAGTTACATGCTAATACTTTAATTACTGATAGATATTTTGATAAATAAGATAAATAGATATTTTGTCTATTTTTTTCCAAAGTCTCATGATTATATTGTCCAAATCCATCTTGCTTTAAAACAAGAATGAGTAATACTACCGTAAAATCTCTATTTCAGGGATACCAGCCTTTGCTATCTTAGAATTAACACTTCCCAAAGTTTAGAGATTCAGAGTTCCTAGATTATAAACTGTGCATATTGTACAGGACTAAACATCACACTGGATTTTTATGCAGACTCATAGCAGAAGGCCAGAAAAGACTACTTGAGTCACCCAGTCTTACCTTTGCATCTTTGCGTCATCCATCTCTCTCTCCCAAGAGGACCACTTATTCTACTTGCAGAGCTTATATGCATGCATAGAGAGATTAAAAAATATATTTATTCACAATAAAGCTAGGAGAAAAAAGTATTTAGCATTGTGTCACAGAAGCCAAAATTAAGGGCTTATGCCAGACATGACAAGTGATGCATGTTACAAGCACACTGGTTTCTGTGTACACTTTGTTTCCCCTTTGGACTGCCAGTATTCTTATCTTTACCTGGCCTCCTTAGGACTGTTCCCACCAGAGAGAATAGTGATCTGGGCTCTCTGTGGTCCTTCACATTGACTCTTCCACTGTTCTTTACTGAAATCTTTCCTAGCACCTGAACTGGTTCTATATATGAAACTAGATGGCATGCTGCAAAAACTATAATGATCCAGTGAAACCTCTGAGAATTTCTTTTTCATTTGTACTGTTCCAGGGCACAATGTAGTCACATTTGCATAACTGAGCAAAAGAAAAAGAAAAATCCAGTTTTCTCAGTACTAGGTGGATCCAGGCCACATAGCCCCTGTCCACATTGGAATTTAGGCTTACAAAATCCACACAAAGTCCTAGGGACATTATTGCTTGATTTCTTGCCAATATTGCCTCCCCTAGTCAGCACCTCCTTGCTTAGTCTGGAAACTCCATAAGGACTTAGTTTTGGTCACACACAGTTGCCTAGTGCCTATGTGAAGAAGATGGGAGTATACGTGCTCTGAAACTCTCTTGTGATTCAGGTTTATGCAGTCAGGTAGGTAACTGCAGCTAACTCCTCTGAGCTCTAGGTTAGCCTCAAGAGAACTGAACACACATCTCAAGAAATTTGCCCCAGTTGTCAGGCCATGAGACACCCTAGAAGATGAAATTAATCATCCCTTCTCTGGAAATTGGCTGCCAGCAGCAGGCCTGTAGGAGTCATGGGGCCAGAGTGAGAGCAGGCAAGAGAGATCTGACTGTAATGGTTAGATTAGAGCCAGCTCCTAGGAAAGTATTTTCCTTTTGCATCAGACTGGATTTCAAAAAGCAGTGCAGAGAGCAGCCTCCAAGCTGAGTGCTCCAACTACGAGGCCAGAACCGGTTTCTCACTTGGTTTCCCTTCTGATGCTTGCTGCACAGCACAGTACTTCCATGGCAGATGAGCTTTACTGCTTCATTTTGACTATCTGAAGCTTATCCAAACCTCTTAGTATAAGTACTGGGAGAGGAGTCTAATGGGAAAAGTATTTCTCACAAACCCTCTGCACTGTCTATTTGATAACTCATGCCCTCCATGTTTGTTAGGGAAGCTTGCTTAAAAATAGCAGAAATTTATTCTGTTTTTGCAGTTATCCTGTGGCATTTTCATAATCACCCTGTGGCAGACCCTTCACTTATGCTTCTGAGCTCAGTGCAGACTAAGTCACTCCAACTAACTGCCCTGTTACAAAGTGATCCATTTCTTTGTGTTAGCCCCCTCTTCTCCTGCTGTCTTTAGGGCTGTCTTAATGTCCCACATCCCAGGGTGCACTTTGGGAAATGGATGAAATCTTCGTTCTATCAGGAAAACATGCTGCCCTCTGGAGACATCTGGTCTCTCAATTTAGGCACACATTGTGACTCAGGAGATTCTGCTCTTTGAATGCATTACACAAACCTTATTGTATTTCTCCACATCTTCTGAAGGGTCTAGAGAGTTTTACTGAGATGCTAGCCTACAAAAGTACTTCCTGCAGGAAAACACCTGAAAGATATTTTATGCGCAGTACCTTTTCAATGACAAACCAAAAACCCTCCTGGTGGAGGCATAGTTTAAAATAAAGACATAAGATCTCCACTGACATGACCCATTGTGTCTACAGAAACTGCAATAGAGCTAACCCACTTTGCATCAGCTGAGTATAAGGCCCACAGCCTTGCAGGACGTGAACTGATGCTAAAAGTGTGCCAGAAAAAAATGGCCCAGAGCTCATTTTCAATGTGGGAAAAGGTGTAGGCAATGCAGGGAGGAGTAGGTCTCCTTGGCTGATCTTGCTTCCTCCTGCTACAGTGAATACCATACTTCAGACAGAGAGAGACCAAGGAAGCCCAGCTGGAAGTGACATAAAGGTACACAAAACTTAATGAGGGGAGAGGGTGGAAATAATGAGTAATTGTTATAGTTAAAAGAAACAGTACTAACTGGCCACAACCCCCCAGGTAATCTGTCTTTCTGTGCCAGTGCAATAATGAATTATCATTTCCTAACTAATGAGAAATTACACCTATACAATACCTGAATTAGAATGCGGTCCAGCCAAAGTAACCCTCCAAGACATGGATGTCAGAAAAGCTTAGGAAACCTCCATCACTGGAGAACATCACTGCCACAAGAACAGCTCTTCTGTCCAAACTCTCTCTGAGGAAACCTGCCAGGACTGTATTCATGGTGTGCCAAACTCATGATCATGAGAGGTGGTGTGCTAATGCTGCCTTTTCAGGGGTAAGGTAGAGATTTCTCCTTTTTGCTTCACTAACTACTAATTATTCCAAGATTAGCTTTATCTACATTTATTAATTGGCTGGATCCAGGTTCCATCTCCAACAGGTTGGGTGGACCCAAATCTGTGTTACTTCTAAGAGACTTTAAGTCAAAACTCAGTGTAAACACAGGATAATTCCACCAAACAGAAGTAATTTAATCAGTTTCTTCTCTATACCAGCAAGTGACTTCTTTGGTTTAAGACTCAGGTCCAGCTAAGGCAAAGAAATTAGGAGTCTTCTCTAAAACATTCCTTTAAGCAAGGATTTTGCAACTATTCATTTTTTTAAAGAATTTAGGGATGCTTTGAAAATTGCCTAACCTCAGAGAGAAAATTCTGAAGGTGATAAACATCAGATTTTTAAGGGCCTAGAAAAAAAGAAAAGAAAAAAAAAAGGAACAAAACAATGAAATAAGAAGGAACAAGGGAGGAATGTTTGTAACAAGCTTTAGAGAGATTTTTATGAGAACTCTGGTGTCTCATAAAACAGCATGGGGCAGTTGTGGGAGGTAGGGGTGTGTGTGTGTGTGTGTGTGTGTATTTCATTTCTTCTGCTTAATTAAATGATTTGCTATAATCCAATACTATAATAAGCTAGATCGACTGCTTTGCTTTCAATGACTGTTTTAGGTAATTTTATGAAAAAAAAACCCATCTGGCATGATTTATTCTTTATAAAAATATTCAGCTTCTTCCTAATGCTTCCAGGGACCAATTTTTTTTCTCATTTAGGCTGGTTAACATCAGCAATAACTCCATAAAATTAAATGGTGTTATGCCAACTTTGCACTGAGCAATTCAACAAAGTCTCCTCTTCTTCTATAGAGCTAAGAAGTTCTGGATACAGGTTCCAGCTATGCCAAGGATTTTCTGAGTGATCTTGGCCAATATTTTCCAAAAGAACCTATTGATTTTTTCTGTTTTTGGAATTTGGTTACTTATTTTGAGACATCTTGAATATTATTTGCAAGAATATTGACATTCTTATTAGGCACCTAGATGCACCAGCAAATTTTACAAAACACTGAATTTCCTCCTCCCTACCTAAGACCACTGTCCATGAAATACAAATATAGCTTCACTGTCATGTGGGCGTATTATAAGGAAAAATATGTTACTATACAAGGTTTACATCTATGATTTGATACTTCTTGCCATCAAAACACTGCAAAAATAACCGTAAGTCTCAGAAAATCAATCAATTAACACAAAGCCTGCTCTGTAATGTGMTAACCATAAGCCTTCCAAGCCTACAGGGCTTGGAACTCTAGCATTCGAGTCAACAGGAACGTTTCAAAGGTGCTTCAGAACTTGGTGCTGCAAACATCATCACTCTTGTAGAAATGTTTTCCAGACTTTATATCAATCAGTAGAAGAAAGACAGACTATCAACACTCTGTTCTGCCTGTGTGAAACTAAGGGCATAAACCAATTATTTTTACTTCACAGCTACTGCACAGAGAATTCTCTGTCAAAATTCCTCACATTTCTCTTCAGGTCCTGCAATAATAAGATCAAAGTCCTTGTAAAAGGCACATTATCAACATAAGTAGTCCTTTTATTTTTCAAAACTAAGTTAAAAAAAAACCTTTCAAGTGCCACATACATCTGCTCCTGGTTTCTTCAGTCTTTTTTTTTTGTTCTCTACAAATACATATTTCTATTTTGTAGTCCGTTTCCTCTGTTTCCAGATGAAAGACGATTAAGACAAATAGATTTCGGAGTGAGGACAGAGATCAGTAAAAAACACCAAATAAGCTAACCAAATCCACCTCATCCCCCCGGTTTTCAAATTTGATGTTGACCGTGGAAACAAGTTCCTCCATGAACAGTGAAGCTAGTGACACCTGATGTCACACAGACTTGGGTTCAGTAATCCCTACTGCTCCCACATGGCCCTTTACAACCTCTTATCTCCATCCCTTCTTTAGCAAAACTCTCTGTCTCCTAAAAAATGAATGGGCAAAATGTGGTGCAATCTATGGCTGATTGCAAGGCTTGGGTGTGCTGCCGCAAGGTCAGCATGCTCCATGGGCAAGTGGGGGCACAGTCAGAGTAGGTAGTGATGATATGCACACAGGATTTATTTGAATGCCTTTCCCTGAGTCACAGTTTTGACAAAACTTTAAAGGCTGTCAAACCCATGAGAGCTATGCCCTCTCTGTCAGACTGATAAATTGGCCAGAATGTGCCAAGGCCAGTAAAAGGTGACCTGACAGGCAAACATCCACATGTACAATTATACAAGAGAGCGAGAGAGAGAGAGCGAGCAGAAACTTGACATACTTAGCTATGAAAGGGAAAATTAAGTGATAATTCACTGGTGATTATTTCACACCTCCCTGAGGAATGGACTGTAATGGATTCTTTCTGTAATGGGTAAATGCTATCGCAAGACGCAAAGATTATAGGCTGAAGCTAGGACTATCAGGCTGGAAATAAAATGTAATTTTTTTGAAAGTGAGGGAAAACTTACAAACAGTTGACATGGCAATCAGTGCAGGTGCCAGGTTGAAAGGTAAATTCTCTATCATATCTTTAAATCAAGAATCAATACTGTGACAAAGATACTTTCTATCCCACTCCAAAGCTGTCTGCAGGAATTATTGGGTATGCATGACCTTCTGTTATACGAAAAGTTCATTTTGGCTGCAATTAATGCTATATTTTGACCTTAAAATCTAGAAATCCAGGAATCCAGAAAACAGAAACATAGAGTATTTCCCTCAAAGAGCTAGTATCCACTAGGGATTTTGTGTCATTGCACGTCCTGGAAAATATCCAGGACTTAGAATGGGAGCCAGCATGGACCCAAGTTACCCTAGTTGATCTTACAATGGTTCAAAAATTCCGGTTGTGGTTATAGCCTGATGAGCTCAAAGCACTTTGAGAATGTGGGTAAATATCCTCTCATTTCTCATACTGGGGAACTAAAGGCACAAATGATGTAGAGAACTTATCCAAAGTCACCCAACAAATCAGTAGCAGAGTGGAGGGCTGAACCGTACTCTCCTGACTCTTTCCTTGGTGCCTTATTGCTGGAATGCCTTTAACACTGCTGTCACTGGTGGTGAAGGTGCCCAGCGCCACGCAGTGCTGTGCCAGAGCTCCAGACAACATGGTGTGTTTATAGGGTACAGGGCCATGCAGCAATGCTGCCCTGGTTTCTGGAAGAGGTATAACACTGCACCAAGGCTGCCTCTCACCAGTCTTCCCAAAGTACCCTGAAATTCTCCTGTCCTGGGCCTTCACCCAGACCAACCAGAGCTGCTCACTGGCTTGTCAGCCTGAAAACATTTTAGCTGTCACAGCTGGGGATCAGTTTTAGACCTGACACTATTCAATATTTTATCAATGATCTAGAAGCAAATACAAAATCACTACGGGTAAGTTTTGTAAAGCTTATGATGGAAAAACTGGCAGAGTGTAAACTAACAGAGACAGGGCATCATGCACAGCAAGCTGATGTCTTGGGGAAGTGGTTTCATTCAAATAGCATGAATTCATATGCTGTGGAGAAAGAAATATGATAGTTATGTACTAAAAGAAAACAATAAAATTTGTAAGGGTTAGAGTGGACAGGCAGCTCACACACTGCAGCTTTGTGGTGAAAGACTACAAAAATAAAAGATCACAAAAGGTTCTTCAGTGAGAGACTTAAGAGTTTAATCTATTTCTCAAAGATGATTAAAAAATTATTTGATTCAAGTAATGGGAGAAAATACAGTGTTCCAGGTCCTGAATGGCTCTTTAATCTAGTGGGGACTATCATAAAAAAAGATGCCTGGAAGCATAAGGGAGACGAACATAAGTTAGAAACCAGGACCAAAGTTCTAACAGTGAGGGAGACTAAACTCTTGAGCAAAATACTCAGGGAAGTGCTAGACTTTCAACCTTTTGATGTTCACAGGTAATGACCAGATGCCTTTCTGTTTAATTACTGACATACTTGGATGTAATGCAGTGGTCTGCAATGCACAGGACTTGGGCTTGGTGATGTCCTGATCCCTTTCACCTTTAGGTTCTATGAATATTTGAATCTTTTTGCCTTTACACTTTTGCAGCTGCTCCTTTTCTTGTTTTGGTCTCTAGCCTAACTGAGAAGAAATTCAACATTTTTTGCCTAGCCATGGKAAGCCTTATTCATTTCTGCTCCAACAGTTAAATTATTCATAATGAGCAAAAGAGAGGTCTTAATCCCTTACTCCTACRTAACTGTGCTATACATTTCAATATTTTTTGCAAATGCCAGTTGAACTCTATGAAGTATGAAGRGAAAACAGCTAAGCAGATGTGTATTTGCTGTGTATTTACACAGCATTTTTCCAAATATATTCTACAGGTTTTTTCTTATATTGCCTGAAAGGCTCTACAGCACTATGCTCTCATTCTGAACTGCCTTATTTCTTGCAGGCACTTATTTTGTCCCTATACGGATTATAAATCTAATCAAAACTGACTTAATAGAAAAGCTTTAAAAACCCTCAGATTGGTGAGTTGTAAGTAATACAACTATTACAGGGAAATTTGAATATATTTATTTTTCTTAGGCTCCAGCTGAACGCACTATCTAAAATGCTGATGATAACAGCAGTGTTCAGTGAGGCTGTGGGAAATTCACAAGAAAAGGGGAAAAAATAGAAGAATGTTAATTTCAAAAGAAAAATGCATTCCCAATGAATAATTCAGCCAGCTTTAATCAGGATCAGCTGACAGAAAGAGGTATTAGACTGGATAAGAGCATCTAAAGTTCCATCACTTAAGATATTTAGGACTAAACTAGACAAAGCAGGGGCAAATATACTTTCAGGTAACAGTTAACTGCTAGCTGGAGGAGCTAGATGCCTTATGTCTCTTTTGTTTCTGCTTTCAAACTATATTTGGATATACAACAATAAGTGCATCAAACTAATCATGGGCTTGGATTTTTCAGTCCTAACATTGAGCAATCCAGCCAAAGGAAAAACTAACTAACTGAGCTGCTACTGCCAGAGAGGGGAGGAAAACAGTGTTCCTGGAGGAGCACATGGTGTGATCAGAGGCAGAGGAGTATGTTAATAGTGCCATTTTTTGAAAACAGGAAAGAGAAGATGAGTGCAGGAGGAAAATCCAGCAGCTCAGGACCAGAGCTTTGCAGATCTTGTTGGACCTGGTGAACCCTGTGAAACTGGGTTCATGCTGGATTGAATAGGGTCATAGGATCATGTCCAGTACTGGATCGCATAGGATCATAGGATCCAGCTGAACACAATTTGGGCAGAGAAAACTGCATGAAAGGCCATGAAAATTTCTCCAAGAAGAAAAACGATCAGGCTAAACAGAAAAGACCTGCCTGTGGTGGAGTAAAGAAAGGTCATTTTTTGACAAAAAATTTTCACTGACATGCAGTGCACCAACACAGCCTGTGCTCCTGCTAAATACTTGCTGAGCCCTAAAAACAGTATTAATCAATGCACAGACTTTGCATTGGATCTAAAACAGGAGGAAATTCTACCTAGATGGAGAAGACAGAAGGAAAACACAAAGCAGCAGAGGTGGAGAACAGCATACTAATCATGCCATCAGGCATCTACATCTGAGTTTAACATTCACTGGCATGATCCAGGCCAGGGACTGAACTTCTTGGAGACATTTCCTTCCCCATTTCTCTGTCATGTGTTTACATCATAGGTTTATGGTTTAGGAACTACTTCCTGGTAGGAACTTAATGGAAAAGGGGCCTCAAGGTATAGTGGGAGCCAACTGTTTGCYGGAGAATTGCAGTGTTCTATGTACAAATTGTTCTGCGGATACTATTGTTCTGAAGCAGCCACGTCCTAAATGGTCACAGTAAAACAAAAAGGTGTATGCTTCTTGTCAAAGTAATCCAGGGACATCCTCATGGAAAGCCAGCCTTTGAAAATGCAGTGTGTGCATTTACACAGCTATTACTTGTGGATAACTGCAAAATAAATGAAAATTAAACTCACCCCTAGGTAACAGAGGTAGCTTTCTCAAAATTAATAGCTAAGGAGAATATAAGTATTTATGAGGAAGAAGGAAGAGAAATAGAACAATTTATTAGGTAAAACTCACAGTTTGTTCTTTTGGATCACAGTATAAAAAACACTGTAAAATGACTGTGAATTTTATTCTTTGCTATCCTTTAGATACTACCTTTCAGTTCTACGCTCTTTTTCCCATGTGCTCCCGGAATGGAAAGCCCATGTGGCAAGAAATGGTATATTACAACGTCTAGAAGATTTTTCAGTCTCCCAGTATTTGGCTGCTTCAAGGGCTGCAGTGTCCTGCAACAAGCTACAGAAGTGCTTTCTTGATTTAAAATGTTCTAAAGCAAAACTGGTCCAAAGTATCTAGCTACCAGCTTACCTGTGGCTAGAAGGAAGCAGGATGCTTCTGAAAACACAAAAATAAATTTGGCCAATACCTGAAACTGACAGGACAAAGTAAAGTAAAGCCTGTTACTTACTGAGTATTTGGATTTGAGCTAAGTGCCTAATTTAACCTTCTTCCCATTATCACTATTTGCTGTAATAATACAGCAGGAAAAAGGTTGTAAGAACACTAGCTGTGATTAATAAGAGCAATAGAGTCAGAGAAAAGGGATTTTTGAGACAAGTAAACATCAGGTGATGGTTCCTCAAGATGGTCTGTCCTAAGGGATGTATTTGCACCTGCCATGTGCTTTTGACACCAGAGGCAAAGAGAGAGCAAAGCGCGTGAGGAAGGTAAAAGCTAATAAATACCCACTGCTTATAGCAAACAATGCCAGAAGTGAGACACCCATATCTACATTTATGTATCCAGACCACTGAATATCTGTGATAATTATTTCATGGACTGATTTTATGGACTTACTAATTATAAGCTGTGCTATGCTGAGCCAAGATTTCCAAAACTAGCAGTCCTGGGGATCTCACTTCTTAAGTGCCTTACTTGAGATACTGTAAAAATCAGCCTGTGTTTCAGGCAGTTCTGGGTCATCACCTCTTTAGCATTGATGTTTGGATAGGAATATGTTGTATTATTGCTCTTGAAGTGTCTTTCTTCAGTAGCAGATGATATTATTGCCCAGATAAACACCTTGTAAAAGTAAGAAAGGTATCAGTTATTGTGATCTGCTTAAGTTCTACAGTGAGCCAAACCCTCACTGAAGCTGATAGGAATCTGAATTATTTCCTCAAAGCACTGCACACTGGAGATCTATTTTACAGAGGTGCTCTCAAGATAATTCACAGTGAACTAGATATGTTTATAAGTGAGAATACTGAAGTCTTTGGAGGAAGCACACTCTTGAGGAAAATGGATTTATTTGCTGCATTTGTCTTTTGAGTCCAACACCTAGTCTTCAGTGCTAGTAAGAGCTTTACTTTRCTTTCTGCTTGATTTCAGAATATCATGACAGCCTTAGATTTTCTTCATCATTATATTCATATATTTTTATTGAATRTTACTACTTCTCGTGCCTTACCTTCGCAGCTAATTCTAACACAGCATGGAGGAGGAGAGAGAACCTATACAGTCCCAAACAAAAAAACAAACACTTTCTGTGACAAATGTAGAGAAATGTGATAGCCAAGACTCAAATGTGGTAAACACCAACCACTGCAAAACCAGAAGCCAGTTTGAAGAGGAAGTGTCCAGCTGGGCTGGATTGCAGCTTGATATTATAGCATAGTTCACCTCACTGCAGGACAAACTGCACCTTTCCTCACATATCTAAGCCCCAAAGGAAATAAACTGCAGGGGGAAAATACCTTTATACCCACAGATTTTGCTGGCATTGCTCTGTCTGTAAGGGTTCATTTCTCTTCAAGCTGAACAACATGGCTATAAGAGGAAAATTGTGATGCTAGCGTGGCCTGTGGCAGTCCCAAGATTCATACCTCTGATCTGGATCAGCAATGAAGAGCATTATAGCTCGACATTGAGAAGGGCCATCATGCTGTATTTAAATTAAGAAATGTAGCACTTATAATTTAGCAGAGAAAAACAGTTCCGTACTGTGAATAAACTGTCTCCAGTGAGGGGGTGCAGAAGCCTAATAAGAATGTTTGACGAGCTACTTACAAACTGTATTGCTTTCTTCAAAACAAGAAAACACCAACATTTATAGGACAAAATGATAGAAGTTGTAAATAGCAGCTGGCACTGCATGGGATTGTACCAGGGAAAGAATATTATAGAAAATGTAACATGGCAGAGATGCATTAATATCTGCAAAAAGAGAAGTATAATCAGCTGCAATGGCTGAAGCTGATGAAAACAGAAGCTGTGTGCTGAATAGAGAGGGAAGAAAATCACAGGAGGAAAAACATGACTGTCCAATACAGGTTTCTGTGGATGATGCGTGATTGTAAATGCTTAACAAAAAGAAAAAATGAGATCATTGCAGTGTAGTTACATATCCTAAGCCTCAAAAAAATTGGTGGGAAAGGTGGGCAGTCCAGAAACAGGCTTATAAAGGCCTTAGGGAAGAGCTGGGGCTACTGCTTGTTGCTGTGGTATTTTCTCAGGGTTGGATCACTCCTTGCGAGGTACTCTTCCTGTGGGTTGTCCCCATGCTCTCAGGCTACATCTAAACTGTGGGATCCAGGAGTGCTTTGTAGCTGCTGGCCTGGGTCTCCATCTCAGCTTTCTTGATTCCATTTCAGCTGAGACACGGCCGATGCCACACGGGGTGTCATTTACTCTGTCTCACCGTTGACAAAAAACGGTGTCAGAAGAGGGATGCTGATGCTTTATTGAACCTTGAGATCACAGCATCGAGGGTCCCTCCCGCAGAGCTGTGCATGTGTGCGAGCATGCTGCGTTACAATATTGGTAGCCGTTTCGCTTGTGGGCAGCAGGTGCACGGTCTATGGGCTGGTTGGGGTCTATCGAGCCAATGGGGACCTCGGCAGGGATTTACTGTGCCGGTAACTGTGGGCAGAAAGCACACGGTCTACTGGCTGGTCAGGGGTTGTCATGCTGTTCTTCTGCATGATCTTTGAGGCACCGCCTTAGTGTGATCTTTGGRACCACTGTAACAGAAAGGGTAAATGTGGCTCAGGAACCTTTCTAAGGAATTTTCCTGCTTCCCATCTAAATAACAGCCACAACAACAATCAAGCATACCTTGATTCTTAGATAACTCCAGTGAATCCTGGCATGTTTTCTTATTAGATCGTGCCAACTGAATCTTTAAACTCCATCTGATTCTCATCTTCTGATATCAGCTGTGCCAACCTGGTTCATCAAACGAGCAGAAATTTGATATTCTGGAAGAAATTTCATTCAGATGTGCATTTATGATATATAGGTGTTTTGAATGAACAAAGCAGGGCATAAATAGCAGCCTACAGCATGATGTCAAGCAGCATGGCTTAGTCTAAAATTAAGAGCCAGGGACAGATTTCTAAGTCAGGTAAGAGCACTAGATGAGAGGCATGGCAGTGACTTGCAAGAAAACTGTTTGGGCAGGAAGAGAATGGTGAATTTTAATAAATATATATTAAGTATATTTATATATATAAAAAATCATAATCTTGTTATCCAAGCTGACATGAGTTCAGCAATTATAATCGCAATAGAAAACTCTGGACTGCAGAGAGTTTAAACTAAAAATTAGGAAAGTAAGTAATCGCTAATTGACAGTTAGGATGAATCATTACCATGTGAAGGAATAAAAATATTTGTGGACTCATCAGACTCAGGAATAAGAGCACTCTAATGCAATAACCCTGCAGTGACACGGTGTATGCACCACAGGTTCTGATAAAAAATTGAGACAGCAAAGAGCTATCAACTGAGATGGGAAAGCAAGTAGCTGAATCTGACCCAACTACCCATGAAAAAATTTTGAAAAGTCTCCTCAAATATATAGAGATGAAAGTAAAGTAGTGACTGTGTTGAATTAAATCTAATACATATGCAGGAAAACCAACATGCTATGTACTCTTTCAAGTATGGCTTGTAAGACTGATGAGGTAAGAGGTGCCAAGCTCTTATTTGGCAGGCGGATTCCCTGCGTACAGCTGAGTCATATCTAGCCACTTCAGTGATAATAAGCTTGCTGAGCCTTAGTCTGTTAGCCTCCAGAGCCAGCCCAGCTACCAGAAACAACTGATTCTCTCCATTTTTGTGTGCCAAGAGAATTGCTCCAATCATTTACATCAACATGAACCCATTAACAGCAACAGTGTCCTGGGCTTTGAAGAAGATGGTGTAGGACAAATGATGCTGAGAGACTAACTAAGCCTCACAAGGATTGTATTAATAATGGTGATGTATGAAAGACAGAATTGGCCTTGGGTTCCCACAACTCTCTAATTTCTTAGGGCTGGCATTTTAAAACAACAAAAAGCTATTCTGTTCTGTAAAATGAATGTATTAGATATGAAAATGGTCCCAAAAAAACCCTATAAACTCTGAACTTCCCAATGGCATTTTTATGTCAACATTTCAAGAAAAGGATACTTTAAAGCTACACTTTATTTGAATTTTGGGGTGCTCACAATACTACTTTGGAAAATTGCTGAGAACTAAAATACAGAACAATCAATTTCTAAACCTGCAGATCCAGATTCCTATGTGGTGTAAATAAGTAAGGGTACTTTACAATCTCTGCCACTTTCCTCCCACTGAAGATTTGGCCTGCAAGGTACAAAAGGCAAGACTCTTCAGGCTCCGAAAGATGCGTCTCAGTAGCAGATACCTAGAAAAGACTGAATTTCACCTGGGAGATGTATAGGCCCACATGACAGAGATGTAGCAAAAAAGCCTAAGAAGCATCTCCAGCCACTCAACCTGCAGATATTTTTACTGTACTCATTCAACATGATTCCTCTTGAGTTTCCAATCCTCAAGTGAAGAATGAGCAGGCAGCCAGTACCGTACACTAAGGATTCCTCCATAAATGTGTGCATGCTTTTTATTTCTTTGTTATTGCTATGCTCAGTATGATTCAGTGACAAACACATCTTTCTGAACTCGCAGTATGACTCAGTGACAAACATAGCTTTTCAATTCCTGGTATTTTTATTTTGTCAGATAAAACCAAACTCTAGGCTATTCTGTAAGTATTCTTGTGATGATGGCCTTACTGCCCTGTAGCTTTGCTAAAAAACATCTTTAATTTCCCATTCCTATACCTAGGAAATATTCAACTCTCCTGTGCTGCAAATTACTGTAATAAAATATGACTACAGACATCTGTACTAATTGCATACAACTGTTAGTATGTGCAGCCTTTTTTTTGCATCTGCAGGACCCTAAATATTTCTCAGTAAAGGTGCAGGATAACTAATTTATGTTTATTGCCTCAAGACTTGCCTTCTGTAGTTACCTTTTACAGATCTCTTAGAAATAATTTCATATCCCTAAGTACCTACATACCATGAGTTGAAAACAACAGATACAGATGGGTGTGTTTCCAAAATAAGACTTTGTTTCTAAGTGTGTATGTTAAAATAGAACTGAAAGGACTCCACTAGCTTCAGTAGTTTGAACCTGCAAGCTTCAAAGTCAGAAAAGTCCATCAGGCCAGGAGTTAAAGACTATCCAGTATGCGTTGCCCAGGTAAGTCATGAAACAAACTTCACAAAAGCCCACATCTGCAAATTTAAAGAAACTATTGAGCTGTTTAAAAAGCACTAAAGAAGCTATTACTCAAATAAATGGTGCACTGTCAGACACAAGTAACTTCTACTATGAAATCAGAGAAGGGCCAAAGTTAAGCAGCATCAGTAGATGAGATTGAGCCCTGTGAGAATCTTGTTTTCTAAAAGAATATGAGTGGGTTCTGTTAGGAGCTGCCAAATCCTCTACCCTGGTAGATGAAAGGCTGCCACAGCTCCATGTCCCCATGTCCAGCTGGTGCTGAGGCTGAGTGTGTAGTCTCGGTAAGCATGCATACACCCAGTACATATATATGTATACATATGACCGGCCCCACAGAACATCAAAGACAGAAAACACAGTGTTCACACAAACACAAACAGCACCAATGGCCTGATGCTGCTCCCTTCTCCGAATGATCTGGATGAAAGCCCATTAGTGGAAAATATACACATACATATACAATATGCCCCCCCCMCACACACACACGGGTCTCTCTGGTAGCTGGTCCAAACCTATGGCCTTAACAGTACCTGACCCCAGACCGCAGGAGCTCTCCAGCATCTGGCTGTGACCCCTGGTCCCTCCACTAGCCAACTCTCAGATCACTCTGGTCTCTCTCCCGTAGCTGGCCCGGATTTATGCCAGTTCCCAAGCCTCTTGTCTTGCTTGTTGTCTAGTCCAGCTTGATATTCACTAGCGATTGCACAGACACACATACCTACACAATATGCACTCACTCCGGTCTCTGCAGGTGTTGGCACACTGGACACATGGGGCCTTATGACTCACAGGCACCACTTCAGTTGCTGGCCCTTAGACCTTCATACACRCAAATACACACAGAATGGACAGTCCCTCACCCAGGAAAATAGCTAGAAATGGAGTTTAAGGAGAAGACAGCACAGACTGATCAGGTGCAGGGCATGGCCGGATAAGTGTGCTGACCAGCTGCTGTTTGCAGGCCACTGGCCCTATTTATCCCCTTGCCCCTCTGTTTTCCCATCCTGGTTCCTCCCCAAAACACCTTGATGCCTCCCTTCCCCACCTTTGGTCCTTTCCCTAAACATCCCATTAAAAACACCCCATAGCAAGGTTTGTGCAATCCYCAAATGCTCTTCCCTGGCATTGCCCAGTGAGTCCCACAGCCCGTGGGCAGCAACCTCCTCAGTCTGTGAGGGGATCCTGGCAGAGCCTCTCCTGCTGACTCCTCCGGTGGGTTTCACACCCAGACCGTGGGCCGATCGCTCTTCGGCCGCAGCCCTGGGAGCAGCCGGGTCAGGGTGCTCTGTTCCTCTCATTAGGTCATTGGGGTCCCTCCATTCCTGCGCGTTTATAGAGATCAGCCTTTAATCACAAAACCTGGCACTGGTGTCTTTCCTGGTCATGTTCCAGAAGATGTGCTCGTCAAAACCATTTCCTGCATCCTGAGAACTTTGCTCCTTGGAGACAAACCCTTAGTAAGTTCTTCTCTTATGTGAATGAAAAAAAGGTAATTTTTTTCTAGAGGGCGTTCCTCCACCCATCATTRTGCCTCTGTGTTCTTTTGTCTCTGTGGAGATGAGCCTTTCGTCATATAACCTAACAGATTCTACTTCTTCTGTAATTTAAGAGGCATCTCAATTTTATTGCACTGAAAGGTCTGCTAAACTGAAACTAAATTTATATGTACAGGCTGCTTTCTATACCTCAGCCATTATTTACATGGATTGAATCTACAAAATTGTAAATTGAGGTTAATTGTTAATAAAGAGGTTTCAGGAAAATTTGATGAAATAGCAGTAAAAAATTGCCAGTACCAGATGGTACTCACCCCAGAGTTCAACAGGAACTCAAATATGAAATCACTTAAACCAGTCTCAGTACATGCATCCAGGGGTGTAGTCAGCTCACAGACATACATTATATTTAGTCAGACTAGTCAATACACTACTGGAGACTAGAGGATAATTCAGCTAACTTTGGGCACGATTCAGTCTTCTCGTGCTGTTTGAGATGGTCCAGGGTAACCAAGGCACCTGGATGAGACCTGTAAATTGTATGCAAAAGGAATCAGAAGGTTCTTCTCCCTTCCTAAAACTCTTCCAAAATGTTTCATTGCAGTTGCTTCTCCTCTGGAGAGCTTGTGAAATATAAACTGTAACAGATGTTAGTCACATTGCTTAATTCTCTACCAGAAGATACTTCGATAATAGAGAGACCTACAAGAAACAGAAATACAGATTCTATCCTATATAAAATAGAATAAATTAAAGTGGTAGGGATGAGTGGGAGGACTGACAAGGCTAATAATACATTCCTGCACTTACATAATCACAGTGATGTATACAAATTCTCAGGATCATCTGGAAACATTTTAATATCAAATGAATAAAATAATCACTTTCCAATAATGTCCCTCTCACCTTTCACTCTATCTAATATGAATCTAGTGGCATCTTGTAGGCTTTTCATCCACTAATCTCTTTCCTCATTTCCAGCTGATAGTTTTCCAAGTAACATTTTGCCATCTCTGTCAGCATGTTGATACAGCACAAATCCTGTTTCAATTTATCTTTATTTAAATGTAACTTTTGGAAAAGAAACAATATGTAAATGTTGGTATAATTCTGCAGAAGGCACAATGGAGGATTTTAGAAGAGCAATCCAGAGATGTTTTAGACTGGTTGGAAACATTTGATTTTAACACTTTAACATGGAATTAGGATAAACACAATTACAGTATGATCTGAGGTAAACACAGGGAAAATATTATAGCAAAAATGATAACAAGCTATTTAAAAAAAAAAAAATCCTGCATAGGTTTGTACATTCAGGTACTTTTTCAGTTATTAAGGCCTTACTACAGAACTGATTCAGCCAGAACACAGACAACATGATATGGATCTTATTTTATATCTCTAGCTCAGTAATCCAGCTCCCCACCCCATGATCTCTATATAAACAGGGTTCCTGAGAAACAGTTAAATCAATGCAAATCTTTATGGCCATAAGCAATGATTGAAACAATTGGGAATACAGTGGTAAACCATTACTAGCATTTCAGAGTAATATACTTATTTACTGCCACTGTGAAACAACAAAACAGCAGAGTAGTATGACTTGCAAGGGGGTTGCAGGTCTAGAGTAAATTTGGATAACCACAAATGGATGCCCATATATGACCTAGGTGTCCAAGTTATTGGACACTGTCCAAGTCTGTTGGATATTGTCCAAGTCATGACAGTCATTGGAGCCTAGACAGCAAGTCAGCTCACTTGAGATGCATAGGAATGGATCAGGTTGCCTCAGGACAGGCATTTTGCATCATTTGTGATGCCACAGTGTACCTGGGACATTTACACGGAGTTGGGCAGATACAACAGAAGATACGGCTTATGGGAAACCTGTGCTTTTCTGGATGAAGATGGCACCAGGCACTATGTTTAGACAAATGAATTTGCCAGTAGTGGCTGGTCAGTTAAATAGTTCGAGGCTCCATTAGCAATACTGCCCAAAAGCTCATTCAGCTGCCAAGCACAGACATATACTGTCCTTTGGGATGTCCTAGGGTATCCTGCCTTGACTCCTACTACTGGTCAGGAAGGGCTCAGGTCTGTTGTCATAGCTACAAACCATACATGGAAGTCTAGATGTCCTCATGCATCTCAGTTGGCACCAACAAATACATTAAGCAACTTACTTGAACCCTAGATGTTTTTTTAAATTTCATACTGGTATTTTCTAAGGCTATGATCCAGTTACCTTAACACAGACATCTACTGCCATTTGAAATGCCCTTTGGTATCTAAGACATCCATAGTTACAAAAAAGAACAGAGGACCTACAGGAGACCCACGTCTTTCTTGGACCACAGCCAATGAATGCTAGGCAAGATATCCCACAGTGACTAGAATGACAATATGTGCCCAGGTGTGAGCAACATATCCTGTGCCTAACTATTCAGATTGATACTTCCTAAGTCCTATTCTGACTTTTGTTCACTACTTTTTCTATATGCGTCAAACCTCGATCAGGGCAAGATCAGGGCCTTAAACTGGAGAGGTGTGAAAATATGCAATCATCTTATTCCTTTTTAATTGCTGCTTCATTCTTGTACAAATAAACTCTCACTGAGGCTTTTTATATGTTTGAAGTTAATCTCCCTCTCACATACTACATTCGTAAGTATTCGTTTCCATCCTGACAAAGATGAGGATTTGAAAAAAAGAAAACTGCATTCTTGCATTCACTTTGTATTTTACACTTGTGAAACAGTAGCTTTGTCTTACAGATATCTAAGAAAAAAACAAAATAATCTAAAATGTGAAGTGATGGCTATGATGTGCATTTCTGTCCACCCTCTTTGAAATTACTTGCTCTCCACATGTTAGAGGAGAATAATGGAATTTAGTTGTCCCAATAATTAGCCAATATTTTAAAGAAACAAACAGATATAATGATTTAAAGTGCTCACAAAATTTAGGAACCAAAAACTCAGGCTTAAAAGGGCACGGGATCACAGAAATAGGAATGTTGCTGAAAGTCAACTCTTAAGCATACAGGTCAGTAACAGCTAAAGCTAAGAGGAAATTTGACCATGCACATGATTTTGCTCATCCTACATAAAATAAGGAAATAAAGACTCAAATTCTTATTGAGTCCAAGGAGGCTGAAATTCATTTTTCCCATCTACCACTACGGTCTCTCTGCTTGCGCTAGAGGACTTTTAGACCATTCTAGGTTTCTTTCTTGTTACAGAGGGGTTTTGGTGGATCATTCCCATGGGCTTTTGTACATGACTTCTGACTAAAACTGGAACTTCAGTGGGAATTCCTGGCTGCCTTTGTACATCTAGAACTCATCTACTAAAGCATTTCTGAAAAGTTGCAGAAGCCTAACTTTAAGTGTCCTGTTACGAAAAATCTTACAGTGGAAGTGGGATTTTTCAGAAGTGCCCATGTGTCTTTGAAGTTTGAGATTTATTATCAATGAAGCTTAAGCTCTTGGAGCACACCAGACAGTCTCAGCCCAATTGCTTACCATTCCCTGGATAACCTCAACAGAAAAATGAAAGCAAATACTGCATTAAGGCAGCTATTTATTCTTGTGATGTAATGGGTGATGGGCAGGATAACAGTGAATTAGCAGGACAATATTGCTGTAGTCTTTATTGATACAGAAAACTTAAGTTACAGAACATTAGACAAAACCACCCTCTTTCTTGCCCAATATTTGAGGACAAAGAGTTACAGACAAGAAAATGATCCAGTTACTTATGGTGCGGCTAATGATTAAACTACATTAAAACTGTTAACAATATCATATTGTAAAACATAAGTGCACATACAGTACATAAATATAATACAATAGCTGTCTGTTCCTTGTCAAGAACATAATCCAATTGCGTACATTTTTTCAGTTTAATTTAGCTTGTGATAAACTACATTTCCATCTTAAATACATATTAATGTAAACCATATCCATTAAATCTGCAGTTTCACTYCCTGCATCTTAGCTTACAATTCATATAACAGTACCTTAAAATCAGAATGAACACTCTTATTATTCAGAAGAGGTTTCTGTCAGATCGTCTATCATTTTAAATCTTTGGCAATGTTTCACAGGAACACTCTTACTATTCAGACATAGTAGTTTTTCACTAGTTTTACTAATGACATTTTAGTCTCATCCAAAGGAAGATACTCTGATATCTCACTCTTTCTGTTTGAAAGAGCAGGCCACACAAATGCACTGTCTGAGTGTTAAAATAATGGAAATCCTACATTGTAGGAGAAAATCAACATTGTGTAAAATATATTAATAACCATTTTAAAGACTTAAAAGATACATCACCATTAGACATGACAATGCTGACCCACTGCATAAAAACACCACTTCATACCTGGTGAATCAGTGGCAACACGCCTGAAAACCTGCCAGGCTTGACAGGCTGTTCCCCCGTCAGACATGGCAGTAAGATCTGCAAAGGCTGGTATTTGGGCCAGCATATCCAAAGCTCGATGGCTAAGGTTAGATTCCCCAAACCCAGCAAGCTTCTAAACAAGTCACCTGCCTTTCAAAAAGACATGCTGCATTCATTTGGGTAGCCTGGCCACCTATTTAGGTTGCAGGCACTCAGCTCAGCAAATCTTCATTAACAATGTCATATCCTTATTCACTTGCACTGGCCAAAAATTACTACCAAACACTGAACTGGTCCAATGACTAGGATTCAAGTTCTTCTGCATGCTGGCAGGAGCACCATCTCAGAGGTGTTCACCAGCATGCAGTCAATGAAGAACAGACGATATGAATGGACTTGACAATCCTTTATTCTCCGAACAGATATTTTAGAAAGATGCAAAACTAACTAAAAAAATATCTTTCATTTATATGCTATTGGTCCTACTAAAAATATTATAGGTAGAAATATTTAATATCAAGTAAAATAAGCTTAACAGAAATATATTCTATCACTGTGTAGTGTATGGTTTAGGTAAACAACAGATGTATTGCCAAATACAGTGAAACACTTAACTTCAATATGCCTCTTCAAACAGATTAAAGAAGACTAAAAAAGCTTTAAGCTGAAAAGCTGAATTTACCTTTTGCTTYTCTGATAATTACCTTTGTTTGCTCTTCAGTAGCACTTTCATATAAAAGGTTAGTAATATGGCATTATGACTGCAGAGGCTCATTCCTTTAAGTGCCTGCCAAGTATTTAATTTTGTCCAGGCTAAAATGAAAATGAGAACACTGCTTAGAACTACTGTTTGAAAAAATACACGCAGTTCAAATTCATGCTATATTGAATACCTCTATCAGAAATGCTTTTATGAAAATGGAGATGAAAGGGCTCTAAAATCACACGGTAGATGACTGGGGAAAATATTCTGGCGAGAAAGAATAAATAAACGTGTGTGTGTGTGTGAGACTAGATTATTTTAGTACTATAATGCTGACACCAAATGGTAGATTTCTAAGGAATGCTCTAGGCAACTAAAATATTGCATATATTCCTATCTTAATTTCTATGAATATAATAGAGGGGTTTAGGTATATCAGATTTCTTGGGGAAATGTCATAATTAGATATATCCCTTAGAAAAAGGAGTTTCTTCATAACAGGAACAAGTATGATAAATTGAGCTCTGTTATTGTACAAAATATAGAGTGTTTTTTAGGAAACAAAACCAAAAACATGGCTTGGAGTTTGGAGCGAAATTCAGCTATGCAGTGTGAGCCAGAAAGTCAAATCCTGTTGGGGATTCAGAGAGTGCACAGACTTGCTGCAGTAAATTCATTTCCACCCAGTTACCAATTTATCAACATGCTCTTTTTCTCTTCCAAAATGGACAAAAGAAGCAAAATACAGTAATGGGCATGTTAGATCCTATTTAAGGCAGAACATAAGCATGCAAAAATAATTTCATATGTTCCAATAGAAATATAGACAGGCAGTCTACAGACTTCTAGCAATAGATAGAAAAATACAGCATTTCATACATTCGTACAGTTGCGATTAAGGACAGAGTAATGGTGTAAAAAATGGGTTAGGACAGGAGTTACCAAAACATAGAAAAATAAACTACTTATATCATCATTTGTGATGTTAGATGTTTTTGCATCATTAAAGAGAGTAACATTGCTCTGATAAATAACAATATCCTGTAACATTGCATTCAAAATCCAAAGTGGATACATAACTTTCTAAAAAAAAATCGTATTTTACATGTATACCTTACATCTCATATAAGCTGTACCTCTCTTCAAAGTACCAGTAGTTGAAAGCAAGTCCTGAGATAATCCACACCTTCAGACAACCTGCAGGAGGTGTTGGGTTCTAGGAAGAAAGGGCTTCAAAACAGATGTCCTCTGTGCCCCCCTAAGCTCAAAGCGCTGTGGAATCACAGTTCTTTTACAAACAACCCGCAGCCTATACGTGTGCAAGTATGGCATAAGCTCCATTCTAGAAAGTAGTGTCTGATCCTTTCCTCTCTCATGTAAAAGTTAACATCAGGAATCTTTAAACTGCTCGGATCAGCCAGGCCTCTGCAGCTCTCCAGAGCTCCACTGACGCCATTTCCCTGGAGCAGCTCATGGTACAGGAACACACAGTAACAGGTCATGCAAGATGGGAAGAAAGCTCCTGAAGGAGCTGGCTTTCTTTTAGTCTAATAGAAGATATAACATTTACCTCTAAACCTTGCCTCTCTGCCTGTCTTGACCACTCTTCAGCTTCAATGTTAGTATGGTCAGTGTGAAAAAAAAAATGCCTTTATGCTTACTGGAATCTAACCCATGAAGAGTGGTGATCTGTTCTACTCATATTAACCAAGAAGGGCTTGGTCCCTCCTATTGCTTGAAAAACTTGCCTTGGAGCCACTGTGAAAAGACTGAACAAGAGTCACAGTCATTCTGCACAACACACTGTGATTCAAGATCTAATAATTCCCAGGAACCAGACCTAGGCAACTACAATTACCCAAAAGCTTTTCCAGGGCAAATGTCCAAGCCCTGAGAATGGAAAAAAAAATAATCAAAGCTTTTAATTTCTAAAACCACAGTATCTCCGGTTTACTAGAGTGCAATTCACCCCTTCAGAGACAGCCAAGAGAAGGTCTGTACATTATTGAACTCCTACTCAGACCTTTACAACAGAGTGCCTACTGCTTTAGTTTGCCATAGTAGTACCTAAACCTTGTGTTTGGATGTGATGAATACACTGAATTGCACTTTTTCTGTGGAGGAAGGCATCTTGACTTCCTTATGAAAACTCCTCCTTTTTTCTTGCAAATAATCTAAAATTACATTTCCTTCCAATATATTTTTTAAAAAGTCCTGACATCAATTCAGTTTTTCACTAAATGGGCAGACAATATTGAGAGCAGAGGGGTTAATTCAGATAGCAGAAGGAATGATGGAAGGAACAAACAACAGAGTCAGAAAGAGATGCATGCTGTTTTTCAAAAAATCATATAAAATCCATTGGAATTTGTCCCACACATAGGTCTGCCATTCATCCAGGATTTCTTTTTACCAAACAGACCCCACAGTCAGGAACAAAATGGTTTGTGGCACCTGATTATTATTAGAAACCAACCATCAAGTCTGTAGCATTCAAATCTGCAGAGATGCTCTCTGTTGTATTAACTAGGACTGTGGATGCAGGATAAATGATCTCTTCAACGGTCACATATGTCCCTGTTAAAAATCCAACAACTCCAATGATAGCTATAAAAATATCTTTAAGTACTGTCCACAGACTTAAATTTTCCTTGTAGAATGTGAGGATTTCAACCAGAGGAGGCAGAATCAATGCCAGGGTGCTGCTGCTGACAGCTCCAACGAAAGAAATCACCAGGTCTAGGCGAGGGATCAAAATCGCTACGGCACCTAAAAGACAAGAAAAGTACTTGTGGCTTCAGATTCAACATCATCATGAGAAATAAAACTGTGACAAACACATAACCTAGAGATTGCTTTTAAAAAAATTCTATCATCCACTATTTTTCCAGATACAAGTGGTGTACACTATGTAGATTCATGCACATATTTCTGAGAAAGATACATTTTAGTGCTGATGTGAAATTCAGTTTCAATTTTGGATTTCTGCATGAGTTTACAGAGCTTCAACTTAAAGACTTCTCGCACTTATAGCCTAAGAACATTTGGCCTGCAAAACATAAAGAAATGAGAAATATGAAATTATATGGAGACATTTTTACTTTTTTGTGTTTTTTTTAATGAAAGAACAAAGTTCAGGAAGGACAGTGGAAAGGGAAGGCTATAGTGGGCAAAAATATATTACTATAAATAATGTAAAAGAGACAGAAAATTCTCCAAAATGGACACAAAACCTCCTGGCCACTTGGCATTCTCACAATCCTTTCAGCAACTTTTATCTACAAAGTTGTCTCTTGAACAATCTTGGTCTCTACAATTGCATTCATCTTGCAAAATGCCTCTTTAGTAGCTGGTCAGTTAGCTAAATGAGAAYTTAGTTCTGGCAACAGGCAAGTGTAAAAACAAGGCCCCTGAAGCCTTTCAGCACAGCATGGCTGGTTTTACCTCTGGAAACAACACCATTCTGTAGACAGAATTTGTCCTTACAAGAGGACCAGAATCTCTTCTGATTTTAACCCCTTTGGCTTGCAACTCTAGGCAAGATACTCTAGTATTAATTTGGATGTACCAGTTTGTCATGTAATTCTTCCAATCCTGTATTAAAAGACAGTTTTCAGATGCCAGCAGAGCACAGGCTCAAGTATGATCCTATATGCGAGGTGCAAATGGCTGTCTTTTTCCCACCCATGAATGTATCCCCTTCTAGCTGGCAGACATCTTCTATCACTTCTCATCAAGACAAGAAAGCAATGTGGAAGAAAGGGCATGGGGAAATCTGGGGTAAAAAACATCGGCACAGCAAAAATACTGTGTAATATATTTTGGTTCTTCCATACCTTCCTTCTTAACTCATAAGCCATAATAAACTCATATAAGAAAAGCATGTTTGGCTTCAGAGCAACTCCTCCACCAACCAACTATTATGGAAATAATGTCTATGGCAACAAAAAAAATGAATCAGTTGGGAAGGATATCCTCACACAGCATGGGAGGATGAAAGCTACAAAGTGCCTATCAGCGTTAGAATTTCTCAAGCTGAACTTTCAATTTGCAGAGCGTCTTCGGTGTAGGCTGATTGACACCAACTGCCTTGAATTCTGAAGACAGCTCATTATGAAAGGCAGCATACTCAAAACACATAAGTGTTCATGTTATCTGTTCAGAGTATCTAACCTGAGGAATTTTGCATTGGCAAATATGCTCATGACAGCAGAGACACAGGTTAGTAAGTGTATGTGCTGCAGCACAGTACGGACTTTGTTTAGGTCCCAATGTGGTACGTCACATGAGCCCAACATGTAAGTCTTGCTATGAGCTTGCCCTTTGCTAGCTCAAATGTCTTTGCACTTCCAATTCTGAGATAAGCATGTCTGCAGAGAGAGTTCAGTTCTGTCTACTCCTTGGTGAAGATAAAAACAAAATTCATGTGTAGAACATACAGCTATCTCCTGCTACTATTACACTTTTTAATAAAAACTACAGTCACATCATGTAAAAGGTATGAGCCCACAGAAATATAAAAGATAAAGGATTCTCCAACCCATCTTGTTTGCAAGAATTAAACCATGCACAGATCTACCAAGAAAAATCCATTAACTACTTGTCATGACTATAGTTTATGAATACCTTGTGAATTCTATGGAGATATGAGAGACACCACATGGCCAAAGGAGGCTTAGACAGAAGGTGTCCTTCAGAAAAACTCAGGAACACCATGATACTGAACAGGAGATCAGCCAAGTGTTTTATTCCACTGTTATGACTAACTATTCAGAAAGTCAAACATCATAAATTGTTTCTTCCATTACACGGATGTGACATTTAAAGACTGGAAATGCCACATGTTTATACATTATCTAGGGCAAAGCTGAAAGGAATGAGAAAGGAATTATGCCAAAGTTAATAAAAGTCATAAAGAACCCACCTCTATAATTTTAGTGGTCATAACTCCCACTGAAGCCAAAAAAGCAGACACCACAAGTACCCAAGAAGAGCACTCAGACCAGAATGACTGGCAATCCTGCTTGATACTTACACAGTAATGCCTAATGTGTAAGCAATTGAAAACTAGAGTTGAAGTATATTTGCAATGACTAGCAAAACTCTCAGCTAATGAATATGTTGAAAACTCTGAAGCAGAAGAGAGAGCTGCACATTTATTATCTTCCTAATTTAACAGATGTAGTGGGTGTATGCATTAAATATAGATTTTTAACTTCTGTAATAGGCCTCTTTCAATTCTACATGTATGTCCACAATTAAGCAGATACTCATTAATTTTACAGTTCATAGCTTTGTTTGAAATGTTCTGCTTGATTACAAATAATGAGAAAATTTTTCATACTTTTAAGTTGGAAAAAAGTAAAACTACACAGTTCATAATTGCTTCAGTTTACAGAAAAGCGAAGTACTGTGCGTTGGTTTGGACCTTGTCAAATGTTTGCCTGGCTCATATGAATTCTTATGAATTTGAATATTGCTGTGGGAGGGGGTTTGAAAAAGTGTCTCAAGTTTTATTGAGTGTCTTATTTTAGTTTGTACCTACCCGACAGAACCATGACTCATGCTTATTTTCTACCAAAGAATGTCTTCAAGGGTTAAGAATGGGGCCAGGTTTCCAGGAGAAGCAAACAAGGGGCGTTTTTGCAGGCAGAGAGCCTGAATTTCCCTGACCTACTTACACTTAAAAGTACAAAGTCAAGAAGAAATTCTGAACCTTGATCAAGAGTCATGAAACTTTCTGTTTTGGAAGCTCTGGGAATCCTAACTGAGGAAAGGAAGTCCTACAATATTAATATGAGACTTACTTTTGGGGCAACAGTTAAATTGTCTTCAGGCTCCAATGAAAGAGCAAGAGCCATGTGAACAAAATATCTCACAGACTGTAACAATATTGCTTCTACATGAAACTCTGCTGTCTAATCTCAAAAACTAGCAATACAGGATTCTGCAGTCTGTCTCAACCGTGTAGTAAAACATTTGTGTGGGTTGGRGTTTTGGGGGGGAATAGTATAGTTGAATGTTTTTATTTTCTTAAGGGCCATATCATCCCAGTGGAAAGATATCCTTAATTTTATTCTGTTCTTTTTATAGAGCTCCTTCTTTTACAATTTTCTCTCCTTGTTACAGAATCAGCAAGTGATTAGCCAGATTTGCTTGCTAAGGTAAATTTCAATGAGATCACTGGGAGCAAAACCAGTTTCTCCTTGTCTTTACTACTGACCAACCAAGGTGAATTAGAATTGCAGCTGAAGTGAAATATGTGATTACCATATTCCAGTACTTCCTCTAGTAATCACATGTTGGACTACCTTATTTCTATCAAAAAGTATTTCATATGCCATGCTACATACCACATAACGAGCAAAATGAGCACTACAGTAATTAGGTTCTATGTATCTACATAAACATTGAATTATGATTTTGGTCTTTTGGTCCTCTCCATACACAGATTAAAAGAAAAACATATTGTGACTTCATCAAGAGATTTTAATGATACAGTTCACTTAAAAAGTTTTTTTCCCTGTTTCTAATAGGACTGAATTTATTTATAAGCATCTTGTAGGAAGCCAGAAAGCAATTTTGAAGCTTAAAAAGCTATTAATACTGATAGTTACTACTAAATTTTCCTTTAGCCCAAATAATAAAGCTAAGTTTAATATTTCTTTGATAAAATCCTTAAAGAAACTAGTTTCCAGATATTGCCAGATTTTAGATTGTATCTGTGTTTGGATATTTAGACACAATTCTGATGGAAACCAAGTCAGAAGTATTTATACATGTGCATTTGAAGAAAATAAGTAATCCATATCAGATCAGAACTACGGCCTGAAAAAATTGCCTAAAAACAAATTTTATAAATATACAAAGTCAAAGAGATTGGGGGCTTCTTAAGTATGCCAAGGTAGAGTTAGAATGACAAATGTCAGATATTACCAGGGAGTGGTAACTTCACACAGCTAGAGAGCAAAATAACTGTCTCAAGTGATATACAACCAGTGTCCTTCAAAGAAGCAGACAGTGCTGAAGAGGTCCCTGTTCCAGTTACGCTAATTAAATGGAAGGAACTCCTATCCCCCAAATGCCATCTATCGATGTTGCTGCAGTACACTACAGCTTGGCTTCAGGTGCAGAAAAATAACTGCAGATACTGTACACTGCTACACAGATTTCTAAAGGGACTTATAACAGATTATCCAGCGTTGAACATGCATTATTACAGGACATTTGGAGGACAGTATTCCTCCCCATTTAGTTAATGGGAATGATGATGCTGTATCTTGGAAAGCTACTTTCCAACTGAGACTTCTGGTACATACTCAAGCTCCTATGAGATCTACCTTTTCTTAACCCAATTCAGCCTTATCAGCCTAAATATGTTAATGGTCTCTCCTATTTGACATTATCATCAATTATAAACAAGGTATCCTATTGCTTCATGGTGTATGCAATTCTCCTGTATATGCTAACAGCTAAAGTAACTGAACTCACTCTATACTGGGAAGTAAACTAACTTGCTCAGATAAGTATCTTACAGAGGTTGGATAAATCTATAGATTGAGCCCTGAAATGGAATCTGGGTACCTTAATCTTACTTACTGCAGTAGTATATAAACCTCTTCCTGTTACACTACACCCATTATCTAAGAGGAAATTCACCTGCTGATAAAAAGCCCTCTGTGATGCATCAAAGTATGTCAAAGATGGGATTCATGCCCTTTGCATTGGATGTCTAGAAGTTACATGCTGCTGTCTGCACTAATCATCCCAGGCTCTCCTTGATATTTAGTAGAAAGAACTACATAACACTGTGGTAACTCACCTGACTTACATATCTATTTAGGATGAGATACATTGTCCTGTAAAAGTGACTATTTTTATTTTGTTGAGTGCGAAAATAGCCTTAGCAGAGTAGCTAAACCAATTCTACTCTCAGTGGTTACACATCTTCTGTGTATTTGCCAAGGTGGGCATCCTTCAGGATGAGGAGAAGACTGAACCCAGGTCTCCTCCTTTTCAGAAAGAGCTCTGATTATTAAACTAACTTCTAAGCAGAGTGAAAGGTCACATACATCAAACCAAGAGCATCTGTATTTGCTGCAGGTAATTCTAAAATTTGGGCAGACTCCAATTATCACAATGGTAAGTATTTAAATATTTATAATATAGTTCAGGCTTAGGCTTCTACATTCTGCAGGAAGTCAGCACACCACAAACTTACTCTCTATTTGTTCCTCTTCTCCAACACTAAATCAGAAGACTGGAGCACTGGTGCATTAAAGATAAGTCTTTGACATACATTTTCAGGACAACCGGAGTTTAAAGACTTTCTAAATGCACAGAACAAAATCCTATTTTTAACAAGAGAGAGGCCTGTGATATGGCAAAGAAAGACAATGTCCTTTCTAGCAGGAAAAAATGCTTACAATTAAGTGTTTACCAGAGAATTTTATCAACAAGCAAAATGGTCAGATTTGCACTTTGTTATGCAATATAGGAAAAAAAAAATCTCTTTCACAGTTTGACCATGGCATTTCTTTAAAAAGTATTTAGATTCAATGTTCATCAAAAAAATCATTTTTTTAACCCAATTACTTAAAATGTATGCTTTTAAATACCAGTTCAATCTCAAAAGCGAAACCAAACAAATAAAGGAACAAAGGAGGAACTAAATTGCAGTTATACTGCACAAGGTGACAAATTCTACTTTCATACTAGAGAGAAAAAGAGATAACAGCTAGGATCTAGGACAACCACACACATCATACGGTTTTGCTTTATCTCCTTTCGAGTGAAAAGCTCTTTCATCACTATCTTCCAGCAATATACAGTATGCTCTGAGAGACCAGAAGTATTTCACTTCTAACTTTTCACCTGCCCTCGCACTACTGCTCACTGCTGATAATGGCTTTGTCCTATGTTGGTYGGAAGCAGTAGAGTCATACACGAGAAGATGGTTTAAATAACTTTACCCTTCATAATGAGAGGTAAGCAAGGACGTGCTGCCCACCCCAGAACAGCAGGGCCATAACAGTCTGTTCAGTGAGTGGACAGATGTTTGCCCACCCCAGAAGCCTCCACATCAGTACCTCACAGATGTGGAAATCGGTTCATTTTTTTAAAGCACTTTGCATCAGAGAGACTTGTTCACTCTTAGTCAAATGTCAAAGTACTGCTTAATAAATTGCTCAGCCTCCTAATCCTATTCATACTGGGGTTGTGTCTGCCATTCTGCATAAAATCTTCAAAATTCTTTTTTTTTTTTTTTTTTAACTAAGCTGGACCTCGTACTAACAAACAAAGAAGGACTGGTGGAAGATGTGAAGGTCGGGGGCAGCCTTGGCTGCAGTGACCATGAGATGGTGCAGTTGAGGATCCTGCGAGGAGGAGGCAGGGCAATAAGTAGGATCGCAACCCTGGACTTGAGGAGAGCAAACTTTGGCCTCTTCAGGGACCTGCTTGGAGGAATCCCATGCGTCAGGGCCCTAGAAGGAAGGGGCGTTCAAGAGAGCTGGTTAATATTCAAACATCACTTCCTCCAGGCTCAAGAGTGGTGCATCCCTATGAGTAGGAAGTCAAGCAAAGGAGGTAGGAGACCTGCATGGATGAGCAAGGAGCTCCTGGCAAAACTCAGCAAAACTTAGCATCTTGGATGCTAAGATGTAAAACAAAACAGACATTGAGAAACTAAGGAAGTTTCTCATGATGCAGTTTGCAGGAACTACACCACTGTGATTTTCATAAAACTAGCATGCACAGATGCTTGGCATAGTATACACTGAATTATGTGCAAATGTGTTCCAGCATTCAGCTGACTACACCTGTGGGCTCATGACGGATATCTGGTTAGACTGTTATTTTTGAAACATCATATTTATTCATTTGTCTCTGAAGTACATTTATTTCAGCTTTGCTACTGATACTTTAAAATACAAACCTGTTCAGACATATTTCAGAGAAATAAACAACTGCTATATGCAACTAGATTCAACCAATGAGTGTAAAGCATGAAGCAAAATGCATTAATATTGAAGTCTACATGGATAATCCTACACCATTACAGTGTTGATACTGTCCCCAAAGCCAATTGCTTTGAGACATCTGATTGTACAGACCCACCAGAAGTGAGTCTGTTATTAAACTTCTGTCCCCTCTGCCTCAGTCTCCTACAATAAATTGCTACTTTGAGATAGCTGAAGGGTTCTCAACGTTGCAAGCAAAAATGAATGTTGCTGATCCAAGGACCAGTCTGTTTTAGCCATAGGGAGCAGAGGTGAAAAGAGGTGAGAGCAAATCCTTGACGAGTCAGCCACACCGCTCCTGAGCTGCTGGAAAGGCATATTTCCCTCCACGCATTGCCATGACTCCATACTCCCCAGCCTTTCTCTTCCCAGCAGTATCAATATCAAGCTATGTCACAGAAACGAAAGTAGTGACCCATGGCTGCCTTGCTGTCTCATACGCAAAGCCAGACCTGGGGCTGACTGAATAAGCTAAAACTATTCTATACAAAAAGCAGCTTGTTTTGCCCTCATGCTTGAAAAAAAAAAGTCATTATATATCTTTTGGCCACTGTATGAAGTGAGCAAAAAATAATGCAGTTAAGATTAAAACTATGTATCTTTATCCTTCAGGCTTCTTGCCTTATTTCATAATCAAAACTTACATTTCTCTATTAAAGATGATTAAAGGAACAACTGACTAACATGAAAAAAATATACATATGTATACGCTTCTGTGGAATTCTTTCACTAGAAATGGAAACCATCAGGCTGCAAAAAATCATAATTGTTGTGCTAGATAATTTATTGTCTCTAATTACCACCTAAGAACTAAAAATTTATTAAATAACAGATTAAGTCCATTTCCCCTCCCACCAAAAGAAGTTTTAGATGAATTATAGAACAAGGAGATTCTGTCCTGGAAAACCATAATAAAACTTCTGAGTTGGAGTTTGTAATTTGTGTTTGGGAAGGGGGTTGTGTGTGTTACAGTTATCATTAGCACAAACACATTAATTTGGTAAGCTGGAGACTACTGAAAAGTAGCTACTGAAAAATTACTGAAAAGTAACCCTGCTCAAGACTAATATATAATTGCACAGTTAAGGGAAGAATTATTTAACCTTGGAACTTCTTTAAGTGTGCAGGTGTTAGGGGTGGTATAATATATTACTTATATTCCGGAGCAGGAAATTGCACATTACATGCTTCTGGACCTCCTTCTCAAAACATCCTTATTATGACTTGACTTCAGTGCGGAGACTCTGGGAACCTCTGAAAACTCTAACCTCTAAACTATGTATAGGAAAATCTAACCAAATATATCCGAACAGAAGAAAAGGGAAGATGAGCAGAGAAAGCAGCTGCTCCACAAATGGGTTAATAGCCCAATTTGTGATGCCTTTTAATTTGAGTTTGGAGACCAAAGGTAAGGTAAGGAAAGATATATCCCTTCTAGTTGAATAGTTCCATTTTATTTCTATTACCAAAGACAAGAGGATATCATAATCCTCTTAGAATTGATTCAAACCATCTCTTTTCTTAGTTCCATACTTTGAGAACTAATTACTCTCTCATTTCCAGCTATGCTTACTTTCTTTAGCTTTCCAAAATCAATTATGGATTTATGCAAAGAAAAAAATAGTGGAAGGTGCCAAAAATCCCATTTTTATAAAAGTTTAAATATCAAGAAACAATTGGATAATAGTGGGGGGGTTTTGTGGTTCCCTAAGTAAGAAAGATCTGTGAATAATTACTTCCTTTTAGAGAAACAGAAAGATCAGCTTGTCCAAGTTTGAACACATTCAAAACATTTTACTGTCCACCCAACATGTCTACAATACTTTAATACGCATTTAATAATATGGTTGTCACAATGAATGTTAATATAGGCTCTGCATCAAGGAAAAATAGATTTCAAGCTATTAATTTATGTATTTTTTATCCCTTGAAAGACAAGGCAAACAAAGCTATATAAATGCCTGCTGCAAGTCAGAAAGTGGATTTATAAGAGAGAAGATAATCACTGACCTTGTATCTGCTGCAAAGTGTAGTCAGTTCCTGAAAATGTCGAAAATTTGTTTTATGTGCTAAAAATATGTACCCCAAGAAAGGGTACAGGCAACCTCACCCACATACTTCTTGAAGGCATTTCTAGAGATTTAGAAAGGTTAAGTAACCTATAGGAAGTTTAGCAGGCAATGTTAGAGACTGTGAAACACTGTCCTTTAACCATGAAGAATGTATTGCATCCACTGTAAGCATTGTTATATAGACTTCTACTAAAAAATAGGAGCGACTTCAAAATTCTGTTTATAACATTATGCAATTAAATTATACTTTCTCAAAGTCTCTCTACTTCCTGGAAATATGATCTGTAACAATCAGTAGAAGATAACTGGCCCCTTAAACAAGTAATGCAGAAATCATGACATCCATCGAGGCTTTGCAGGATGTGATTTGACAGCGCTTTGATCAAATTTGAGTGAATGTTATGTGCTGTGCCAATCTCTTTCACTGAGGGATATATTTACTTCAGACAGCAAGAAATGAATCAGATTACATTCTGCACTACAGTCACATTCATAAAAGGAGTCCAAAACTCAACAGTGTCTGAGACTTCCCAAGATTTCAGCTTTTGTTGTGGACATTCCAGTTCACTAATTTAGTAACTACTGAGCCACCCATTCCTCAAAAAAAGGAGAGAATCTTTCTTTAAGTCGAAAGAATGCTAACTTGCTCACTACAATATTCATTTGTCTAAAAAACATCCCTGTAGCACACAGTGTCAGCTGCTGAAAGTGGACTGACATCACATTTAAATCCAAACTAGCTTAAATAATTGATTTTTAATCATGATTCAAAGCTGGATTTAAATCAATATTTTAACCATTATACTTGCATTATACTTCACTGGCTTTGTTTTTGGGGGGTTATTTTTAGTAAATTTGCTTTAAAAGATATTAAATCTTACTGGTAACACCTGAGGATACATCGTAAGTTATACATTATTTAAATAACTGCATAGTATGCTAAAGTATGTATAGTATGTAAAGAATTATATAATGTGGAATACATTTATTCATAATCCTATTTTATGCATTTTTAATGTAAGAAAAAGGTGAATGGATTTTCTTATTTACCAGGTTATCAATGTTTTTGTCATTTGTGCCAAGCACCATTTAGATGTAAACTAGAATTCAGCCAAAATGCACAAACTCAGGAATTTGGTAACATTCTTGTTGGTGAAATAATCAGTTAGTAAATGCAGTGCTCAAGCAGCAAGGCAGGCCCACAGAGCTAGGTATGTTACAAACCAATTATTTTAGTCCCCAGAGAAATTATAGCCACTTTCAAACAGGAAGCTACAGTCTGATTTCACACATTGTTAAAAGTTTCCCATACAATGCAAATGCCTGGCTTCTCATGTGGTTTTTAAGTGTTTTGAACTGGCCTGCWTATTTTGGGCTGTAAAAATGCATGTTTTTTCAGTGCAGTGCATGATAGGTACTATCTTACTACTGACATGCTAGTAAATAGCTTGTGAATTTACTGCAGCATTACACAAGCGAGTTCACACATAATGCCCATAAAAAGACAGCAATCCTACTGCAGTGGGATGACCAACGTATTTCCAAAACAATGCTTTGCAGCAGCTGCTGTCACAGGCAAAAGTTAGTTAGAGCCTGCCGGGTTGATTGATGATATAGAGAAAACACATTGCCCAGTGCCTTGGCCTCACAGAGAGAACTGCGTACACGAGCTAGTTCCAGTTCAGCTCCCAGTGATGACAGGTTCGGGCAGATTAAGTACAGAACTATGGCCAAGAGTCTGGATCCATCAAAAAGATTTAGTTATCTATAGATTTTGATTCTTAAGTTGTAGGCATTTCACCTCGCAGAGTGAAGTCCAGACAGAGCAGCTTTCTTCATCACTTAGGAAAGTCTGACTGCCAAACGTGTAGCCTGCTTGCACCAGGCACGGCAATGTGTCCGAAGCTCCCCTCTCCTCTGGGTTTGGCCAGCTGTGCTTGCTGCACGCAGGGATTTACCAGGAGGGAGGGTGGTCCAGCCAGTGATTTTTAGTCAGACGACTGCAAACACATGCAGTAGGCTACGCAGGCCCATGAGAAGGATTCAGAGCCCCCAGCACTTGTCCTTCATTTTCCTGCTCCCCAAGCAGATCAGTGCCCAATACCTGGCTGCATGCCATAGGCATGTACCTCCACATAACACCCTTTAGCGGCAAGTTCCATGGAACTCACTCACTATCATCTTTTCAACTTGATGGGAGGCAAAACAATAACCTAATCCTTACAGCAGGAAGAAGAGGACTCAAGTTCAATGCTTTCCTCAAGTAGACAAGATTTAAATCACACCTCAAATGTCCTAAACACCAAGCTTTAGGCTCAGCCCAATAGAAGTAGAAGTTGTAGAAGTGCTGTGCCCGTTTGGCGAACAAAAGGCATGTGAAATTGTTGGGATCAGAAAGAGAATTCAAGAAAGTGTTATTTTCTAGTGCTGTGCTGAAGATACGCAGCAGTCAGGAGGGAGGTTTGCGTCCTGCCTTTTTATTAATGATCTTCCAAACCAGCAATGTGGTAATCAGATTCACCGACCACACAGCCAGGCACTGTCCAACACAGAAGAAGAGCTGGGTATCGTACAGCAAGGGCAAGCTGCGGCGACTACACAGATGGACATGGGATGAAACAACACGCAGCGCAAAGTCCCACAGTGATATTCTAAGACCTAACTTTATTTCCTAGAAATTAAGTATGTAGTCTAACATGCTCCAGGCTCCTTTTAGAGCTCTGCAGAGAAAACATGCATCTCCAGGAGATGATTCATCTTGTTCCCAAGTAGTCAGGATGAATTTTTTCTGGAATTGCCTCTTTCTCTAAAGGATGCCGAGCTGCTAGCAGGTATTTAAAGCTCTCACCTGACTTTTAGATGGCTGAAGTTTGGTGAGATGGACCTCACCCTTATAGACTAGTTTGGATATGACTTCTCATTAGGATTTTCAATAATAGTTCAAAGTAATTCAAAGAAAAATCAAATTATCATCACCTTCCACTCTGATTACCTACTCATCCCAAAACCGGCTGCAGGTAGAGGCGCTCCTGTATCTATGCAGACACCTCTGAATCAAGCAGTATGCACGCAGGCATGAGCCAGGGAAGTACATCTGTAGGATAAGGGCCTTACAGTCCAGTTCTCATTGCACATGGGAGTGTGGCTAATTCATACAATCAAATCTCCAATAGGTAAGGGACAGCACAAAGAACTGCCAGTTGCCTAACGTTAACAAAGCAAAATGGACTTTCAGACTCAGACTTTCAAATACAATGGTTGTGCAAAGCTATATAATTCTCTCACATAAACAGAGGTAAATCTTAATTTCTCTTATACAATAAAACTCTAGACGGCTATCCTAAGCAGCCATGCCACTGCCTATCAAATATCTGCTGTATAGCAGAAACTGCCTTATAATAAATACGAAGGCAAATTGTATATCTTATATTTAGTAATAAATACATAATTTCTTAACAAAAAAGTGGTTTGAATGGTTAGGACCAGAATAGAAAAGCATAAGTAAGAATGAAATTCTAAATTAAAATTCTTTCATATGCATTTAAGTTGTACGGATATTTTGTTCTCCACAGAAATACAGAGCCAGGGACACAAACTCTTCCATCTTTTCATAGTGTCATCAGTGCTTGAGGAAAAAATGCCTAATATACTGACAACAACGTATTTAAGCAACCACATTACAAACAGCTACCAGATTTAATATCACATTTATGCCATTCTATTTTAGCAAAAGGCATTTCTTATGAAGTCCATCTTCATTTAATTATTTGCATGAAAATGCATGTCAGTTATTTCATTCCATTACAAAAAAAAAAACTAAGGGGCTACTCTGAGAGTACCCAGATTATATTATTCGAAAAAACCCTGTTTTTAATGCATAAATCTATGCTGTAACTAGTTTTTGTTTGCACATGGAAATATATTAGCAAGAAGACCTCAGAAACATAATGTCCTAAAATGTTTTACTTTAGCTGTATTTTTCATAAAAACTGTTTTCCTTTACCTGTATATTTCAGAAAAGTGAATTAAATGTATTAACATCACCTTTTAATTCTGATTTATTTCATTTTATCGTAATTTCCATAATTTTTAAAGAAAAAATAGGACCTGTTAATTATAACATATTTTTATAAAAAAGAAAAAAAGTCAACTAACTGAATTTTGGCAAGTTTAAGAACAGAAGTATAAGGGAAAACATATATCCATTGAGACTGATGGAAAAACTCCTTGTGTACTTTAATAGCAAGACTTCATGTCTAGTCTCTAAATTTTATAGATAATTTGTATTGAGTTTATAGTTTTCACCTACAAAAGTACCTTTCTTTCTTTTTACTGCTGATTTATAAGAGTATTTATATTTTGTCATTTTAAAAGATCCTGAAATAGCTGATTCACTCATATTTTGTCAGTGGAATTCTCGGATTTTCTGCAGGGTTTTTAAATTTGATCTCCACTTCAACACTTAAAAAGGATGGAATACATTTTAAGATCTGTGCATATGTCAAAATACAAATTGTCTAAGTGAAAAGGGTGCATTAGGACTTCTGGGAAGCATTTTTCTGAAATTACATGTTTTCTACATTTCTCAAGTTCAGCACTCTGGAAATTGTATTTTAAAGAAGGTTTTTACTTAAGAATGAACCAGTTTAGTTTTCTGCTCTATCACTGTCAACACAAAACAGCAAGCAGTCGTCATGTCAACAAATTTTCTGTTAAAAAAAACAGCAAGAGTATTCACCTATCAGTATACTTTACGTTACTATATGCCAGGCAACCTTTTTCATGTTTCCCTTGTCCAAGTCTGTTTAAAAGTTAAAGTTGCGGAAAACCAAATCCCTCTGGTTTTATTTCACTCATCTTCTTTATCAACAAACAAAAAGTTGCAATATAAAATGTTACTTACAAAACAGCCTACCTCATTGTCATAAAATTATACAGTGGGAGTGTAAAAATACAAACAACTTCAGAAAAGAAAAAGCAAAAGCATAAACAGAAAGAATAACCTCATTCTTCAGATGTGAAGTTGCAGCCTACAGTACCAGTCCCTCCACAGCAGGCCTTCCCTTGGAAGAAAAAAATGTTTTAATAGCTATGAGCATGTCTTGCTTCCTTCAATTTGACCTGCTAGCACATGTGAGAGAGACAAGTCCTGAGGATGTTATTTTGAACTAATAACATACACCTTTCTCCCTCTCCATCTCCCCCTCTCCCATTAGAGAAGACAACGTTCCAGAGATGGGTGACTTGCAGTGATTGACCTCAGAAGCTTTAGCATGGGTAGAAGGACACAATTTTTACAGATTTAACATAGATTTATTCTTGGTCCTAAGCTATGCAACAATATTTAAGATAACACTTTCATTATCATTTTTGCATTTAAGAAAAGGTGCAGGTTTTAAAATTAGTATATTACTCGTCAAAAAAGTGATTGTGGAAATGAGACCTCTTTTTAGTTTTAAAATTTAAGAAGTACCCTAACTGCTATAACTTCTCCCATGACAAGTTAAATGTCCTACTGAAAAATGCACTCCCTAAGAGCCATTAAAGCCCAATGACTTACTGATCTGCATAGGATAGAGTAAGGATGCTCAGAGATGATAGAGAACCAAACAAGAACTTATTTGTAGAGGAAATACAGCAAAGAACCAGAGAGGATCTGGATGGACTACAGACTGGAAAACAACTATATTTTATCAGTCCATTGTAAGATTTCAAACACAGACCTAAACACTATCAGGAGACAGGCAGTGAAGCTGTTCTAAAGAGATGGTCAATGAAAGTTATTTTCAAAGGTGTGAAAGTATAAGAACAAGATCATCTTCTCTCAAAGAGATTATAAGCCCCCATGCCTGTAATATTTGGGACTGTATGTCCTGTAACTTTTTATCTCCCTAAGCAAAGCGGAAGGCACTGTATCCTTAGAAACAAGATTTTGGATTTGTGCATAGGAAACCTGTTGTCAGTGTGTTTCACTCGCGCTGGTCTGTTTAGTGGCTTTGGACATGTCACTTCCTCTCCCCATGCCTCAGCTTCCTTGTCTGTGAGATGGCAATAATAACACAGAACTCCTTTGTAAGGCATTTTGACAGTGGCAGGTAGAAAACAATATGAAAGTAGTAAACTTTAATATCATTGCAGTAGCTGTTAGAGCTTTAGTACTTATGCTGGAATTTTGACATGAAAGAACATTATCCTTAATTGTGCATGTGCTTATATGGTAAATAAGGAATTGAGCTAGTGTTACATGATCAGACACCTTTTGTGGCTACCCACAAGTGCTTTGCATTCTATTTTAAGGATGGTTTTCTTCCCATTCCAAACTTGACTACAATGCTCTTGCAATGCTCTTAAGTGGATGTGAAATGATTCCTGTAAATATACTTTGTAAAGCACTAAGGACTCCCACAGGATAAAAGGCAATACTAAATATCAARCATAAGATATTACTTTATTATAATGTCATCTCTTAACTAGCAGGCATTACAACCACAGCTGCCGTCATCCTTGAAATTATCAACTACACAAAGTAAACCTGGTGCCTGCTGGTAGCGTTCCAAATAAAGACACAAAAACTTGGCAAGTCAAGTGAATATGCCTCCAGTTACAGCTCACCTGAGATCAGTGGTAAACATGGTACTGTCGTCTGTCCTACAGGTCTTAGATAATCATTGTCTAACTTTCCACATAAAGAAAAAAGAAAACTTTGATTTTTTTCCCCAACATTTACTGTTGAATTAATGTTTAAACATTTAATCTCCCTCTTGCTCTCTCTACAAAAAAAAAAAAAAGGAGCCTAAAAGAGACAAGGTTTCAGATATAATCTTTAATTAAACTTTAATTTAAATCAGGTATTAGCTGCATAATTAATCAATGAGCAGACAATTAAAGGTACCAGGATTTTCTTTTTCGTGATATCAGCTACTCTGTTACCCCGAAGTTCAACGTCAACATAAAAGGACATGCTAAAGGAGACACAGAACACGGACATTGGCTGCAATTTGCCTGTTTCAGTGTGGGCTTGTATCAGTTAAAACCTTCAGAGAACATTTTCCCTTGAATTTAAGAAAAAATATTGCAGTTCAGAGGAGAAAAGGCTTTATGAGAAACCTAAACTCTGATGAACAAAGGCCAATTCAGACTGAGTCCCTAAAAAACCACCTTCTTTCTCTTCTGATTAGCACTATGCAGGTGATGGTGATACCGCAGTGATTCACGCACTCTGAAATCCCGGCCATCTGGGACAACGGCCCAAAGAGGAAAGTGTTCTGACGACGACTGTACAATTTAGGCAGAAAATTTAGCCACAGGTACCGACACAGTAACTAAGCCGAGCACCTAAAAGCTCACTTCTCAACTTAGGCTATTTGGGATCCTGAATGTAGTCCTCTCCATGTCTATGTCCCTTCCAGACCCCAAATTAAAGATATATGCTGATTGCACTTAATATTCTCCTACAAGGCTGAGTCCAGCACAACATCCATGGCTCAGAGAAGCCAAGCCTGCCAGCTCTTATTTTCCAGGACAGCACCAAGCATCAGACCACAGAACAGTCCGGGAAAAAAGTACCATCTTCCCCCTCTTTTTAAACCTGTGTCAAAAGAAAATATGAAACACAAAAGGCATAAATTCAAAATGATTCCCCAGATGAGTCCTCTCGTATCTATACAGGCTATGTAGGTTACATATTAGTCATTGACATGGACCTGGCAGATGCAACACAAAGGAAACTATACTAGACACCTATTTACACAACCCTGTACATGTATGCAGCTACCCTTGGTAACCTAAATGTAAGAGTCTTGGTAGTCAACTGAATAACACCCTGAGTGAGAGAACATGCTACCTCCATAGGTAAGCAGCTTCTATGGTTAACTAGCCTCACCACCGCAGATTTGCACTCTCCTGTATTCTAATATGAATTTGTGTGGTTTCAATTTTCAGTCAAGTGTCATTTGCTACCTGCATCTGTGGATACATTCTTTTGCATATCCACAGCTGTATAAAACATTTTATTTAAAACACCTGGGTGCTATGTGTTCTTTATCATTTATTAGGATATTGCTTTTTGTATCATCTTTGCATTCTGTCAGCTCTGATTTTCATTTTCAGATGATGGGCAAAAGCATCAACTAATGACAGGAGAAAAATTATACTGGATATAGCTTCAAGTGAAACAGGCTTACAAAACATAGTAAAGGAGATCATTATCAGGTGTTTGCTGGGATAAACAAAACCTGCTATTTGGATCAATTTTCTTGTATGTAGATAGCATGTCACATAAAATCATCTTTGACAGGTTAGGCATGGTGTAGACACCAGAGAGCACACTGGAAGACTGTTAATATGGGTAGAAAACCCTCTAGGTCAAAATTTTGCTCTCAGTCGCACCACCACCTATCCCTACTGGCAATACTCCACATCTGCATAAATGAAAGTTTAACATGCAGCCAATGGCCTGAATTACCCAATAAAGAGAGAATTAAGTTCAGTCACTATAAAAAAAGGAACACGATATAGCCGGACTGTCAGCATAAATTGCTGTGGCAGTTAACGAAAGAATTCCCCATCCACTCAAAAGACAGACTAAAACACAGGGAACTCCAGCACAGCTGTTCAGCAAACTTCTCCTTTTAACCAAGACTGTATATGTTTTAAGCAAATGTTTACGTGATGCACAATTTTTATAACTTTAAAGACTTTAAAAAAGTAACAGTTCAGACATGGCATATGAATCCTTACTGTCCTTCAATGGTATGGATATCCTTGAAGCAAACACCCTCACCTCCACTTAAAAAATGCAGTTGGACTTGCCTCCAAATTCCATAAATTAGATGTCAGATACAAGAGCCTCCTCTCTGTAACACCATCATAAAATGGAAGACTTTATTCCCTGGATAGCATATACATTCAAGTAGACAGAAGAGAGAAAATGTATTGATTTACATTGGAAGCATAGGAAAATATTTTAATACAATTTATTTAAAGGAATTTTCTTTCTCATAAAATAAAAACAATGCCAAGCTTCCTCAGATCCACCCTCCTCTGCTTCCACAAAGGTTAAGACATTCTAACAAAAAATTGAAGCATATATTAAAAGATTTTATCGTAACAGCTAAGCAACAAGTATGAAAAAGATATGAATTGCAACAAATACTGTAAGAGTAGGTTTCAGAGAAGAATAAACTGCAGTTTCAGTGTGACACATAAATGGGTATCACATGTAATTTTTTAACAGATCTTTAGAAATGAAATTTCCATGTGGTGGAAAATTCTTCCATGTCAAGATCTTTTTACCCTGAGAAAACTAAAACATCTAAATATTGAAAATTTTCACAAAACAAAGATTTCGGCTTTGAAATGACAACCCAGAAATGCTAACGTTTCAATGCTTCTAAATGTCATTTGGAAATTAAAGATTTCATTTCAAATTTCACAGCAGAAAATCTGGTAAAAACTTATATGTAAGAATCCTTAACAGCTGTAACATCACGTCTGTTATTCAATGACTAAATGACTATATATCTTTGCCTTTCCTGCTCTTAAAGGAAAACAAGATGACTACAAACTTTATGTAAGGTGAGGCTGTCATCCATCCATAGGTAAAAATAAACAATTTTTAAATGTTAAAGGAATCAAACTAGGAGACATCATTTTTCAAAAATCCTGTAGCCTTTGTACTTTGAAGTGTATCATTTTTAAAACTGAATCTTCCCAAAACACACCAATACATGAGCAGAATTATAATGTATACTTAGCAGTAAAAGGCCCATTCTTTTAACAGAGTACTGAAACTTCATGTATTGAATAGGAGTAGTGTATATGTGCAAGTTTAAAAAATTACCTGCAGTGAAACCAATACCCATTTTCATCCAAATTTGATATGAAATGAAAGAATTACTGCAGCTTTGATACTGCTAAGATACAGCACACAACTAGATGTATCACAGACATAATCCTGGCTTTATTGAAGTCAATGATTAATCTCAGAGTGACTGATATCTTCCAGTAAGTAAATGCCATACATCTATCAGTGAAGCCTCAAAAGGAAAAAAATATGTACATATCCAAGTTTATTACAGGTTGTGTGGTCATCTGGGAAACATTACTGTCATTTGATTAAAATTCTCCCTGACCAAATTCATTAAGTTAAAGAATTAAATCCAACTTTTTATTGTTAACTTGGGAGTTTGTCAGGGTGTTTGAAAATGAAAACTAGTTAGTGGAAAAAAATTAATTAAGCTCTAAACAGGGAACTGTAAGTAAGATTTGCTGGTATCGGCAGAGAACATAGATAGGATGGACATTCATAGCCCAGAATTCCTCCCAGACCCCCACATTTAGACATAAAGAAACTCCAGCACAAAATCAGGAATGAGCAAAGCTGTAGGCTCCCATGTTAGCTTAAGGTGGGTTATTCTGAAAGGTATCACTCAAAGGAGAATTAAATCAGTCCTGTTGGGTTTCATGGCTGAAACATGCCCACATGGAAATCCAAGGAGTCCCAGGGAAGTAAGTATGGTTCCCATCATGCTGAAAAGCCAGTCTGAGAGCAGGCATTGACACTTGTGAAATCTTCAAAGGAAGACCTCATTTACTGCGTATACCGGTACTGTTCCACTAAAGCCCAAGTGGAACAGATGACCTCAAATTGATATCTCACTTGTCAAAGTATTTCAAATTAACATAAATTATTTAATATCGGTGAACCTACAGAAAGACTGACTCTTCAGCTGGTTACAAACATGGCTTTGGGTAGCCAAAGCTGAGGAAGAAATAAAGAGAATCCTCTATGCACTGGGATACTATGTAAAAAGAGTCCTTCCTGGGCCTCTTCGAATTTTTGAACCTACATCCCTCTTCCTCACACCCCCTTTTATTTTTGGATGAAGCTATTCAGTTAAACTTCACAAATTGTTTTGCAAAAAAACTACTTTTTCGATGAATAAATGATTTGTCCCCTGTAAAATTTACATGCCCCTATTTATCGTTTGGATTTGATTTCTTTTACCTRTAATTCCCAGCAATGTAAAGAGATTTCAACACCTGCAATTTAATAAAGACTGCCTGCTCTTTACATTAGTTGATTGTGGTCTTGGTCCTTCTCTCAGCAGTCAGCCTGTTAGAGAGGGAGCCAGTAAAAAGACTGATGATTTATTTCATCCTGAATGGAAAGATGTGACCTACGGGGAGGACTGAGTAGTTCACTCTTGCTCTCAGAGCAGAACTAGCAGTGGTTCAACACTAACGATGTCTTAAACACTGGACTAGAAATGGCGTAGACTCTTCTTTTAGGAGTTGCTACTAAAAGCTGACTGCCCAAACCACTACGCTCTCACGTTGTTCTCCTGCAGGAACTGTCATCATTGGCAGAAGCTGCAGGCATGAGAAGCTGCAGAACATGAGCCTCAGGAAAGTGGTCCATTCTGTGATGGCTGCTGAAAATTGGACCAGCAGAGGATTCCACTTGCTGGCAGAAAGGTCAAACTATATGGTCTCAAATGCAGGTACTTGTAGGTTGTCTCTGGGTACGTTCTCTTATTTATTGAGCCTTGACTTAACCCATGCTTTAGCCTTGCATGCATAGCTTAGATAGATAGTAATATATATAATGGCTTTATTCTCCACATAAAACTGAAAAAATATATATGCTGTACAGAATATGAGAATAAAATAAGAAGATGGGAAGTGAATATAAGCACTTACTAGATTTTAAGTTACATTATATAGACAAAATTCCGATTTTCTCCAAAAAAACATTAAAAATATCAGAGGGTTTTTTTAGTTGAAAACAAAAAGACCCTGATTGTTACTCACTTTTATTGAAAATACATTGTAAATAGCTGACAGTCAGTTCACCTACGATATCTCTAATGTCAGGAAATACAATTGATAAACAAAATCTCATTTTAGCTTTATTCAGTGGCATGGTCATGTTGCAAAACTCTTAATTTAACTAGGATCCTTTTCAGGACAACCAGCACACAAACCTGTATCTTTAGAAATGTTAAAAGTTATAAAAAAAATACATCTGCAAATAAAAGAGAAATGGTGGTGAAAAGCACATATGGGATTTTCACTTTGGCTCCAATTTAGCACTTCACTTAACCATGTATTTTACTGCACTGAATTTGGCTAGATTAGGCACATATTCCAGTTGGATTGGTCTTCTGGACTCGATCTCATTGTGCTCTRTAAAGTCCTCTCCCCCAAAACATTGAAGGATCTATTACAAATGAGATGAAGAACACCTTTTTATACTAAAAAAATACTTAGACTTTAGCACCCCATTTCATTTTGTAATCACAAGATCTCTTATAAAGTCTCATAAAGGGTTTCAACGCTCACTTTTTGTATAAAATTTAGATGAGAAAAAGCACTTGAGAATATGCTGCAGAAAAAAGACCTTCAATGAGAAGGAGGAAGAGGAATAAATAACAAGACCTCATCCATCCCTTCTGTTCATGGCCTGAATCTTGCAACTATATCCACACCAGCATACCATACAGCCATTCATGAGCATCTTCCTTTTCAGAGCGAGTTGCAATATTTTAGTAAGACAGGGGAAGGAAAATCAGGAAAAAGTAAATAAAACATTAACATGAAAACTTAACATTTCAAGGATGTAATTCATTGAAAAATGTTATATATTTTTTCTTAATTTTACTAACAAACAGCAGTTTCATGCTGGTTGCTCTGATGTGTTAAAGCAGTATACCTTTATCATGATAACAGCTCTTCAAAGTCCTAACTCTCCTGTAGGCTAGTAAGGACATTATAATTAAATCACAGAGGACTTAATTCTCCTACACTTCCATATGGATCTCAGAACTCATAAAATTATTTTTTCTGCCTATTAAACACAGTGCGAGTGGAGGAAACAAAGCAAAATAAAATGAAAAAACAGCAAATTTTGACCTATAGCAGGTCAGAAGAAACAATCTGCTACTACCCAGCAACTTCCTCTCCAATCTTCTATAAAGCAGGACAGATATTTGAAAACCTGTCGTGAGAATCAGCTTATCAAACCACTAATCATTAATAATACTAAGGCATCATTAATTTTGCAGCTTTTACACTCATTTTAAACACTAGCAAAGAAAACGCCTGGAGTGACTAATTCCAGCTACAAAATAATTTTTTAAAAAGCAATTTAAAGCAAAGAAATTTTCTCTTTTATTGAAAAGAGAAAGACACAGAAGGATGCCAAGTATACAAACTGACAGAAAAGTTATGCTTTGATAGCCCTGAGTATTTTCTTTACTGCTAATTATTTTCAACATACCATCAAAAAGCTCTTAAATATTTTCAAGAAATGCTTTTGCTACCTTTATCTTTTAGAGTCTTTAAAGAGCTACTTTCTATCTGCCTATCCTTTCTAGCATTTTGAAAGACAAATTCTGCACATTTGGCTCTCTGCACAACCATCTAAATAAGTGTCCTGAAAAATGTTTTTCATCATGTATAAATTAGGAAATATTTTGAAAATAAAGGGCTTTTCTAATCAGAAGCCTGCATTCAGGACTTTCTACTGGTTGTAGCCTTCGTGCTAAAACGTCTTATCATTAGCAAGAGATGTCATACTGGAGCTCATTTCAAGATTGCCAATCAATTTCCATCTTATTTTTGAAAATTTTCACTCAGTATACATTAAATATAATATTTCATTATTCAAATATTAAACATTCTTTCATGTTAAACTAGCAGTACCAATGGGTAGGAGCCATTTTCAGTCATTTTTACACGAACTTCCACAAAACTGCAGTCAATCTGAGATGCTGACTACATTTCCTCTGTCTATTCTGGGAAAGTGGAGGAAAGTTAAATTTTTAATTTGCACTCTACCAAATACTGCTACTAAAGAAATGCAATCACTCTGACTCTTCAACCTGCTTCCACGTGGGTCAGTTCTTACCTAGATGCCCACTGCTGCTTGGATGATGTCTAGCACTGCCACGTGCACATACAAGTATACCATTCGTATAAAGTCCAAGAAGCCCAGAAATTCAGAAGCAGAACAGAAGTATGTGTCAGCTCTCCAGTGAACTCCATGCATAGATGGAGACAACAGGGAATTCACTGGGCCACTGTTTGCCTCTGCTAGAATCACAGCTGATTATCTTGCTCAGCTACTTATAGATAGGAAAAATAAGTACCACTAGGAAGTCTAAGCAAAATGTCAACAATTTGTAAAACAAAAATGTTCCTACATGTAGTTAACTGAGTCATTTCCTTATTGCCCAGGGATAAAATATTTCCATGTGCCACATTTGTAGCAAAGACATTAAAAAATGTACACGTTAGTGCCTGAAACATTTTACTAATCAGTTAGCTCTCCTAGCTGGATCATTTTCTTTCATAAGCCTACTGTAAGAACAGTATATCCAAAGAGAAATGAAATCCCATAGAGAATATGGTTATGGCTCGCTCTTTATCTTTTTCCTTGTTTGAATTAAAAAGCAATAGTCCAAAGCAGAAAAGGCTTTTGTATATAAGTTGCAAAGACTGATAACTACAATATTTTCTCCATATTTTATATATGTTCCTAAAGTGAAATATAAACATTTTCAAAGCTTTTGACAATTTTCTGTTTTTTCCCCCCCATAGAATTACTTTGCTCCCCAGTCATCTTTATTCCCTTGCTTAGTAGCGTGTTTGATAAGCTCTTATTTATAGCATGCATCTGAAAACAACTTGGAATTTAATTGTATCTAACTGATTTTCAGAAATATATTAAGCAACATCATAGTAAGTTTTCCTGTTGAGTCAAGTACTTGCTAGACTTCATTGTCAATTAGTCAGAGAAACTTATTTGAGCAAATAATGCTTAGCTGTTTATGCATCTGAATTTTTTTGAAAATATTTTTCCCAAGGTTGAGCTGCTGCTTAACTAAACTATGAAAGACAGTTTGTGATAAATCCCAGTTGAGTGAGGGAGCAATACAAAAGTTGGGTTTCTCTTTCCTTCAGCCATGTTCATAAGGGGATAAACTGCAAGAAATACCAATCAATTTGGCAGCATGATAGTTGGAAAGGACAAATATAACCTGGATAAACTAGCCCTAGGCAGAATTCATAGCCTCAAATTCCAGGAACAAGATAGGAACATCACAGGGCATCAAAGCAAGAGTACAAATTCCAAGAGAAGGACTTTAACCAAGCAAATTCTTCAGGCTTAGTTTTCTGTGATACAGAGGAAAAAAAAACAAAACAAACTCCATAAATATATGTTTTCTTTAAGATAGTTTTTAAAAAGTACATTTATTTCATGTAGTGCTCTAAAACAAAGTAGAGAATTCATCCTATGGGTAGCAGACTCATTTATTCAGAGTCTTGACATACTCAACACTAGCTTAATTTCAGCATTACTTTAATGCTGGGTGCTTTTTTTTATGGCCATGGTGCTTTTCTAATGCTAAAACTTATGCTCTACAATATATCTACATCTATACATGTAATATATGCACACATAAATGTATACTCAATATATAAATGTTTTTATATTTATACTGTTTTTACAAAAAAAGTAAACTGGGTTCTAAAATGAAACAGATACATTCTGGGAAAATCTATTTTCAGTAATAAAAATAAATGATGTTTTAGGAATTTATTAAATGAAAGCTGTAACCTACCAAGGAAAGGATAATGAAACAGCAATATGCTGGGAATTAGTAACAATGCAAAGCAAAACAAAGCAAAACCTAAAGGGAGGGCTCCTACTATGCTAAAACAATTTTAGCTGGCTGCTTAAACATTAGGAAAAAGGTATAGTTACTATGCAAGATGTATTACCACAATGATTTCTTTATCTTCTGACTTTAGTTCTTTTAATGGCTTTTCCTTTCTGTTATTGAAGGCAATTTTATCCTTACTTCATGATAATTTAATCTTCAAATATTAGCTCCTAAAATCTTCTTCAAAACCTCTCCATTAGAAAACTGAAGTCTTTAGTTTTAATCTTCAACTTCCATACCAAACACAACAGTTTAGCACAACTTCCTCCTGAGCTACATGCTTTGGATTTGCTAAATATGGCAAAATAAGTTTTTGCTCCAGAATGGCTTTAGTCTTTGCTAAGAAACTTCCTCTAATTAATGACACCTTGCTGTTGTGCAACTACCAACTTAAATTGCAGTAGGCATGTCTTTTAAATAAAATAACAAAAAAACACAGCTCCTATATGGTTTCCCCACACACACTGTATTTTTAAAAAACCTAAAACTTTCTCTTCTGAGAAAAGACCAAGTATTTAATGCTAAAGCCCAGAGCATATTTAACTGGAAGTAAAGCCTTAGGTTTGGAAAGCTGGCACTAGTTACAGCGTGTCGACACCACGCGGGGCAGCAAAAATCCCAAGGAGTACCTACCTACAGGTTAGGCTGAGCAAGCAGCTCAGGAGCAGGTCTCCAGCAATACTGTGGCAAAAGGGCTTCTACACGTATTGGAGATGCACACAAAATCGTAAGTAAGCCAGGACAGAAAGATTATTTTACTTTTGCGCACAATGCCACTGAAACCAGCTAATACTGTTCTGGTAGATGAATTTTTTAAGAAACTATTACAGAACTGGGGATGGAGAGGAGAAGAGTTACAATGATCACAAATGAAGAAATTCCTTTTCAATGGCAGATATAATTCAAAATCTTATCAAAAACACTGCAAGGTTATTTCATTACAGCACATGATTATTTGATTACAGTGCAAAAGTACCTTTGGGGGTAGGAGGTAGGGAAGAAAGGGGAAGAGGAAAAGGATAAGTGAGTACAAAAAAGTTCTGTAACCTAATTAAAATGGGTATAAACATAACTGACAGCAACAAGCTAAGGCCAGATACATTTGGAAAATAAAACATAGTAAAATAATATTTCCATCTCTTGGCTTCAATTCAAGACTGTATGCTAGTCTAAGAAATATAATTTAGTGTAACATAGCTTACTGAAACTAAAAAAATTCATCAGCTTGTGATACTCATGAATTCAGAGTGATCATCTAACAGTTCCATTTCATGTCAAGTCTATGGATAGGAATATAAAGAAGTGGTTGATATCAAGGGATGAAAAGAAGACAAAGCTTGTTTTTTTCAGGAGAAAAAGATCAGTACCTTCTAAGAATATACAAAATCAGATAAAATAAAATGGAAGTAATACCTCGTGTTTTTAAACCATTCATTAATTTTGGAGTTTCCTGAATTAAGAACATTCAGACCTGTAGCAAGATAGTCTTTCCTTAGTTTGTAAGCTCTTTAGGATTGCCTTTTCTTAAAGGTTTGCACAAGATCAGCACAACAATGTCGTATTCAGTAGCAACTAAATGAAATGACTTTTAAGTAAAATGAATCAAATTTTTTTGTTTCTTTCTCTAACAGTGAAGGAAGTTGATAACTTCCATTTTAAAAGTGTTTTTGATAAGTCAGCTTAAATTTTCAGAAGAAAACTTAAGGGCATGTGATAAAAAGATAAGCTTTAATGTACTCCTTAAGTAATATGCAAATAAAAGAAGAAGCAAGGAGGTAGCATCTGAGGAGGAAGCATCTGAGGAGCAGCTGCAGAGCCAGCAATATGATGCACCCAGGCAGCATGTCAGGAGCCCATGGCTTTGTATCATGCAACCCTACTGCACTTTCTGATCACATTTTCTCAAGGTTGGTAAAGCAAAACATATCTCCCTTTTTCATCCAAATAGACACTTTTTTTAACAGCGGCACCCTTCTCACTCTCAGACCAATTTACTGAGTCACACAGATACTAAGCCTGCATCAGTATGAGTAGTTGAAAACAACGATGCACTCACTGATTCAGGTTCTTGGCCATAGCGTGTTTTTTCTGGAAGCCCTGAAGCACAGGCTAAAGACAAGGGAGAGGAATGACAATACAAACAAAACAATGCTTCCCAATTTAAAATCAACAGAGTTTTATGGCGATTATGCCTCTGTGGGAAGCTTCATATAGAACCGCATATTCTAGCAAACCCTTCAAGGCTTCAGTACATTCAAAGTCCTCATTTCTCTTACCATCTTAAAGAGTTTGCATGGCACAAGGAAAACAGAGCGACAGTGTCTTTTCGCTGGCTTAAGGTACACCAAATGTTTTATAATTGAAATAAGAATTGAAACAAATAACTGGGTAATAATGGATGATAAAATAAATATACATATATATACATAACATTAAAGGCAACAGCAATAGATTATAGAAATTCTGTTGTAAAAAACTACTAAAAGAATGAGGTTGAGTAGAGCTTCAAGAGAGGAGTGGAAGTAAAAGTAGAGCAGATAAAGGGCTTCAGAATGAGGGTACGGGCATAAAGTAAAATAGAGAAGAACAAGGATCAGACTGTTTCATAAATTAGCTGCAAGAAAAAAAATGGAGAGGGAAAGAACTGAAAGAACAAAAAGTTACAATTCTAAAGGAAAGAAAAATTAGTGTGATATTGAATGTAATCRTAAGGTAAGATATTGTGATGATTAATATTTGGACATCAATAAAACCAGCTTCAGTGGGAATTCACTGTGTTAAGTGTCAGAAAAAAAATCATTATCAATTTTATTTCAGAGCTCTACATCCTTCCTGAAAACCTCAGTTCTGTGCCTTCAGGGGAATGAGAATCTCACTTTTGACTTCAGCTCAATTTTCTCATAGATAGCAATAGAGAAACTGGAGAAGACTGTAAGGAATAGGTAATTTTATTTTTAATCCATATCATGAAATAAAATTAAGAACAGAATCTTGCTCCTGTTCATGAGTTGCTTTATTCCCATTACACAGAAGTCTCTACCCTGCAGAATTTATAATCTAACATGCGCAGTTTGGAAAAAAAAAGATATTCAAATACATTGTAAGATGCAGCAGTTGCATATCAGGACAAAACACTTTGCCTACTTCATTGTTTAGCATTTTTATGTTTTGAGTGATTTGTGTCTGTCAGAAATAAGAAAGGTAGTTTATTCTACATTATCAGTCAAAAGCCAGTAAAATCGTACATTTTAAAATTAACCATTTCAGAGATGACATTGAAAAGGATCCAAAACAATTTCATTTTTCCACTATAGAAAACAAAAGTCAATTTAAAGAAAAGAAAATCTTTCCCTGTATTACACTACAGTTTAAAGTGGCATAAAATAAAAACTAACATAGCCTGAAATTTAGTAGTGTTGCTGGAGACCCATACATTTAGAAAATATCTACTTTAGTTAAATACAGAGGAGCAGCCTGAAGTGCCTGACAAGCTGTAATCAACATGTTAGCGCTGCTTAGTTATGTCTGAACTATGAGAAATGCAATGTGTGGTGTAGCAGCTGCAGAATGATGACAATCAAAAACTAAATGAATAAGCATAATTTTTATATCAGAAGTGTTGGTACAGCAATTCTTTTTTTAAAAAAGTATGCCAGAACACGAAAGTTCTGACTGCTATTCAAGCTTCTATGAAGCTAAAGTTTAAAGACAGGAAAAAGAATAACTATGAATATAAAGCCTAAGAAATYTGTAGAACTACAGAAGCCTGTAGTCCTCTCATTGGATTTCTAAATTTCTCTAAAATTTAATTCAGTATTTTGTTATCAGTTTGAGAATTACCTTACAGATGAGACTTACCATGCATCTTCTGTTCCTCTGTTGACTACTCTGAATTTCAGCTAAAGTAACTCTGCATCTTGTACCCTAGAAGCTTGTCTAAGCACAATTGCTAATATATATAATTCTCAAGCACATCAAAGGGGCATATGCTTTTGAACATTAAGGAATGAAGTATATGTACAATCTGTTTTCTCAACAGACACATATTCAAAAGTACTAATGCTTTATCTCTTTTTTTGTTGAATACTTCCACTTGTGTCAAATGAAAAAATAAAAATAATGCAATTAAATATAAAGGCCATAGCCCTTCATGATCATGTACACATGTTATACTTCAGAGATGCTCTGAAGCAACTAATCACTTCAATGTTTCATGTTACCTCACTAGATTCTTGCACCGACTGAATTATTCTATGGCTGACCTCACTCTGTTCTGAAAATAAAAGAAGGAAAGTGTGGGATGAAATCCAAAGTGATATAGTATGTCCTGAGTATGAACACTCAGCACTTTGCATTGATGGTTGTCTGAATGGATATTTAAAATAAATATCCAAATATTACTGACTTTGAAAGAAATTCAACTGAAAGTATGTACTTCACAGTTGGCTCAGATTTATACTGAACTGCAGAAACACTAACTGAAATTAATGCAACGTGATTTCAATCTGCATATTTTCTGTGGCTAAATCTTCAAACTCAGGTGCTTAAAATTAGTCAATACTAAATTTCCCTAGTACCATACCTCTACATTATGGCATCTAAATAAGCAGACTGGTTTCCTCACAGCCTGATCACCTGCAGTTACCTAAGACACACTAATGAAATAATCAAATCTTCCTAATGGAGTGTGCTGTACACTGTACAAAAATATCAGTTGTTTAAATTTGAACATCAGAATGTTTTCATATAATCAAAGCTAAATATCACTTAGGCACCTAATCAAATCATAAATTTCTTCCCAGGGAAGAACTGAAATTTTGAATGACTTGCATGTATTAGCACAAAGATAATTGAAGAGAAGTCTCTGAATGACTGTGTTTAACCTAAGTATCAGACACTAAACAGTATGACTTAAGAATGAAAAAAACCCTCAGGGATCTGGAATACACTAGGGTAGCATTAAAAAAAATTAGGAAAAAACCTGTCTCATCAGGACCTAAACTTTCTCAAATGCAAGTGCTTTTACTATTTGGGATTTTTAGATCTGGACTACTTATGAAGATCAAATTGTAAGTTATATTTTCCCAGCTCTGAAGAGTTGCAGCTTATAGTCATGACTACAGAATGGTGATGTTTAATGAGATTACAAGGTTGTTTGATAAAGTTACATTTATGGTTTAGTCCTACACAAACAGATGGAAACTAATAGCTTATAAAGACACAGGTCCAGTAGGTTATCTAATGGCAAACTGAAAGAACCCAAAAGATAGCCGGCAGCAAAAAATCCCTATGAATCAGAGGTATTACTAGTGCCATTTTGAAGGGGTCAGCAAAGTCACTATTTCTGATATTGATGAGTAAATAGAGACCAGTTACTAATAAAACATACTGATGAACAAAGATCAGCGTATTTACAGCTACAGGTAATACAGTGTAATATAAAAGAAATGATAAGCCTGCCCAATTCAAATACAGTCAAATACAAAGAATGAGGCCATACTGAAAAACTGGAAAAGTTGTGATGAAATAGGCTTCAATAATATGATTTTTTTTGTTCCTTTTTGAGAGATGTATGAAAGGGGCAAACCATAGCTTCTGCAATCTAAATCCTCTCTTTTGGGCTTTGAGTACCACCTCTAATCTTCCAACGCACTGTTGTCACATGGGTACTTAGCTGCTTCTCAGTCAGTTTTCAAACAACCACAGACCACTATGCATCCGTTTTATACAAATCAAAATCACTACAGCAGGTCTACTGGGCTAGAAAAATTGGAAAGAGCAGATCGTAGTTATCATTGCACATCGGAGACTTAAAGCAAAAGTTTGGCAAGTGTGTGTGTGGGGGAGGTTTGTTTTGGCCTGATTCACTTTTGAACTTGAAGAATCTGCAGTAGTGTAATATTAGCATATATTGACTAACAAGTCTTTTAATTTTCCACTTAAATGTTTTTATAGTATGACTTCTGTATAAGGGACTTAATGAAGCCATTAAGAAAGATGGGTTTGAGAAAGAAATTTAGCAAAACCCACTATGAAATAACAGAACTTGGTGATGTACACTTAATGAGGGTTCAACTAGGAGAAGACAAAGGTAATACCACATATATTTTCTATCTGAAAACTATGCAAAGCAAGATCACAATTTAGTTTGTCATACGCTTAGAAATTCTGCAGATGTAAGTATCTCACACAATCTAATTCTCTCTAATATAGAATGATTAAACAACAGAAAAAGTACAAATTGCTTTACTATCGATCGAAGAAGGAACTAAGCACTGCATCACATCAGACGCATCAATTACTGTTGAATTAAAACATGTTTAGCAATAATTTGTAGTAAAACACTGTGCATATTGATTTTTAGTTTTAGATTACTGAATTTATTTTGCAATCTTTTAAACCACCTTTATAAGGCTCTAATTTAACCAGAGAGATATAACTTTCCTTCTTGTTGATGGAATCCAACTCATGTTAGCTCACAAGTTGGAGTTTATCTTACAAACCCAGTGAACAACATCACAATGTAGCTAAGACTGCATATATCCAATTTTCCCCATGACATGTTCTTTTTCTTGACCAGAAATTTCAAGTAAACAGAAAAATAGGAGTTTGGTGCAATTGAATTGACTGACAATCAGAAGTCCCAAAGAAACAGCCGTTTCGCTTGCATCGGTTCATCACCCACCCAAAATACACAAGCCTATAGCTCAGTTAAGACCCTACGCTCCAGAAAGAGCAGAAGCATAATTGCCCGTGTTGCAAGGCAGGATTACAATCTCCTGCCAGCAATGTACATCACTTGCACTATAACCTGAATGAAGACAGTCATGCTACAAGGCCTGCTATTAAGATTTTGGGATCAGGACATGTTGATAATCTGGCACATGAAAATGAAATAATTCACATCTCAAAATAAAGAAGGAATTTGTTACCTAGGCAAATAACAACTCTAATGGGATGTACAGTGTTGCAGAGAAAGGTCAGCTTTCAGGTGTCACTATTCATTCTATCCCTCTATCGCCATTTAAAATAAGATCAAGCTAAACATTATTATTTTATTAGAAGATTTTCCTCCCTTCAGCCATTCACTCTTTTTCTCATCCTTTGCAATGGCTGAAAGTTATTACTCTTTCAAACATTTCAATCAATATTTGTGAGTCTTTTCTCTAAACCGGATTGGTGAAGCAATCTGTTTACCACCTTCCACTGTTATTATCTTTCAAATTGTCAGAGAAATGCAAATGCTTTCGTTAAAGCTACACAAAACGCAAACCAGCAAGTGCTCCTACAAGGCTAAGCACATCACTGAAATTCCTCTAAGCTCTCCAGCTGAGATCAGTGTAAAAGTCAATGTTTCCATTTACAGAATAGCCATAAGCATTCTCTTAGGGATGATAATTCTGCAACCAACCCATGAGAATCCTAGTAGTCCACAAAACAAAGTTAAGAACTGAGGCCAGGAAGGAATGGCCAGTTGTGCTTGGATCCCAGATTTCAGACTGAAATATGCTACCTGCAATGCCACAGCCCTTTTCTCTACATTTAGATTCTCAAGACAACTGCTAACTAGAGATGGGGAACTGCGAGGGGCTGCCATTTTGATAAAGCCAATTTCCTTTCTCCTTTTTTCTTTTCTTTTAATCTAGCCATAACAAATGGTAGTCAATGCATTACATGGTATTGTCCTGATGCACCTAAAAAACATACTTGTATTCCAATACAAAGTGCCTCAAACAAATTTCCTTCTAAACTATTATTATGTTTGAGAATCACTACCACTAAGTCCTATCCCTTACAAACTTTATCCCACAAGTTTTCCATGTGATCAGTATAAACAATGCATAAAAATACCTTCACAGTTCCACTAGATACTTGCAGTAGGCTTTGCTTTCCATGAGTACCTTGAGGAGCCAGTGCTAAAGGGAGATCAATTCTCTGCTGGTCTGAGGGTAATAAGAATCAAGCTTCCACCACATTTTCCAGTGTAGATGAAAGCCTCCCAAAGAATCCAATTTAGAACAGATGCAACTATAATTACAATATAAATAATACACATCTGCTCCCTCTGATGTCACGATTCTATTTTTTTTCTTTTACCTCAGCAGGAATGTGCTGGATATGAAACATACTGAATCTATTTCTGCTCATCTTTTTCTTCTTGCGCAAAAGCAATCTAAGAACTGTCCCTGCTTTTGGAAGCATTTCCGTTGACAAGAACTAGCTTTGATACACGTCACCACTTTCTCTTTCATCCCTTTATTTGCTCCTTTCATGTATCAACTCTCAGAACTTCAGAGCACTGGTTGTGTTTGCTGTTAGAATAGTAGGAGAAGGTGTGAACATTTTTTTTAGCTTTTATTATTTTGTTTATGGATCTTTTTTTGTGCAGAAAAGATGACCTGGCCATGATTTCTTCAATGTGATATGCCTCCTTCACTTGTATGGGTTAAAGTAGGTATGCTCAAGAATTATGATACATTATCAATGAAAGATTCCTGGATAATATTTTCAGCTTGATTTATAGGTTCAACAAGCCTGAATTCCAGAACTGCAGCAACGATGCTATGGCTTTAATGTTCATAATATGTTTATTGCTACATAATCATTTCTACCCTGAGTGCAATGAAACATCTCTCAAGTACTCTTTACTTAGAAATGTCTTTTCCARCTTGAACATGTTATAGCAAAAGCTGATGCCAATGTAAACTTTGATGGCACTTATTAAAATATATATATATATAATCATAAAACCAGGAGATATCACCATACCATTAAGACAGTATGTTTTTGAAGGAATCGTGAATGAGAGGAGTAATTTACTTCTCTCAACAGTTTCATGAATTTGCTGGGAAACTGTCCCAAGTGAATTCTGGTCCTGTGAAAGCTGTATCTCAAAAGTAATATTCCTTGTCCAGGATCACTTAACTCCCCTTCAAAATCCATTCTGCTCCTGAAACCCACAATATGGCTCTGCTCTGGCACTGCACTAGACTAGGGGACACTTCCAGCCTCTCTGCTTCCCATAAATAGCACTGCCATCAATTTGGGGTGAAGACAGACAAAAGACAAAGCAGGGCCAGTCCAGCCACACAATGAAGCCTAAAGCACTATGAAGCGAGAGCAGCACTGGCAGCAGGTAATTTTGGTTTCCCGAGTATTTAGTATTCTGATACTATCATCTTACTGATTGCCCATTCTTACTGCGTTCCACCAGTCCTCCTGACACAAAATTTCATTTCACCATATTAGATACTCTTGCTTATACAGGTACTGATTTTACAAACACTTCCAAATGACTATAAGGCTGAAGATCCACCACAGCGATCCCATGATTCTGTGACTCTAGATTTGTGTTCTTGTCTTCGAGGAAGAATATTTTGGCATTAACTTGTGTAATGAAATTGTTTATATAGAGCTGCTACACATCTGATTTTTTTTCTTTTTTTTTTTTCTTTTTTTTGGTTTGTTTTCTGGCTGGAAATAATGCCTGGAAAGGGAAAGGATGAGGAAAGAGAACATAAGGATTTTTATATTTATCAGGAATTTTCAGGCATCTGCAACCTGACAGAACATTCAGTAAAGGTAATGCATACAATATGGCTTAATAAACACTGTTTCTATATGTGCATTTATGTATACATATATGCATGTATGTATACATGTGTATATATATATACACAGCTCAATAATATTTTGGATCTTTATTTATAAAACCTTTTACAAATATTTTTATAGAAGGAGATTATTTTGGTAATAAAAGTTTGTCAGCTTACTTGAATGATGATCTATGATAATGAGATAATTCAAAAGAAAGGGAAGAACCTACAATACAAGTTTAATCATGCCAGGAAATTCTGCCCATTACTCAGAAAAGTCCAGCGCATATGTCACTAACAACAACATGTGAGTAACAACGTGCTGTAAAAACATGGTTATGTTGTTACAGAAGCAAAGAAATCATTTCACATGGGTGAAACAATCATACAGAGTGTGCAAAGCAAGTCCAAATCCACTTTGCATAAAACTACTTTCTCCGCAGAAAGCAGTAGCACTAGAATACTATTTTCTCATTATGAACTTTCCAACACTTCTAAACATTTTACATTTGCCCTGCAGGAAAAGCAATTAAAAATCTAGCTTACAGCAACCTCTCACCAGTATAACTTCATTTAAAAAATTTTCTTTCATTAAAATAAAAATATCAAGAGTTTTTTTAAAGATTACTTTTAATATAAAATATAGGGTGAGTGAGTGAGACAACCTTCTCCTTTAGTCTGTCACTTCCTCCATTTAGCAGCAAGCCACCCCTTTCTCCCTGTTTAGCTACAGCCTTGCAGGGCATTCTCCTACACTTCCAGTGGTTTGGTGCTGCCTCCACAGGAGAGTAGACTGCTGTCCTCCATATGCATTTGGAGTTAAGCTGTATCAACCAATTGACAAATCCACATGTAGAAAGATGTAATAAGAAACAAGTCTATTCCACTTTTCAGCCATTTGCAAATACTCTCTCCTCTCTTGCTACTTTTATTACATCTGTAAACAGTGTTTTTCTAGCAGCCTTCAAAGCCCAAGCACTTCTCACTGGACTCCAGAAGTTCAGTGTGGCAAAAGCAGCAGTAGAGCGTGCTACTACATAAAAGAGGGGAGTTTAATTAATAGGCTTTGTAGCACTCTATTATTACAACAACGCATGTGGTGTGAAAACAGCTGTTACATCAGAAAATAACAAAGGGAAGATTTAATGTCTTTTAATCACATAAACTGTTTCTACAAAAACACGACTCAGTGTCAGGAAACGCATTTCCAAATATAGTTGAGGATCAGCTCTGTATCAGAAGGGAGAACAACAGCTCTGGCTTCATTTAAGTGAAGTGATGGCAAAATAGAGGGAAAGGAGGAAAAGTTAGGAGTATAATTCACCTAATGAAAAAAAAGCAAAAACTGGTCACATCCCAGGAGATTCAGTTTCATCTCTATTCATTATTCTAATCACTTTGACAAAGTAATTATAAGGTAAAAAAGCTTGTCATGAAATTTCAAAAATAATCAATTCAAAATGATATATATATAAATAAATATATAAACAAACATACACGCTATATACATACATACAAACACAAGGAGGATAAGTTTTCAAAAACAAACAAAAAAAGCCCCACATCATGTTAGAATAGTAGTAGTTTGGGCATATGAAGCACATAGAGTTACACAGGCAGATTAGAAAAAGTCAGGTAAGTTAAACAGTAATGTTAAGCACCAAGTAAGATAGGATAAAGGTTAATTTCTTAAAGTCTAAACTGAAGAGAAGCAGAAGTACCTGAATTAACTCGGTAATATAAGCATTTACTTTCCTCAGTCTGATATTATAGTTGCTGAAGGGTAGATGGACTGCATGCTTCCTCTCACCAGATTTTTCAGTACTTCTGCAATAAACTGAATGAAAGGAGTCTAACGTATTAGTCTGTGGAATCATGGCCTTTATGCCACRTTAGTAGAATTTTTTAAAATTGGCTGGCTGCACCATCATATAGGGAATTCTGAAAGGCAAGCACTGTGAGTGTCAGCATTATTACTAACATCAAAACCCTTATTTTATTAATACTGTCCAGGACACCATGTGTCTAAGTGTCTCAATGACGATATTCTCTGCAAATGACCTGCGAGTTCCCCTTTGTCTCTAGGGCCTGAACTGTTTGTTCAGCTAGCAGCAACGGGGGGAAAGGGGGATTAACCGCACTGTAAGAACATACCAGCAAAACCAGTATACTTGTAGTGAGTCATATGCGTGCTAATTAGTACTAATTCTCCAGACTTCAAAAGTACCTGATAATTAGGACCTCTCTTGAGAACACTTGGACAAGCAAGTAGGTGGAGAGAAAGTAAGATGGTAACAAAGGAACATCTAATTTTCTCAGTACGTACATGCATCACCAGCTCAGTGACCATCCCCTAGAGAATGGAGGAGACAACAGAGACAGCATAACTATTGCGTTGTGTGTCTTCATCAGACAAATCATACACATTAACATTGCTACTTCGTGGAGGAAAGATGCTGAACAGGGATAACAGAAATAACTGTTTGACTAGCATTCAATTTGTCATTCAGTATGACTGTTAAAAAATGAACTTGCAAGAAATTAGGTTAATAAAGTTTTTTCTACCCCTCTGTCAACAAATCACATTTTCTATTTTATTTCATAATTGCAGACCAATGTGCTTAAAAAATGGATTTTAGAACCAAGCATTAATTATTGATTTTATGTTTAGGATCAGTGCACATACTCTGAAGAGCTAGATCTTAAGGAAAAGATTAAACTGTCTCGCAGCACATTTGCAAATTTTAATTGGCTCCTTCAAGAATCCTATTTCTCTGCTGATTTTTAAAGCCCTTAAACTAGAATTTTCTCTGGAAAGTGATGGTATAAAGCTAGCATTCTTTTGGTCATCAGATCTGTGCCATGTGTGCATTTTCACTTTCTTGACACAATCAGTTTCATCAGTATTATACATTCACATTATTGATCAGCAAAATAAAAATATGAAAGTGAACTATAATGTTCATAAAGCCTATATAATAATGTCCTTAAAACCAACATCTGGTGTCCAATATGGGCATGCAATGTTCAGTTCTTCCATGACTATATCATATTCCATGAGAAAGCTGTAATACAGGAACATGAAAGAGTAATTTAAAAATTGGGAAAGCAAAGGCTTCTCATCCAAGCAAAGAAAAAATTCTGCTGCTACAAAAAGCATAAAACTGTGTTGTGAATAAACAGAAGTATTTGGTCTTTAAAATCACTGATACATTTAAAGTAACCTTTTTCAACAGTTTTGCAAGCAATTAGTTAACCTCCATGATCTCATTTCTAAATATGATTTTATTAAACAATGTAGCCCAGTAAATATGATTTTGCCATTACTAGTAAAAGGCAGCATCTCTGGCCTGTATTGGCCTGAGCTGATGTTAGCTTGTTTTAGCTGCGGGAGTAACTGTCCATCGGTCAAATAGTCAAATTGACTATTGCCTAACTTCTGTTAGCCTAGTTCTGCGAATACTATATATGGTAATAATCTAAAAAGCTTATGTACTTATTGAGTAACCTCACCTCGCGTATAACAATTTTAACTACTATTAAGGAGGCTCTTCTGTAATACCTCATTTGCACTGAATGTTACTAGCATTGTAACTGGACTGATAACAACTGTCTTGTATTTTAATTAGAATATTAAATTAGACTAACGATAAATCCTTGCATCTGTGTATAATGTATTCTCTCTTAGCCCACAGCAAAATTTTGAGTGTAAAAAAGAATGAAGTTTAGGAGTAAATGCTAATTCATATCCAAGCCAACTGTTTGCGTCTTTAAATACTCTGCTCTTCTATCACAATAAAGAACCTATTACTGAACACAGAACAGTCTTAATATACTCAAGGTATGTTGATTTTACAAAGCTAATACATTGACAGTTTGAGAAGAGTGACTTCAGACAGTTTCATTCAGATGTACGGTATTTTGGCTTCACACTAGTATATTTGCATGCCTGAATTTACAACAGCTGTTAAAATAATTTTCTTTCAGACACACCATCTCACATGCACTTTGACTCTTGCCATTTCATTACAATAAATATCTTTCTCTTCTGTCTCTAAAATAAGGATCCATCTTTTCCCATTCCTCCCCAGGAGACTGCTACCATTCCCAGACTCATTCACTCATCTTATGGCCCAGGATCTACAAAAACACCCATGAAGGCTCAGTCCCAACCCCTTCATCCAGTTCAATGGCTCTGGATCACGCTAATAGCTAGAAAGTTTATTTCTGCTAAACAACTAATTTAGATTTTCTTAAAAGTTTTGCAGTATCTATTGATAAGCATGAGCATTTATGCGACAGAAAACAAACCCTGTAATTACATTATAATTTTTAGCTTTCTCATACAGGGAGATGACTGGAAAGGGATGGAAACACAAAGATAATTGCAATTCGACCCACAAGACATAATTACTATCTGATTATACAGCATTTAAGTATAAATACAGAGCAATTACACAGGACTTAACTCAGAAGTTGCAGTGCCTCCCTCACTGTCAGCACTGTGCAGGGTAGTCCAGTCCTGACTGCTTTTTCTGCCTTAACCTCTGGACTGTGAAGGCACTGTCTTTAAAGTCAGTGAAACAGAACTCTGTATTTTTTAAGAAAAAATACTTATTTTTATAAACAATTGATCTTCATATTACTTTTAAAAATATTTTGGTGTCTCTGGATCCAGCACCCTCCTGGGAAAACAGGTTTAGCAGGGTCGAATCATTTGCAGACCAGACTAGGGAGAGAGCAAAGCATTGTCCTGAAAAGCCAGAGATGCAGACAGCATTGTTGAGGAACATGAAGTTGGGAGTCACGTGAGACCTCCGTCCTGCCCCAGCTTTTCCTCACTTATCTTCTACAGGTTGTCAGTCACCAGCTACAGCTGGATGCAGTGTTTTTAGTGCACCACCACTAGACCACTGAAGATTTCAAAATAAGTAAGTTTGAAAAGCACCATACTTAGGTACCCTATGAATAACCAGGAATGGATGGAACTGGCTCTGAATAAAA
>NW_020449775.1:234270-257076 GCF_003343035.1 Apteryx rowi
AAAAAAAAAAAAGGTCATAAAACTAACCTATGCATTACACCCCTAAGACTGGAATTCTGGTACATGCATCAAATCACATCCCAACATGAGCAGTGGAAAATCATTCCAAATGACAGTGTCTATCATAGGGAAAAAAACGTAGTTTAATTCTGAATCCTCTCCTACCCCTAAGAAGGATAAGAAGTTCTTGTCTGTATATGTAAAAGTGATTATTTGAATAGGGCAACTGATCACAAAAATCTAACTATCATTTTACACTACTGGAGAAAGTTTGTCTCCTGCTTAACGTAAGCTCAGATATTGAAACCTATGTTTTTAAATTAGTTGCTCAAAAGCTTGAGATATGCAACTGCAAAATAAAAAGTCAAAATTTTTTCTTCCCAAAAGCACTAGTACAATATTGAAGTAGATTATATAATTTGTTTGATAATCTTCAAATAAACACAGGAGATAATGCATATAAATTTTTGTAAGTGGAAGCACAAAAATTGATATGGTTTAGAAAAACTGTCTTTTGCACATGTAAAATAAGAAGCTACATACATCTGTGATAATCATGTCATGCATTGATCAGCTTAGCACATAAAATAGTAATGGTCATCATAGTCTTATTCTCTAAATGAACACCAGTTTATTATGAAGGGAATCAGGCCATTGGGATCAGAAAGAAACATTCCAGCATCAGTGCTCCTCCATCACAGGAGGTAACAGGTCTCCAGGAAGAAATAGTCCATTTGAAGGTACTGTCCTTCTCACAAAAACTGCATTGCACATGCAATTCAACAGATTCAGTCCCACTTCTTTAGACATAACTTCTCTTTGTAAAAAGTTCCTTCCTTGTCTAAACTCTAGAAATTCTGAATCCCAAACATACTGTCCTAACCTTTAGTATTATCTCATCTCTTCTGCCCACTAAGCTAGGGCTCAGGCAATTCTGTAAGTCTGTTCTCTATCTTATAAAATACAGGAATAAAAGTACTTCTCAGTCTGCAGTGGCACTGCAAGGAGTCAATATGATCAGTCAGTACTGGAGACCAAATACAAATTGTTAGTATTTGTGCAGAATCTTGCTCCTTTTCATTATAGCTTGATACATTACAGTTCTATACTGAATATAAACATTGTGATCAAATTCAAAATGTAATCTTCTGACAAAGCCTATGGAATTTCTCCAATTAAGGGAACAACAATTATTTGCTCATTCATGCAATTCCTCTACTTAGAAGTGTGTAAAAAAGTTATTATGGAGTAAGAAAATCAGTAATTCTAAATTATAAGATGTAATAAACTAGTTCATCGCAAGGCCTAGGCATGTTTAAACTAATTTAGATTTCAAGTAATTCATGTTTTTTTCAACTTTAAACAACTCACAAGATTCTGATGCAACCTTAGAGTTCAGAAGAACAGTTTAGACTGTTTAAAGTCTTCATTCTTCATTTTTGGAACAACTGAAACACTCTTAAGTACTCGTAAAGTTCTTTATCTGACCCGTTCACACACACACAGAGCACAGTTTTATTTCTCTTACAAAGACTGGATGAAGTTTGTAAATGCATTCTTTGAAAGACCACATTTCAGCAAGTTCAGAATAAAGAAACAGTAATGCTATTCCTAAGCAAAAAAACCCCTAGCATTTTGGCAGGTAAAAATCTTAGAAGCATAAAATTATATAGTTTGGAAGGAACCTCTGGAAGTTATCTGATCCAACCTCCCATTCAAGGCTGGGCCTAAATGAGCAACACCAGACCAAAACCAATATAGAAGAGAGCTGAGTTCAGCTTTGTAAACCTACAGAACTAAAAATGGAAGAATAAATTGTTTAGCTATGAAAACTCAAAGTTATGTTTGTTTTATAAATGCTTCTACTCTCAAACATATTCTCATTACCAATATTTCCACAAAGAAAACACCTATAAATATTAGAACAATCTCCTTCAAAATGACATTTTTTAAAACTCTAGTCAATATAACTCTTGCTAGTCTTCTGTTTTACATGCTTTTTATTTTAACACAGTTTATGGTAGATTTTTTAAAAAACACAGAATTTTTATATTTATTTTAGGAAACTGAAATCAGATAAGCACTTATGTGAATCTTCAATCTTCCATGGTTTCAGCAGCACAAAGAGAACCAAAAAGAAGATCAAAAATTGTTGTGCCATGTGGGAATTTCAAACAAATGAATTTAGTGACTAGAAAAAGAAAGGCATAGGAACCAAAGAAACTGGTAATGAAAATGAGACCTTGAAATAATGTACAAGCACGATCTGTTCCCAGTCATCACAATAAGTACAAGTAGCCAGTTAAAACATTTAATAGCCTGGCCAATACTGGAGATCACAGCACCGGTGTGTTCCAAGGATACAACAACAAAAGCAAATATAACAACTTCACATGAGCTTAGAAGGTGGTTCCAGGCAAAACCATATCCATAAAATTCTTCCCTATCTTTTCATTTTCTATAGTCCAGTGACTTGCATCAAAATACAGATAGTACTTTACTAATTTAAAGTATCCCCATGCAGGTGTTAAGTTTTCTTTGACCATGAAAAAGTAAGTGATACTTGAAGCCATTATTGACACCTGATTTGCATTCTTCAGCTCTCCAAAAATGCTGACTAACCTTATCCTTCCTTGGTATATTATCAACCAGTTTCTGTAAAGTCTTTTTTGAACTACTTTTTAATGTAATCATACTAGTTTTTCTAGGATATCCCATTTGCAAAGTGCAGCTATACCAAAAAGGGGCAGCTCTAAAGATTTTATGTTCTTAAAAAGTTACCTATAACTTTGCTCTGTTGCCTTTTTTTTAAGAAAGGACCTTAAGTGCGGTATGAAGTAGAATAATTATCTTACCTGTTTGCCTAAGGTTGCCATTTTTTAGTGTGTTCAATCCTGGCATGTAAGATGGATGATACTCAGCACTGTGAATTCTAATTTGAATTCACTGCATTAATCCTACCATATGCACAGCTTTAAGAACCAATTGCAGCACCAAGAACCACAGAGCCTAAGATTCTTTTGGGAAAACCTACCCTACTATTTTTTATTATATGCAATCCTCTGTTTTAAATAACTTGAGGATTTAGCATCTTTAGTGAATGTAAAATGTTACCCTGCACTTTGGTAACYAAACCAGTAATAATGTATTCTTCCTTTATTTTGCTATCAAGCACTTTGTTCATATTTAATCATACCAATTATTTCTATTGTGCTTACCCCCTATAATTTTGTATTAGATAGGATGACAGCTACTGAACTAAAACAATTGCTCAGGATAATTTGTGTGTTTATTTTTATTACGATTTTTGTCCTTCTAGCTTTCTCACTGCAAGAGCAAAGCACTTATCTAAAGTTACTCATATATAGACCATTTAATATCTAAGTTGCTTCTTCCCTTGGGGTTTAACCATCTACTTAAGACAAAACAAAAACCCACTATGCAAAAAATGAAGATGCAAATGAAAATAATAAGTTGTTTTCTTATCCCTTTCACCCTTGCCAATAAAAACTAAAATAGCAGTATGAAGAAAACAGCTATTATATTCTTTTTTTGCATCAAAGCATCAGATTATTAGACAAGGAATAGTTTTGAAAATAAGATATCAGCAGGTACTGATCTGAAACTGAATCCCACCGAGCTGAACCTGGGCTGGAATCAGGGGACATTTATTCTTCCAGGTGCTGTCTCTCACTTCGGTACCTCCTTCTCAATATACCAAATCAGAACTGCACCAGTACTTAAAGCAGGGGAAAATCAAGTTTTTATATAGCAGCAAAATGATGCCTCATGTCTTGTTCTCTGGCAATTTCATTGGCCTTTTTTTTTTTTTTCCTCCCAATACACACTGAGCTGATGGTTTCAGAGGCTTGTTAATGATGACTCCAAGATCCCTTCCTGAGCTTTAACAGGCACTTCCACATCCGGCACTATGTAGGCACAATCTAAATTATTTTCCCTTTAACATGTTACTTTATCTACAACGAATTTCATCTGCCACCTATTTGCCAGCCTCTCATCTTTGTAAGGTCCTTCTACAGTTCCTTGCCATTGGCATGTATTCAGGTACACAAAAGGCCTTATTATCATCTACAAACTTGGAGATTTCACTGTGCACTCCTTTCTGCAGGTTACTGATGAGTACTTCTAATAGAACTGGTCTGAGCACTGAGCTGTAGGGACCCCATGACTAAATTTTCTCTGTCTTGCAAAATGAGCACCAAGCTCTACCTTTTTCTACTTAAACTTTAAACAGCTTTGAAGCCACAAAAGGTTCAGTCTTCCAAACCTGCTGCAACTTCATTTGTTTAATGGCTTATGTCATGGAACCTGGTCAAAGACTTTTTGAGAAACCACTCAAAAATTATATTCACTGGATCCCCTTTATTCATTCATTAATAGGTAGGTTTTCTCTTTAGAGAACCCCTGCTGGCTCTTTCCAAACAGACTATGTTTATCAGTGGTCTTATTCACTATCAAACACTCTACATATTAATGAAATTCAGTCTCACTGGTTCACAGGATAAGTCCTCTGGCACAGGGCCTGTTTGTGATATTAGGTTACAGACCTAAGGATCCAGTTCTGCAATTTCACACCGAGTTCCTTCAGGACTCTTAGATGAATAAAGTTAATAGAGAAAGATAGAAATAAAGAAATACAGAAAGAAGTTAGTTCACCTCTTGCTATAGAGGAAATCTAGAGAAATATCTTAAACTGGGATTGAATTAATCTCACCTAAATCTGAATGCCTACAGATGAGCTAGTTGTGTAGATTCCATATATTAGGTAGAGATTTAGTCAAAATGGTAAATTAAGTTTTGGGTACAGTTCATCTAACCAAATGTAAAATTCTTCTTCAGAAAGCAATACACCTCCTCCTATACTCCTCTGACAATATTAATTTGACTATAATGGCAGCCTACACAACTAATTTAGATGTAGACACCTAAAGCTATGCAAGATCAATTCCATTCTTAGATGGATGATATTTCAGTAGCTAAAGCTGGTTAAGAAGAATTGTTATGCTTTATGACTGAATTAAAGATATTTATGCTTACTTAAAACAATGTAGGATCTCTTTATCACTGAAAGTGTGAGAGGACATGTAAATCTAATAGGGCTCATGAGGGTCTAGCTTGACCTTTATCCATTATCCTTACCTTGTGAGTTTAGGCTCACTCTCATACGTCAGAGAATAAACGTTGTGCATATCTACAAGATGATACAGACACTGCCCATGAGAACTTACATAGCAAACAAAACAAAGCAAAAACATTCCAAGGGGAAAAGGGGAGACAGAAGAATTCAATATACAGTGAGAAATTTATATATGGTCTTGTTTAACTTAGTAACAGGCATCCACACAGTTATACAAAATCCTATACATTACTAAGACCACATCTTACCAAAGTAGTTTAGACTATACTTAAGTTTGCTCCTGCTCAGAAGTTCATTTTAAGCATGTAGTTAAATGTGCTTGACTAAGACTGTGCTAAAATGCTGATATATATAAGCCTGAATCAGAACGTTGCAAGACAAGGTTCTTTTCAAAACATGAAGTTTCTTAGTTGTAACTTTGGCTAATAACTAGTTATAACTAAGGCTAATATATTTAGTTCAGCACTGCAGGAAGCTATTTTCTTTTAATGAAAAATAGCTGTGTAGGCCTTCGCCAGATATCAAGCAATTAAGGACTTGGTATTTTTCAAGTGATTTTTTTTATCCTCCATTAAATTGACAGCTTCTAAATAAGGAGGCAAATGTTTTAACTGGAGTTTGCATAGTTGGGCCTGACAGTACTTCTCATTAGTTTGCTTAACATTTCCTAACACGAAATCCCATTTTCAATTACTTACAATTTTGCAAAAATTTAACAACTCAGTGAGATTATACATGCTATGCACTCATTTACTGGAAAACTGGAATATTTCTAACCAGAATTATTCATAGTTCTCTTACTCAGTATTTAGGAAAAAGTATTTTATTCTGTCAAAAAAAAAAAACAAAACACTGAGACTTTCTTTAAATTTTTAATGCTCCCATACTGTAGGGCCAGGGACCCAAAATGTTATAGTCCCTGGGAAAGGAACATCATTCTGCATCCAAATCTGCCTCCTGTCTGACAAAGATCAAAGATCCTGATTTCAGTAACTAGAGTCACTAGAGATACAGCAATCACTGAGGATACACACTTCTTTTACACAATACATCATAGTACAATCTTTAACTACATGACCATACAATTTTTTATTATTACTATTTTACTTTTCATGTACTTATGGACCAATGGACTCATGGCAAAGAATGAATCAAGACCAAGAAGTGAAAAGGAAGAGCTGTAAGGTCCGTGCAAAAGATGAAAGGTGAATGAGAAAGAATAGTACAGGAAGAGAGAGAATGATTTTTTAGTTGAGGCAACTGAATATTGCTCTGGAGAACTGCCTCCAAGTTCCTAAGTAACTCACCCAATATCTCTTATGCCAACTTAGCTCATCAGTAATTGTTTGTGGGCGTCAGACTTTCCAGTGTCTGATTTGAGGAAGTGCAGAGCACTTTCAGATGCAGCTGACGTCAATAGAAGCTCTGCTTTGAACCTACATAAACAGCTACATTACATTACATAATGCTAAATATTCTGAAAAATCATATTCTGAATGTTTAAAATTGGACACTTATAACCAAAGAACGCGGTTGACCTTAGTTTTTCTAGCCTTAACTCTCCATATTCACTTTTCTTATACAAAACTGTGAAAACACATTAGTGTTTGCGATGCAATCAAAAACTTGTGCAATGAAAAAGCATTTGGAAACAAGTGAATTTTCAGACTACATTTGAATAGTTATGGAATAAGATAACTATTTGCAGTTTAATTAAGCACCATCCATACTACACCCTGAATGAGGGAAATATTATATAGAAAAATACGATTACAAAATTCCAGCCATGACAAGTATCGCTGAATGCCAAGGGAAATCAGAAGTGTCTTTGATAAATAAAATATCTATGTAGAATCAGAAATGACTGAGTATAAACATGCAAAATAAAAAAATGCTAAATATATATATTACCTGGGGAAACTATTTTGCATTGGAGTTGATATTTCTGTAATTAGTTGTTGACACCCTATTTTTTAATTAATCTTAGCTGAAGAATTCCATAAATGGCTTATAGTGACAGTGGACGTTAAGGATTCCTAGTTCCTGTCATTATCAAAACATATCATGAGAATAAACACACAGCTACAGTGAGTCTAACACAATCTATTCTCTAAAATTTTAAGAGTGCTCAGCTCCACTATTCAAATATATCCCAGCCTACTGGGATATCCCAGTATATCCCATGAATGCTGCTGTGCCTTCTTGTTATCCTGAAACACTCCAGACTAAGTGGCTGCCTTCAGAGCTGAACCTAAGGCAAGTGAGGAGGCGGCTGCTGAACTAAACCCCACACAAGCACTCAGTGCCACTGTAGGAAGTCTATAGGTTATCTCTTTCTCATTATTTTGTCCAAATGAGAGATGACTTCTCTCTTGCCTGCTCATAATATAAAAGTGACTTCTTGCTTCTTCATCCAATACCTAAACAGTTTCAGTGATTTACATCTCTTCTTCTCAAAATCTTATTTTTCTTCCTATCTGTTACAAATTAAGTATTCCAGGTTTGGTTAGAGGAACATTACCTTTACTATTCAAAGCATGTTATGGGATGCTGATCCCCCCACCTTTCCTTCTCATCTTCCTGCAAGGAAGTCTTTCATATTTCAGCTTTAACTATCTCCTTCCCCATAAATAAAACACACACACATCAAAATATTTTGTTGTTACAGTATTTCCTATATTATGTATCACAAAAAGCATCCATTGTAAATCAGCTCTGTCACACTGGTGACCCCCAGTGCACTATTAGCTTTGTCTACAGCTTGCACAAAGCACCCAGAGATAACAGTACATAGTTGTACAGATGACCAACTTGGTAAACGGTGCTTTCCAAACTATTTCCTCTGCCTTTTCCCCACAAAAGCTATTTCTATCAGTGATAACGGTCACAACCAGCTTTACCTTACTACTCATTTCTGGCAAAAACATAAATCATGCATACCCTCATAAACACCCTTAATGGATGCAATTTCCACATAACTACTAATAGAACGCAATTCAACTATTTCATCTAGAATGCCTCATAGCAACAACAGATGGGGTACTATCCATCACTAGCTGCTAAATAAAAGCTCTTAACCCACATCTGCTTACCAGAAAGATCACGGATGTCTGTCACAGGGCACTGCCTTTATTAACTCACTTATTAGAAGATAAGGGGGACAGTTGTAGTTGCAGGACGAATAAGCAAGCAGTACATTATCTTATCCATGGTCCAGAGCATGGAATATTAGATGAGTCATACACACAGGAACAAAATAGGAATAAATAAATATTACTTTTAAAAACATAGTATCATTATACTTCCCTAATATCTCATATGATTCAGCTGTAAAATAGGCCTTTATGCAAGAATTTCATTTTAAAATGTATTAGCAGAAGTCAGGGCTGAGATGTCATATCTAATTTACAGCATTTTCCTGGGAGCAGCATAAAACCAGTTTGGAGCAGCTGATAGGGAAAAACAGATTTGATTATATATGAATGTTAAGCATAAGAGTATAGCAGGGCTACAAGCAGACTAAATTAGAGTTACCATTAAGACAGACTGATAGGATAAAACTCCTGGAAAATAATAACACATCTGAACTCAGTACTAATTCTTTTTTGTCCTACAAATAAGTAAATCATGCATGATATTCATAAATAATTGTTACCAGCAGATATTTAGTAAGAATTGTTCACACCGCTATGAGTACCTAAGAAATGCTTACAACTGGCATTATAGTTGAGAATATATCTAGAATATTACATGCATAAGTAAGTGGTTTATTCTCAGCTCAAAACATGGTGAGTTAGATGCACAATTCTTACACATATTATGGGAAACATTCATTAACTCGGTATTCCTGAAAAAACACAAGTGTTGTGGGGTAACAGTACAATTTAGTTACTGTAAGTAACACCAGTAAACAAGCTAAGCGGATATAGAATCCTTAAAAATGAAATACTGGCATTGAAAGAATTATTCAGGGGAAAAAAATCTTGATTTTATGGCTTTTTTAGGTATATCTAGTTTAGTTAATATTTTACCATATAGTCAAACTTGGGATAAATAAGCCAAAATCTTGAGACTTTAAATAAACTTTTTAAATTTTATGCGTGGCTCAACTTTCTGTGAAATAAGTGAATGCAATCCACCGCAATGTCTAGTATAGATAATTCTCAAAAATTTTGACTGCAATTTCTACATTGCCATAGATATGCATTTAATTTCACATTCAGAGCAATAAGACTAGATTTTTGCTCGAGAGAAGATGAAATCCCATAAAAAGAGCTGTTTGGTGACAATAACTACATTACAAAGATCACACCCAAAATCCTATGTCCAGTTTTGGGCCTCCCAATATAAGACAGACACTGATGGACTGGAGTGAGATCTGCAAAGAGCCAAGATGGTCGGGAGGCTGGAGTACTTGCCCTATGAGGAGAAGCTGACAGAACTGAGCTTAATCATACTGGAGAAGAGAAGGCTGAGGGGGGACCTAATAGCTGTCTCCCAGTACCTAAGAGGAGGCTACTGAGAAGACAGAGCCAGGCTTCTTACGAAGACAAGTGTAAAGACAAGAGACTATGGTCATAACAATAAAACAGGGGAGTTGCTGACTTGAGATAAGGCCAAAAAGAGTTTCACCATAGGGACAGTTGAGCACTAGAACAGCTTGCCCAGAGAGGTTGCGGACTCTCCATCCTTGGAGGTTTTCAAGACCCAACTGGACAAAGCCCCAAGCAACGTGGTCTCAACTCAGACAGTGACCCAGCTTTGAGTAGTAGGTTAGACTAAATAAATTCCTAAGGTCACTTCCATACTAAATTGGATACTACAATTTTAGAAGGCAGACTGAGTCTCCTGTCAGATTTCTCTTGTCCCCATGACACTTATTGATGGTAATGTCATCCATACCAAAAACACAGGTTACAACCACAAAATTGAGTAGATATGCATTGCCTGTGAATAATGATCTCCTGTTCATGCTCTATATCTGCATTAATTTCATGGCTTTATGTTACATTTCACAGACTACAAAAGGAGCTGCAGGAAACAAATTCATAAGTAATCTTACAGATTCTTCTCAACTTGTAAGTGCCAGAAGATGAACAGTAGAAAACTGCAGATGTGGCTACCCAAGCAAATAAATATTGAGGCCTTGCAGAATTCTGGTTCACCTTCTACAGGAAAATAATGCCGCAGGTTTTGGATAGTCTCCATTTCAGAAAAAGGAAGACAAATCTCCTGAAAAAATGGCCTGGAAACAAATTAGCTAAAAATGTGTAAGGTAATAGCAAAGTAAAATAGTAAGTAGTAGGGAAAAAAAAATTATCAAGGAAAATGAAGGGAAGGCTGTTTTGATGGCCTACACATTATTTACTACAATAAATCTAAAAAGTATTACAAGAACCTGGTCAGGCTGCAATATTAAGAATCAATCACTACACATAGGTTAGGAAGAATGAGACTCACAAAGAGGACAGAAAAAAAGAAACAGTACTTATGTCACAGGTGCCTGTTTCTGGGTCTCCAGCAACACGGAAACAAATCATCGTGAATGTTTATGAGGAAAGTTCTGATAGATAAGTACAAGTTTGCAAATGAACTGGTGCCACAAAGAGTGATCAGCTTCTTAAAAAAAAAAAAAATGACTGCAAGGAAGAACTGCTTTAGTATGAGATATTTTCAATTAAATTTAGTGTGTCTTGGATATCATCATGTCAGTACTAATATACCATAGACTCTCTAGAATTAAAGATAAGCATTACCTAATTGAAAAATGTTGCATCCAAAAAGGAAGAATTCAGTTTTAGCTCTCATTTTAATCAAAAAGAAATTGATCTCTGAACTACTCATTAATGATAGATTAGTGATCATGTCTATCCAGTGATGAACCATGAAAATATGACAGAATAATCAAAATCAAACAAAAAAGAGGAAGTGTTTCAGCAATATTTCTGATCAGTATTTCAGAGAAAAGACCAATAATCTTTGTGAAACAACGATCAAAGTACTTTCATTCTAACAATTTAACAGCCATCTAGGATTTTAAACAGACAGGAAAGATATCTTAACATCAGGAGGACCCACATAAGAAGCATGCAAGTGTTTTAAATGAGCTAGATAAGGACTTCTGTGAACAATAATCAGCTTTTTGGTGAATTTTGATACATTGGAAACTATATACATGGAAGATTATATAGGATAATTGTAGGCCTATCATCTTCATAATAATCTCAAACTGAAGGAACTGTCAATCCTGGGAGACCTCTACAAAGAATTCAGAGAGATAATATGAAATTCTATGAAAAACAGATCTTACCAAGCTATCTGCTTTAATTAGATGTGAATTTTGATAAAAATATCGATGATGATGTAGTCTACATAGACTTCTGTAAGACATTTGATTAAGTATCGCATGACATTATGATTAACAAAGTATAAGGATAGAAAAATTTCTATCTTTAATGGAATATATTCACATGTTAGAATTGTTCTTACAAAGTAAGCCTCCAAATTTGGTTAAGAACAGGGAGTAACTATTGAACAACTATTTCCAGTGAAAAGTCAGTTCTTGAACTTCAGTCACGTAACACTTTTAATCTCAGAATGGGAAGAAAAACTTTACTGTCAGAGATTACAGTTACTGGGGGAAGTGAGGAAAGCAGAGAAAGCCTCAGGACTCCTAGCCTAGACAGAACGACTTTGCTTTACTGTGCTGGGAACCACGGCAGCTACCCAGGCGCACATGAGGCCAATATACCAGAAGTGCAAATGTGATCATAAATTTGAAAGAGTGTAACTGAAAATAGAGAAGTTATTGTACCGTCCTTAGAAATGTTTCTCTTTTAGCAGACACAAGAGACTGTAATAGTATTAGAAAAGATTCTCTTATACTCTACATAAGAAGGATTTTCTTAAGTAAGAAGGATGAGAAAGTGCATCCTACATTTGGTCTATTTAGTTTACCAAAGAGTAGGTCAACTATAATATAATTATGGTCTGCTTGTATCAACAGGTGGAACAAAAATGTGTTAAGGAAGGGTCTGTAAGTCTAGTAGACAAAAGATAAGCAAGCACAGTAACTGGAAGTTGAGGCTTGATAAATACAGCATGGAAAAGGAAACTTTCTAAATAAACAAACAAAACTGTGAGGGTAGTAAACCACTAGTTATCTTTTTAATCAAGACTGCTATGCCCTACTTCCAGCATTTTTTCCCTTCCTTGAAACAGATACAAGCAGAGCTACACAGGATATCAGACTGGATGGTTCTTCTAACCATAAAAAAAGCCACAGAGAGAGGCATTTCTAAAGCACTTATCGACTCATGGAAAGATGTACTACAAGACCAAAAACGCTATGGGTCTTGGCCCCATTTCTTATTCTGAAGAAATGTTAATATTGGTAAGCAATTCACAATTTCTAATTCTACCACATCATACTGTTCTACCTTTGGTAGACAGGTTATTTATCAGTACTCTATATTTTATTTAGTATAAAGCTGAATAAGGATTAAATCTAGGATCTCCAGAACAACAGAGCCACAGAAATTAATTATTTTAGTTTTTAACATTCATGACACTTTTTTAACCTCAGCTCACTGCTCTGCAATTTCGTTTTATCTCAGTAAATACTGTATCAGATTGAATTTAAAAAAAAAATGACTTCACCGTACAAACAGGGCTTTAATTTAACCAATAATATCCAAAATGATTACACTGTTTTCCCAAGAGTGACAAATCTAGAATAGTTCCTTATGCAATCAAAACTCATTCAGGTCTCTGAGCAGCACATTCTTTCTACTTAACATTTCCACAAAATATGGCTTCYAGGTGACAACCTCAAAACAAGATCAAAATTTTAAATCAAAATCCAAATACATTTAGAATGTATCATTTTACATTTAACCTAATAGTAAATTCTTCTAGCCAACTCTACACTTTTAAGTGAGACTTTTTTAATTAAACTCTTATCATGTTCTCAGTGGCGCATTTTGCAGCAAGTACTTATTTCCACACTCCAATAAGATATATATTCTATAACTATCAAATAGGGATAATTAAAGGAAACATAAATCAGGTAATTATAGCACCCTTAGCCAAACTTCTCAGACTTCAGATCTATAATATATTATGTCAAGTTGATTACTGGTCACATAACAAAATGGCTCACTCCACGTGATTATGATACTAATAAACTTCTGGTTCTTTGTCTGATATTACAGATGAATTCTGATAGACAATTAAAGCAAAGAGAAACATAAAATAAAGCAAAAAGCACAAACGTAAAGGGAAACAAATAAAATAAACCCAGGGAAGCTGTAAAACAAATGGGTCCTAGGATAACAGAGAACAAGAGATCGAGTGGCTTTGCCAAAAATAAATAGTAAAAAAAAAAAAAAAAAAAAAAGGTAGTAGAGATCTGAAAGGTCAAGGAGGATGCAATTAGAAAGACCATGGGCAGTACCAGAAGAGTGAAAAGTATAGTTCACAGAAGTAGAGCTGTGCAAAAGATCAAAAAAGTACCATCTGATCTTGATCCAGGAAATAGAGGAATGTAGCACAGACTGCAGAGGAAGAGGTGTGACAAGATGACAGGAATTCTGGTAACCTGGGTGAAAAGAGGAGGCACTGCGAGCCAGAGAAGGGGCAATGAGGGCTGTCAGTGTGAGACCCTAAGACAAAAGAAGCAGATTTACTAGTAACACAGAGGGCAATCAGACACCATAATACATCATAAATCATGTCAGTGGTAAACAAGGGGCTGGAAGTTGCAAATGGGAGAACAAAAATCTGAATACTTACCACAGTGTATAAAATATGGCATATATGTGCTAGTTAGGCTATAGCAGAGTGAGACTTTCATTCTGTGTATTGATTATCAGAGGATATAACTGTTAAAAATAGCTCTAGTAAGTACCAGCTCTATGAAGCGCATTCCTACTAGCAGCAGCTGTCTAATTCAGATTATAGAGATGTAAGAGTAATCAAAAACCTAATGAATAGCTATGCACGTTTAGTCAGCCCTCCCAACCCGCCATGCTCACAAAACTGTTAAAAAGGCAAAAAGATGCACAGAGATCCCACTCTACCCTGTTCTCAGGGACAGCAGCCCACAGCAAGTAGCCTATAAGCAATACTTAACCATTATAAACCAAATCTCTTGAGATATCATGGTTCAGAATACAGAATAATCAACCACATAAATTGGACTTATCTAAAAAATTATCTAAAAAAAAAAAGAAAGAAAAAAAATGTCCCCAGTCTCCCCTTTCTGCCACCTCCCCTCCACCACACTGTGGGGTCATATAATCCATAAACTTCTGCCCAGGAATCAAATGATATAATCATCCACGGCAAATTTACACGTACGAATTAAATTGTCCTGGCATAAGAATAAGAATGAGCCAGATTCTGAAAAAAAAGAAAAAAAGAAGTTATGGTGAAATCCACCTGCTGAAAGCTTGGCCTAATATATGCATACTTAATACCACTGTATTGTGCATGCAGCTTTAAAGCGATGAATTATTTTCCATATCCTTTATTAATCATTTGACTGGAAGTATCATAGCAGAGCTACTGAAGTTGAAAAAAATTCTGAATTTTGAGAAACAGAAATGATTTTATATATTCTTGAAGATATTCTGGCCTAAATGACAACAGATAAATCACATTATGAAACATCTTCCCTTTTAAAGCCTTTTTTTCAACAGCAAGTTTCTTATGGAAGTATTGGAGTTTGTCCATTTTATAGGAGTATTTGTATAGGAGGCAGTATTAGGATTATTTGTTGTTATTGAGATTCTAATAATACAGTTTAGCATGCTTCCAGCAGCTTTCAACAGACTTCCTAAAAACAACGCATCATCATCACTCCTTAACTTAAAAAGTATGGGCTGAGTTTGCCTTACAGGAAATATATGCACAAATAATCCAAAAAGAAATAGCCTATGTTAGCATTTTCTTCCAGGTTGAGTGGCAACATCAAAAGAATCTCTTTTCTCATGGATTTCTATCTTTTATCCTAAACTTCTTCCCTCCATTTCTCTTCCAAATGTCCCTACAGCCCTCCCAAAAGGCAACAGATATTACACTATATTACTAGTCCCGAGTTAACCGTTCAGGCTAAACAGCTAATGCTGGACAGAACGTATAATGTTAAATTCTACCTGTCTGGAAACACCAAGTTCTCCAGCCTTTATTTAGACAATTTTTTTGAAAAACTTGTATCAATCCAATCATAATTAAGACCACAAGCCTTTTTTCAAAAATGGCTGAAAAGTTTGAAGTTAGCCGTGCTTTCAGTACAAGGCTGGACTAGATGACTTTCAAAGTTCCCTGCCAGCCTAAATTCTATTATTCTATGATTTTAAAAGTTACTTACAGGGGGATACACAGGTGGGAAAATTGTATAGACCTGTTCCTTCAGAAACCTGACTTCAAACAAACTAGTCTTAAGTTGTGGAAATTACGCTTTAAATTCATCAATCAATCACTGGAGCTGTCTTCTTATCTGACTTGACACACATCCCTTGAGAACCTCTAATTATTTTTTATTAAAAGGTTTCACAGAGTGAAGGCATCAAGCTGAAGTATAAACTAACTCATTACAGTTGGGGCAAGTGACTCTACAGGAAGTAATTGCTTATGTTTTTTTTCTGTCCTGGATTCTTCTTTGCCATACAAAACAACCTTGGCGTTTGTTATCTGCTTTCTACTTTTCCCTTATAAGCTGCTAGTATGCTTGAATATAATACCTTGTACTTTAAGTAGAACGCAAAAGGCAGTAAGTTTCTTCATCCTCTCTGCAAATCATTCACATTTACAAGATACAGAATGCAGACTTTAAGAAAATAGGAAAAAATACTATATGAAAAAAATTACTTTAAAAAGATAATTTCAAATATTGATTTTAACACTGCAAAAACTGGTTAGCCATTCAAAACTTAAGCACAAGTATTTGCAGATTTGGATATATAACCTTGGACGATATTTTATATACCACAAATGTAATATTACTGTAAAAACCTTAACTGGTTGTCACATTCTACAAGACTGTAAAACAAAACTTAAAAAAATCTGTCATCCAGCTTTTAAGAACATTTCTCCAATAATTTTTCCTCACCTCTTCCCAGGAAAGACCAATATTACTTTCTCTGACATGCCAGAAAGAAGGAAAACCTGATATATGGAAAGTGTATAATTTCTAAAAGACCACCGCAGAATAATAAAAAATAAACCAGTTGGCATCAACAAAGTTCTTTTGGAAGATGGAGGAGATGGTTGAAATGACTCAAAAAAATATAATAGGTACGGTACATTAATTCAAGTGTAATTTTAAACAGGTGTTGAATTACATGCTATACATAATTATTTTACATGGATTTTTCACAGCTTAAGCTGTGAAGATTTAATTTTCCTTAAAAACATTATATCCATATTGATTTAGATGGAAGAGATTTGTCAAATTCGGCTCCCTAATATTATTATACTTTCCTCATCCTTCAAAGTCTATAATTCATTACCTGGCCAAAGTCTCCTCAATTTAGAAACGACCAGAGGCAGCCAAGACAGAACTACTGCACAGATCCTAACAGCTGTAAACCATTTCAGATATGCATAAGAAACATGCACTCCACTTAGCTTTGCTCGGACCAATTACATCGTTGTTTCCATAGTAATAAGCTTCAAAGGAAAAAACTACAGAATATAAAAATACCTACAAGCAAGCAAAGCAAAATAACTGTGTGACACCCGTGCTGTTCAAGATAACAAGAGGTCTGACTAGACAGTCACACCACTAGTCTGGGCAGTCCTGGCTAATTGATTCTCAGTGTCAAAGGTCTCTTAATTTCCAAAAGCTATTGCCAAAATGTAATCTGTGTAATTCCTTTATCTGCTTCATATCGTACCTTTAGAAAACAAGCCTTACAAGGTACGCTAGTACCCAACAGAAGGCAGAGGACACCTCTGTCCTAAAAGCCAACCAAGTTAATTTTTTGACTCAAGTTGCAGAAATCTCAGTTTGCTGTCTTACATTGACTGTCTTGATGAGCCATGCCGTGTTTGGACAACTACACGGCCAAGCTACTTGTCCTCACGAAAGCAATTTTATTTCTGTTACTTAAGATTCATTACATACATAGAACTGTTTTGAAATTTGGTAAATCACCACAAGACAAATATGGGAATATTTACTAAGGAGAATTTTAAAACTGACTTGCTCCAAAAGAACACAGAAATAAAATGAAGTACTATATACTTTTCTAGTCGCATATCCCAAACTACCTCCAGCTCCTCATTTGCTTCTGTGGGCCACAGTACCAGAATGCATTCCTGTGGTCAGCAGTGCCGTCATCTGCAATTACACAACATGCGAGATACAAACCTTAGCACAAAAACACCCGAGGAGATTCAGTTGGACGAAAAAGCTTATGAAGGTAAAAATAAATCACAAGAACAATTCTGTTCTTACAGCGACCCCCTTATCGTCAGCAAAGTGGAAAACCACCAAAAAACCCCATTCGTCTGAGAAGTCAGTAAACATGCAAAGGTTTGCTTCCTAAACCAGTCAGCCCCGTGGTGAACAGACTCTTAACATATAGGTGCTACTCTAATCTGACAATTCCTCTAAATCTTTCTTTGCTAGAAAACTGTCTTTCCTATGAAAGAGCAGTTTTCAGCACAGCATCGGCACATTTCTAATCTCTCCGTTTAAGTTCTCTTACTAGAATCACTCTGAAACACTGCCCCAAATATCAGCCAAAATGGTACATGAATTAAGGTTTCCGAATCCAAATACAGAATCAAAGCACCCAGTGTATCTACCAAACACCACAAAGGCCAGACAAGGCAAACTATTATTACTAATGAACAGTTATAGTCAGAAACTTAGAGGAAACACATATTTTGGCATCCCCTACAGCTTTAGTAACTCAAACTGCAGGTGGTCTATATTCAGTCATTTTGTCAAAACTGCCCTGTGACAATATGCTGTATCAGTAGGTAGGACATTCACCTGAAACACTGTGGGAATACACAAAACTTCAAAGAAGTCTGTTGCAATAGTTACGCTTATCATTAAAAATGGACTGCCTGGTATTGTAAGAGCATTAGGTACTCGCACTTTGCTTTATCATAGAAATGCCTTGCTAACGACTTACCAGTTTATAGGACAGTACTGTGATTCAAGAAAATTTTTACTGAAGCAGAAAATACAGCCTCGAAAAGCAGGCAGACAGGGGCTAATTGAACATGCGCCAACTAAGACCCATCTAGCATGCAAATATGACTATGAGTCAATCATGTCCCCCCCCCCCCATAAACAGGGGGCAGCCCAGAGCCCCTTGAGCTCTCCTGCACGGCAGCGGGCTGCACTGCTGAACCTCCCCTTGAGCAGGGACACCTCTCAAGGTTACTCCTTGAGGTTGAGAGATTCCTTACCCGCAACAGATCCTCGGCAAGTGATTAATAGCATGATGAAACTTTGCAAACTGCGTGAAACTTTGCTGAGTTATATCTCTGATTAATTGTGCACATAATCCCTTAGACATAAACCGTTGACCAAGTCTGAGACTAGGATCGGATCCAGCCACACCTAGGCTCCTTTCTGAAGGAGTTTAGAAAGCAAGGGGGTCCAGTCTGAACCTCGTGACTCAACAGGAGGGTCTCTTTCGCACACACTCCTTTAGACATGTTGGGCAAGTGAAGAGTTAACAGGACTGAAAAAGTCTGCCAACTGATATGCTCAAGGCTGCAGACTAGAAGAGCTAACGGCTGAAGAACTCTGCAGCCCGACAAGGCCAAGGAATCTGCATGGACCCACAGGGAGGGGAGAAGCAATATGGAGGTGTTGTGGTCTTGCCTCACTAGCAGGGTCCTTCCAAGCAGACACACAGTCCTCTTGTTATGAAACTCGCAGAGGTCAGCAAAAGCAGTGTTTGCCCAGAGTCCCAGCCGTATAAAAAGAGACTTGGCAGCTAAGAGAGTTTGAGCAGGGACGGGAACGTGACCTGACCATCCCCTCCGGCTGGACCATATTTCCCACCCCCCGCCCTTTTCCTGGGACGCTGGGTTAAGGTAACTCCTCAAGGTTGAGAGCCCTCTCATTAAGAGAGTGAACAAGAAAGCTTTCAAGTAGGGATAAGCAGTGCTTCCAATTACTAGTGCAGTAACTGACAGTTTCAGGTTATCCTTTCTAAATTAGTAAACGCATTATTTCGGGCTATCCTTTCTGAATCAGTAATCGATGATTTTGGGCTATCCTTTTTTGGGCTATCCTTTTCAAATTAGTAATCGCATTATTTTAATGGGTGTTACTAATCTAAGAGCCTGCGTGAGGAAGTAAACATAGTTTTTTTATTACATTACTGTCTCAGTCGTTACTATCAAACCTTCATAGCGTGACAAGACATAAACTGTTGACCAAGTCTGGGACTAGGATTGGATCCAGCCGCACCCAGGCTCCTCTCAGAAGGAGTTTATAAAGCAAGGGGGTCCTTTCTGAACCTCGTGACTCAACGGGAGGGTCTCCGTTGCACGTGCATCTGACCCTGTCCTTCATGCAGTAAATATCTGAGCGAACCTTGCCAATTGAACCTTGTTGAATCATTCTTATTTACAATTGAACTTTGTTTAGTCGCTGTCTTACCGCATTAAACATAGTGCTGCTTCCCTCTTACAAGCGAGGTGCATCACTTCTCTATGACAAACATGGGTTGTTCTGCTGATTAGTGAATCAGATCTGCTTTTTTTCTGATCCAGTGCCAGAGCCAGCAAAAGAAAAAAAGGTTGAATTACATGCCAGGGTAGGAAAAAGAGATATGGAGGGAAGAGAAGAGTAAAATATCCTCTTTTCATAAGGGCTGAGCTGTTAATCCGACTTATCTGAATTATAAAATAACACCCTATAGATATTCCTGTTCTTCCCTCCATCTCCTGAACTTTGGAATGCAGCTCTTTGACTTGTCTCAGGACAAGTCACAATGCAAACAACCTCTAGGAAAAGTTCTAAATTTAAAAAAAGGAAGGTTTGGGAAATTTTTATGCCAGATCTGTTCCTTCATTCATTTCACAGCATGATCCTAAGAACAGTTATGCCAGCATAACCACAACACAGGAAAAAGGTGCTCTGAGCAAAGGCATGAATGGAGAAAAATCCATAGGCTGTACTTGCTGACAAAGGAATAAATTGTTCATCACTCACATGTGTATCCTACCGATTCAAAAGTTCGGTTCTGTGAGAAAATAAATTCACAACTCTGCCCTGTAAGGTCACCATGTGCCATTTCAGACCTGTACCTACTGCTTTAAAACCAGTAAATAATTAACACTAACAATAAAGCAATGACAAAAAATTATTCATTACTACTGTTCCAGATTAAAGTGTCCCCAAAATTCTGCAATTTTGTACTCCAGCCCCAGAGATATTCAGTTTTTTTGATTCACAGCAACAAGAATATCAAACTGATGAATCCTTGAACATTATCCTGAAAAGGTAAGGATTAAAAAGTGAATGGGATATCATTTGTCATACAGCTCTTCAATCACTAAGTTAACTATTCAATTTATCTGTCACTAATGTTACCTTTAAAATAAACAAACACTTATCAAAAAATTCTAATACATGCCCACTTCTATGGAAATGCTGTCACTTAATCCTAAATACATATATTAAAATCTATTCAGATCTTAAAATTCCTTCATCTTACCTACACTGCAGCTATTCTAAATAAGTTTTTTGTTGGCCCAATGTTGTTAGCTGATAAACATCATGTTATCTTGTATCTAATCGTTGAGCATCAAGAACTGTTCTTTTCTAAAACCAAGTACAGTTAAAATGGGGAAATATTTAGACAAGCACAACTGAAAGTTCAACTGAATAATGAATTTATTCTCTTGGTAAAATTATACAGCAGGCTCAGGCTAATCTTTTTTTTAATGGAAAGCAGCTCACTAAAAAGCTCAGTTCACGCTCAGCTGGATCAGCCATTCAATTAAATCTTTTTCATTTCGAGCTAACAATCAAAACAGCTGACAATTCTACTAATATCTCCACATCCATATTCAAATACAATATTTCTTCATTTTCCTTTTAAGAGCCGCACTATGGCTTCTGCAATACAGCTCTAAATTAAGCTATTTATAAAAAACATCTATATTTGTTGTGCAGATAAAAGATCCTATTACCTCTGAACTCCAATTTTCTCCATTATATAACTAAATTTCAGCAGCTTTTATCAATTCAAAAGAAAATTATTTCACTATCTTGAAAATAACATGTTAAAAGCACCTCTTTCTTTAAAAACTAAGTATTGCTTAATTTTTTCATCTTTATTTTCATTCCTTTACTTCTTTGTGGATTTGCTGCCACCATTCAGATGAATAAGATTTTCTCAGTACTTCATTTTTCTGTAATTCTTCTAACACGTCCAGAATGCACAACTTAATCTTTAATCCCTTTCTGGCAGGAGACACATGGGTAAGATTTTCACAGAATCGCTGAGGTTGGAAGGGACCTCTGGAGATCATCTAGTCCAACCCCCCTGCTCAAGCAGGGTCACCTAGAGCACATTGCACAGGATTGCATCCAGGCAGCTTTTGAATATCTCCAGAGAAGGAGACTCCACAACCTCTCTGGGCAACCTGTTCCAGTGCTCTGGCACCCTCACAGCGAAGAAGTTTTTCCTCATGTTCAGATGGAAGCGTCTGTGTTTCAGTTTGTGCCCGTTGCCTCTTGTCCTGTCGCTGGGCAACACTGAAAATAGTCCGGCTCCATCCTCTCGACACCCTCCCTTCAGATACTTGTACACATTGATAAGATCTCCTCTCAGCCTTCTCTTCTCCAGGCTAAACAGGCCCAGCTCTCTCAGCCTTTCCTCATAAGAGAGATGCTCCAGTCCCCTAATCATCTTTGTAGCCCTTCGCTGCACTTGCTCCAGTAGTGCCACATCCCTCTTGTACTGGGGAGCCCAGAACTGGACACAGTACTCCAGATGTGGCCTCACCAGGGCTGAGCAGAGGGGGAGAATCACCTCCCTCGACCTGCTGGCAACACTCTTCCCAGGACACCATTGGCCTTCTTGGCCACAAGGGCACATTGCTGCCTCATGCTTAACTTGGTGTCCACCAGCACTCCCAGGGCCTTCTCAACAGAGCTGCTTTCCAGCAGGTCAACCCCCAGCCTGTACTGGTGCAGGGGGTTATTCCTCCCCAGGTGCAGGACCCTGCACTTGCCTTTGTTGAACTTCATGAGGTTCCTCTCCGCCCACCTCTCCAGCCTGTCCAGGTCTCTCTGAATGGCAGCACAACCTTCTGAGGTATCAGCCACTCCTCCCAGTTTGGTATCATCGGCAAACTTGCTGAGGGTGCACTCTGTCCCTTCATCCAGGTCTTTGATGAAGAAGTTGAACAAGACTGGACCCATTACTGACCCCTGGGGGACACTGCTAGCTACAGGCCTCCAACTAGACTCTGTGCCACTGATCACGACCCTCTGAGCTCTGCCATTCAGGCAGTTCTCAATCCACCTCACTGTCCACTCATCCAAACCACACTTCCTGAGCTTGCTTATGAGGATGTTATGGGAGACAGTGTCGAAAGCCTTGCTGAAGTCGAGGTAGACAACGTCCACTGCTCTCCCCTCATCTACCCAGCCAGTC
>NW_020449775.1:258446-266850 GCF_003343035.1 Apteryx rowi
CCCCCATGAGAACCAGGGCCTGGGATCGTGAGGCTACTTCCAGCTGTCAGCTGTCTGTAGAACGCCTCATGAACTTCCTCTTCCTGATCAGGTGGCCTGTAGTAAACACCCACAACAGTGTCACCCATGCTCGCCTGCCCTTGAATCCTTACCCATAAGCTCTCGACTCGCTCTTCGTCCACCCCTAGGCACAGCTCCATACATTCCAGGTGCTCTCTCACATAAAGAGCAACTCCACCACCTCGCCTTCCTGGCCTGTCTTTCCTAAAAGGCACGTAGCCATCCATGACAGCACTCCAGTCACGTGAGCTACCCCACCATGTCTCTGTAATTGCAATGAGATCATGGCCCTGCGACTGCACACAGATCTCTAATTCTTCCTGCTTATTCCCCATGCTGCGTGCATTGGTGTACAGGCATTTCAGAGAGGTGACGGAGCATGCAGCTTTCCCAGGAGGGATACAAGAAGATCCTCCATAACCACGTCCCACGCTCGCTTCCCCGGCTGCATGCACCTGCTGGAGGCATACCGACTTGAGCCACATCTGTCTCTATAACTCTCCCCTTCCCCCATCTTTCCTAGTTTAAAGCCCTCCTTACCAGGCTGGCCAACCTGTTGGCAAAGACACGCGTGCCCCGCTTAGTGAGGTGGGTCCCATCTCTCCCAAGCAGTTGTCGATCTTCAGACAGAGTCCCACGGTCGTAGAAACCCTGCTGCCAACACCAGTGGCACAGCCAGTTGTTAACTTGGAAAATCCGTCTCCTCCTCCTCTCATCCATCCCCCTCACTGGCAGGATTGAGGAGAAGATGACCTGGGCTCCCAGACCCTTGACCACCATCCCCAGAGCTCTGAAATCCTGTTTGATCATTTTCAGTTTGCCCTTGGTGTCATTAGCGCCCACATGGAAGCGCAGCAGAGGGTAACAGTCCGAAGCACGGACAACCCTTGGCAGTCTTTGTATGACATCTCGCAATCAAGCCCCTGTCAGGCAACAAACCTCCCTAGACAAGAGGTCAGGTTGGCAGATAGGTTCCTCTGTCCCCTGCAGCAGGGAGTCACTCACAACAATCACTCGCCACTTCTTCCGGGTGTTCCCACAAGGCACAAGGTCTGTTGTCCCAGTTACTTCCCTTGCAGCCATGCCCAGCTCCTCTTCAGCCTGGAGGGCACTAAACCTGTTCCTCAATTACAAGTCCTCAGGAGGAGTAGGAGCCTTTCTCCTCCTACGAGAAGTGACCAGCTTCCAGCCGCCTTCTACAGTGTTATGATGTACCATTTCACACAGCACAGAGCCCTCCGGCAACTCCACTGCTGTGGGGGCTTGAGACTCCTGGAGCTGTACAGTCTCCGAGAATACCCTGTCTATCTCTTGCTCATCTTCTCAGACGCTACGCAGGCTACTGACTTCCTCCCGTAACTCCCTTACCTGATGACACAACTTGTCAACAGCAGCACACCTCCTGCAGGAGACCTGCCAGCCCAGGCCTCCTGGAGAGGCCCCAAGCACTCCCTGCAGCCTGAGACCTGTAGAGCTGCATCTGCTCTCAGAGGGTCTGTCTGGGTCCCAGCCTCTGACACAGCTGATGCAGCGACTCCAACAGCTACTGGGGAACGTGCTCTGCGGCGTGTCATGACCATACTTGAGGAAGCGTGCACCAGAGGAATCAGAAACGAAGGTGCCTTCTTGCACCCTGCTGCGCAAACTGCTGCATCTGTTCGCTGTGTAAAATTTTGCTAGATAGGAGGTCAGAAACCTACATTTATATACCTCAGGAAAATTACATTCTTGCCTTGCACTAAAATTTTTAAAACACAATTTTCACAGAGAGACAGCAATAGAACCAAATATGTTTGATGCTATTTAGCCTCCATATGGACTAATGCTTGACAGTCAAAGCTCTTCATCTCTGGGTCTCCTCCCAGTCTCAGTGTGCTGAGCATATTTTGAAGTTTTTAAACACAAGAGAAAGGACTGTTTAGGCTCAGCAAAACCTCTCCAAAGTCTCCCCCTTCCAGGAATACCATGATCTTAGTGCTAGGTAAGCAGGAAGGAGTAAAAAATTCTCATGACATAACAGCAGCTTATTTCAAGCAATTCACTAAACAACATTCAGAAGGACTCACTTGGGTAGAAGGTTTTTGTCTCATTCTCCAAGACAATCTGGTCCTTCAAAAGATGAAGTGGAAACTTATACACATCTATGCAGTAAAGATCATAAGATATTAAAAGAACTGCAAAGTTTAAAAAATTCAACCAGGATGGTCCAGTTTCTTCAGAAGCAAATTGAAAAGCTTCATGCTGAAACAGTTTTTCCCACTCTGTGCAGTAGCCACAATGCTATCACATAACAGGCTCAGCAAACTGCTGAACCATGGCAAAATCTGGGCAGGAAGCCCAACCTTTATCCAAGAAGATGCAGCAAATGCAGATCCAAATTATCTTTGCGATATGCATTTTGAAGATGTAAAATCAGAGGAAATACTTTCATGATATAAAAATTCCACCCTGACAGATATTTCAAAGTACTGAAGTTGTCTGAAATTTAAATACTACAAACACAAAAAAAGATCTGTAAGGAAAATGAATGAAAAGCATTTACACTTTCCGCATTTATAACGGAACCTCCTGAAACTACAAGGATGTGAGGGGAGCATTGTACAATCTGAGCATGATCAAATCTGTTTCTGTCATCTTATGTGTTACAAAGACTTTTTATAGACTATTAGAGATGAGCTGAACGGACTCAAAGGACAACAGCCAACGAGTTGTCAGGCAGGAGCTTCAACTCACACAGCTGAAGATCATTAAGAGCATGTCTAGAAGACTCCTGCAGCAAGGAACTTCCAGGGATGCTGGTGGCCTGAGGGCAGGTCCACCACAGTGACCCTTGGCTGAGATTTCAATCACATTTCTGCCTGACTATCTGCATGACAACCTCCCACCTGCATTCATTAACTACAGAACACACAGTCTTCAACACTGCTCTGGACTATCACCAGAAATCTAGCCTGTCGGTCCAGTCCCAGTGAACGCACAAGGTGCTCATCGGAGTTTGTAAAACAACTGTTTAGTGTTACAATTATGAAGCATCATACCAATCTGAAGGACCACACAAAATACATGGTGAAATCTAAGCAAAGATGAAGAGACGTACTTGCCTTGCAAAAGAAATGGAGAGAAATGTTCAATACCAAATGAAATGTAAACTCACTTCCCCCCTTTTCATAAAATTCAAAAATATCTCACTTGTATTTTTACTAATGCAATACTAAGATGTCATTTTAATACTACATTAAATTGTAAGAAGAGATAAAAGCAGTAGGAAACAAACTCTGTCAAGTCATTTGCACTCAGTTTCCTTGTTCAAAAAGTATGAATAAGGGATTATAACCACAGGCAAGGCATGTTATTACCAGTCCAGCACTCTCACAGAAATCCCCTTTAGGGTTTGCTTTTACTTTGAATGAGAGTGGGGCAGAGTCCTGAAAGAGCTGTGAAGAACAGATCTAAAATTTCAGATAGCAGCTACTAATGCTGTTTTTAAATTTATTTGCAACTTCCTTTCTGATATAGCAATTTTTTTAATAGTTTTCATTACCAGTTCTGTCCAGGAAGAGAATCACGGTGATCACACTAATCACTTAGCAAAAAATGAACAACTGGCCTACTCCCAGAGTGACAACCATCCAACACACATTGCGTACTTCTCAAGAGCTGGGTTCATTTCTTCCTCCATTCAAAACTTTAAGGTTTGGTGGGACCACCAACATTAGGTATCAAGTGAACTTTCCATAGCACACTTCAGATTAGGTCCCTTTTGCAAAACACTAGTAGAGGAAGAAGAATATACCAATCTAAAAATATATAATATACTTGTGACCATCCTTCTGCGATACTAAGTGTCCAAAAGCGGGCAACTAAATACACACAAAACCACAAGGCCTTTTCTTGGATGTATGTTGCATCTCCAATTGTCACATCCGTACTTAAAACAAACCAGCCTCCCTCCCCCCAAAACAAACAAAAAAACCAAAACCCAACACTCTGCTGGCATCATCTCAGGATATTCATGTTCCCAGCAAAGCTTCTGATATACTTATGGAACAATGACTTCATAGATTTTCATGCAAATGAAATGCAAAACCCCAAAAAACTAATAATAATGAAAAGCCATCTGATTTTTCAAGTCTTCTCTTAATAAGCTAATGTGCTACAAGTTTATCTTTTTATAAAATTATTTTTAAACTGGCAGAATCAATGTATGACCCCTGAATGGTCCAGACATTACAACATATTCTGTCACTGATATCAAAAATATTTTCACTTTTAAAACTCAATTTAAAAGTTTGGAGGATTTTTTTTTTTTAAATAAAGAAACATTTTCCAAATCATTTTAGGAACCATTTCCTGCATTTAGTGAAAGTGAAGCACTTTTTAAATCATTTCTGGATTATAACCAATGAAAACCAGCAAACAGAAGACGAGTGTAAGCGGGGGAGCTTGCACACGTCACTGTTGGTGAAAACATACTATTGAAACCCACATAGCAATTAAAATAGCTCTTTGCACAAAAGTTTTGCAACCCAAACCAGTACAAACACACATGGATAACAGCATACACAGATTTTGTACAAACCACTTGAAAAAGTTGAAATGACAACTAAGATAAACACTGCTGATCACACAACAGCCCCACAAATATCAAACATTTAGGAGTAAAATTTTAGTTGTACTTTTCTGTAAGTTCCTTCTAGCAAACAATTTAATATTCCCAAAGACTCCAGTTAAATCTGTAACATTTCAGCAAGGCCATTTTACAGATTCACATCACTGATAAGTTTCAATGTCACAAACTAGGGCCAACTTTAACTACATCTTTTCCACACCTTTTTTTTGAACAATGATATAACATTCACTTCACATTAAATAATTTAAAGTATTTATCTTGCCTTCAAAAAAGAAAGACCATTAGATGCTGTCTTGTAATGAACCAATGAAATATCTGAAAAATAACAGTGCACAAATGTCTGAAAACTAAACAAAGGAAAAAAAAAACTCATGCAAATACACTTCTGGGAAGAAGGGACTCACCATACTTGATGCTTTACTGGATTCTTCCTGTCCCCATTGACCCAGCCCTCTTTAATTATACCCAAGAGACACTGCCATTTTCAAGGACAGCTCACAATGTATCCCACCGTTGATTTGCTTCCAATTCTTCTTTTCACCTTGCACAGATTCCTCTTCCAGCTTTTAAAGCTAATTCTCTTTCTTTTTCTACTTCCTTTTCATGGAGATTGCTGCTCAGTTTTTGGCTTCCCAGTTTACCCACTAATTACAGAGCTCAGTAATAAAAGTAAGAGAAAAATTTAGAGCCAAATATCATGGAGTCATTGCCCCACAGAAGTCAGACAGGCAAATGTGCTTTTAAACCTATTTGCCACAGGCTTTTCTTGTCAGAAGCATTTTTTGTTTGGAGGTTTTTAATCTTTTTAAGGTAAGCAGCCACCTTAAGTTAAAACTGTGAGTCAAGAACCCAGCTTTTTACTGGTAGCAATTTTTCATAATATTTTCAAGATGAGCTCATTTTAATCTTCCTGTGTTATTCAGCACTGTTGATGGGTGATGTAAAGAGAGACCTAAACTTCCTTATCACTTCATTATCTTCAGGAATATCGATTCCCAGATGAGACCCTGCTCACCATTCAATGAGCACAGAGAGGGGCCCTAACCCACTACTGATTACTACTACTGTCTGTAGCACTCAGCCCCCTGAGAAAAGGGGACAGAATGGGAGGGTGGGAAGAGAAGAGGAAGTAGGGGACAAGTGAGAAAAACGGAAGGAGAAACGGACACTGAGGGCAGAGATACAACACTATTTTGGGACATCATCACCTAAAATAAGTGGCACTCCATGAACCCTCTGACCAGGAAACAATGTTTGCCAGTGCTGTTGTATGGATACACAGCAGCACACTTTAGGCTTAATCCTCATAGACTGGCAAAACAGAAGGAATTTCTCTGTGCTCAGCACATACTGCAGGTCACATACAGAAGCACAGACACAAAATAGCAATGTGCGTGCATTACTTGAAAATAGTTTTCTTAGGATGAAAGATTTTAAGTTGGCAGCTTTAGATTATTATTGGCAAAAGATGCATTGCTGTCAAACTGTTGGTCAAGTCTACTAAAGAAATGTGTTAAAACAGAAATACAACACTAGAGTCACTTGTTCATGAAAATTAAAAAAATACTGAGTTGCTGAAGCAAATCTTACATTTGCCAATCTCCAGAAAAATATATAAAGGAACATTTCTTTATCAATGCAGGCCTCAAGAACACGTAATAGCAAACATTCTTACGGAAGTTCTGTATAAACTTACATGTTGAGCAGACTAAAAGTGCTCTCACCACAAGTTCACAAAGTAGCTTCCACTTCTGCTCCACTTTTGAGGTAATGGCTGGAATGAGGATCTCTGCAGGGACGTAGTACTGAATTGAATAGGTCACAAAGATCCCAAAGGAGTACAGAATTTTTACAGACTGATACAACCTGTCCAAAACATTTACACAAATACATGTAAGTTGCAAATTCTTAACAAAAAATTAGCTTGCTATTTTTTTTTCTTTTAAAGGATCTTCTATCATATGACACGAGTATTCATTAAAGGCTGAGTAAATCCCCCAATTTTTTATTAAATCAAGATTTTTTTTTTAACCTTATATATAAGTTCAGAGTATTTAACAAGCTTTAAGGCCTATCAAAATATAAGCTAATAACCCACTCTGTGCATTTTTTTCCTCACTGTACAAAAAAGACTATTCAACTTTTCAGACCAATAGTTTCACATTTTGTTTTTTAACATGTGCAATGATTAAAGTTTTTATACTTACTTAGAGAATTCTCTCTTTCTGTGCATTATGCAACAACTAAATCAACAATGAATTTTGTCAATAGGTCAGCCTTCTTGAAGCTATAAATCAGCTCAAATTCCACAAGCTACGTCTAGAGCTTCCAAGTCCCCACATCTAGGAGTGTGTCATGATCGTGTCCCAGCTCTGCAATTCCCAATCATACAGCACTCTCTCTAGCATCCCAGTCTCTACATAAACCTAAGTTCTGCATCTAGGTTTCCTTTGAGCCTGGACATGATTTAGAGAGTCCTGAATTAGTAAGCCAAGATGACAGAAAGCAGCTGCAGCTCATTTAGAGAGATAAGCCAAAAATCAGTCACCAACATTATACTAATAAAAGCCCTATTACAAGCAGAATTTTCATTCCTGTCTTCCCAATTTTTCTTTAATGGAGAAGGTACAATAAAGTGCAAAACAATACAACAGAAGTATTTGCTTGAATTTTTGGTTTCACAGACATGCAATCTTGTTTGTGTTTTAATCATTAATCATTATTAGCATTTTAAATTCTTGGTGTTGACATTCAATCACAAAAACAAGGATATTTACAGGAAAAGGATGCACTGGGTTATGCATTAGTTTAGATAATGAAACTATAGCTTTTCCACATAATCACAGCCATAAAACAAGAAACCTACATCAGGAAATTTGATTTTTTAAACATACAATAAACGAAAATTATCTGTAATAATCAAGTGAAAAAGCAGCATTAATTTTCTTAACACCAATTAAATCTAATAAGTATACCTACTACCACTGCAGAATTTCAGTATCTTTTAGGAAAAGGATGGCACCTACTTAAGTGTCACCTACACACTGAATCCTCAAGGTCAACCCTAATATACTGTAGACCTAATCAGCAACAATCAGCTGGTAGTTATTTGCCAAATTTCTCAACCAAACCCTCCCCCAGACCACCTTACAAGTCTAACGACAGACAGCCACACACTCTAGTTAACCTCTGTAAGACCTCTGAGTCAAGATGAAGGCTGCTCAGTTTGAGAAGCTGGTATTTCTGAAACTGTCATATTAAATATCTTAGAAACATCTGAAATTAAGTAGCCCCAAGCAATGGGAAACAATATGAAAGAATCTACACCAGACATGTCTCTGTTGTCTAGATACTTCTGTGCAAGACTTTCCATTGGACTCTAAAGTATCAGAAATAGATTTTGAAAGTACCTCATATCTTTAAGTGAAGGTTGAATTTCTTCAGGACATTTCTGTTTTAGACACTGACTTACTGGTGATGTGCAAACAAAGTCCATCTGAGATGTCTGAACAGTGTCCCAGTTATTTATTAAATTACACAGCAAAAGGAGTTGCAGTTACAGCACTGGTTAGTTAAATGATCCATAACCGACTGTTACCCTCACAAATAACAATGATGCATTAATGACTGCAACAGAACCAGAACTTGTATCAGAAGAAATCTGGACAAAATATGTCTTGAAACAGAGAATCTGCAAGAAGTTACATCACAACA